>NC_139027.1:138724008-139233817 GCF_964662115.1 Mustela nivalis | reverse complement strand
GGCTCTCAAATGGTAGTTTTTAATTTTTTTTTCAAGATTCTGTAATTGTTATGTGCCGGAGGGTATGTTGGACCAAGTTACTGTCTTATTACCACCAGGCTTGATTGATTCTTTTTATAGTTTCCATTTCTTTGAAGAGATTTCCATTCTGTTCATGCAGTTAACTATTTCCTATCGGTCTTTGAGTGTACTTAAAACAGCTGCATTAACACCTTTTTAAAAGTCTGCTCATGCTAATGTCTGGATCTTCTGTGAGTTTTCTTTTTCAACAAACATATTTTTCTTGGCTATGGGTCACATTTCCTATTTCCTATTTCCTCTCATGTCTATGGATATTTTTTCCTAGATACCTGTTTTTTTTTTTTCAATGTTAAAAGTTTTAAATTTTAATTCCACTGTAATTAACACACAAAGTTATATTAGTTTCAGATGAACATTGTAGTTATTCAGCAATTCTATACATTACTCGGTGTTCATCATGATAAATATAATGTCTATGAATTTTTTATTGCCTCTTATTAGCTTCCTGATGAAACACTGTAGAAACTCTGGATTCTGTTATTTTCTTCCGAAGAATATTGACTTTGTTCTAGCAAAGGGTTCAGATTCTCTTTCTCCTGTAATAATAGCCAGCAGCTAAAAGCACTAAGTTCCTTCTGCCTTCAAGCAATTGGCTTTCTCCTGTGAACCCCACCCTCTCTTCTGTGTATGCAGGGCTCTGAGATCAGCCACGGATTAGAGTGGTATTTAATCACAGATTTGGGGCTCTCCCTTTTTTCTTTTTTTAGCTCCCTCCTTCCTTCCTTCCCAGGATTTCTACCCTCATGTTTTGGCTGCTTTGGCAGGCAACCTCACTCTTCGTTCTCTGACTTTTCAGGCCAGTAAAGCTGTAACTTCTGCTTGGGGTCCAGCCACACTGCATAGCCATGCAGAACAGGGGGTGCGCTTGGACAGAAAAGCAGGAGCAATGCACATTTCCCTCAGCATGGCTCCTTCTCTTAAGGATTTGCTTTCCGGTAGTTTCCACCAGCACTTGGTCACTCTCCAGTGCCTACCAGACATTTTCTTCTTCTTTTATTTATTTTATTTTAATTGCAGCATATTAACATACAGTATAATGTTAGTTTCAGGCATACAATCCAGTGACTCAGCCCTTCCATACATCATCCAGTGTTCATCGTGACAGGTGCACTTCTTCACCCCATCACCTACTTCCCCATCCCCCCACCCAACTCCTCTCTGGTGACCATCAGTTTGTTCTACATAGTTAGGAAGAGTCTGTTTCGTGGTTTTGCTTCTCTGTCTTTTTTTTCCTTTGCTCATTTGTTTCTTAAATTTCAAATATGAGTGAAATGATATGGTATTTGTCTTTCTCTGACTTATTTCACCTAGCGTTATACCCTCTAGCTCCATCCACGTCATTGCAAATGGCAAGATTCCATTCTTTTTGGTGGCTGTGTAATATTCCTTCATGTATATATGTGTGTTTATACATGATACACACACACACACACACACATTCGCACACACACACCACATCTTCTGTATACAGTCATCTATATAGTATATAGTCAGTGGACATTTGGGCTGCTCCCATACTTTGGCTGTAAATAATGCTGCAATAAACATAGTCTGTAGGGGCATGTATCCACTTGAATTAGTGTTTTTGTATTTTGTTTTTTTTTTTAAGATTTTATTTATTTATTTGACAGAGAGAGAGAGAGAGCACACAGGTAAGCAGAGAGGTAGGCAGAGAGAGAGGGGGAAGCAGTTTCCCCGCTGAGCAGAGAGCCCGATGCGGGGCTTGATCCCAGGACCCTGAGATCATGACCCGAGTTGAAGGTAGAGGCCCAACCCACTGAGCCACCCAAGCGCCCCTGTGTTTGTATTTTGGGGGTGAATACCCAGTAGGGCAGTTGCTGGCTTGCCTACCAGTCATTTTTACTCTCTGACCAGCTGTCACTGTGCATTCCGCCTCACCACTGCTGGGTTTTGGTCATATCACTTAAACCTCTTGGAGTGTCCTTATCTGCAAAAGTGAGGATTGGTCATACCCAGGTCATAGGGTTTGGGGAAAGTAAAATGGTCAGTACACACAAAGTGTTCGTTGAAGTTTCAGATGTACACTGGGCACCTGGCAAATGGCGACTCTTGAGCCTTAGACGGACCCTTATTGGAGTAAACCTTGAGGACTTCTTAGCCTTCTATTGATCCTATCACTTGACAAAACTCAAAGGAAGGTGTTCTCTGTGTTTACTTCCTGGCTATTTTGGCAATATTTTGAATATCAGCTTTTGCAATTTAATTAGTGTTACGTGCAATACACGTGCTTTGGTATTTCAAGTGACTCTAATTTTTCTCTTATCTATAGCTAATCTGCAAACTGGTTTCCGTGCTGAATAAGAGCACCGTCAAACACCTGCTGCTCCCTCGATTCTGCGAATTGTGTGGTGACGGGAAGTTCTTTCAAGTTCGGAAGGTTGGAACATAGAGTCTCAAAACTTGAAAAATTCAGAACGTTAGACAGTTCAAAATCGTTTCCTTGGAAGTGTCCTGACTTCTTCAGTAGACACAGGCTGGAAGAGACATGTGGCCCCTGGGACCTGAGTGAGGCAAATGTGTGGGCAGCGTCACCCATTTTTACTGAAACCAGGGCGCATGTAGGGACCGGAGACGGGATCCTGTGAGAGGAAGCCCGTTGCTGTTAGACATGGGGGGACCAGCCCTGGGACCTCGCTGGTTGCAGTTAGATGCTATCGCCCTGACATGCTTGGTCTTTCGATTCCCAGCCTGCTTTGCTCTGGGACCCTCTTACCTTGGCCGTACCGTCTAAAGCGAGCCCCTGCCTCCCTTTCCCTTTTAGTTGCTTGTTCATTTGGTTACCAGGTTCTTACCTAACCCTTTCTAAGGCCACTAGGCACCTCCCCCAACAGCCTCCCCGTCCTCGTCCTCCCCCTCCGTGCTGCGTGACTGTTCCTCTTCCCTCTGGTCTCTCCTCATGACGCATCGGCAAGAAAGATAGGCCTCATTTGCCATGCAGAGAATGTTAAGGGTCTCTTTCGCTTTATTGCTAACCAAATGCATTATGTATGGAGATCAATTAGGAGCCAGAAAGTGCAGGGATTTGGTACTGTGTTGTAAATTTTCGGTTTCCAATGCACTGGAGGCACTAGGCTGGGCCGTGTGGGCGGCAGGCTTGGTAAGTGCCTGCTGGCCGCCCGACTAGAGGGGTCATTGCCCCCGAGGCTTCTTGTTAGCTGTCACAATTTGGTAAGACAAAAAGGAAGCAGAGAATAATGGGTATGCCTCTTGCCTTTTTTAAGGTGTGTGCTACAAATTTTGGTGATATTTGTCATGCCGTTGGACAAGAAGCCACTGAGAAATTTTTGGTATGTGAAGTTTTGCCACTCGTAATTGCTATAGTGCATTTCTTAGGGCACTTTTAAAATCGGCTTGAAGTTTTATATTTATGAATCTGTTACTTTGGAATGACAGCTCAATTTTGCATTCATCAGTTCTAAATTTCTTGACTTCCAAAGCCAACGTTTTTCATGAGCATTAGGCAGCTGGTCCATGGAACAACAGGGCTGTCGCCCCAGCCCACTTTCCTGTGGGCTTTTGCTGTCGCCTCCTAACTGGTCGCTTTCCCTGGTTTCTTCTCACTGTCGAAGCCACTTTATCTGTCTCTTTTCCACTGCTCTTTCTAGAACATTGCTCTACCATCTCGCTCCTGGTCATCAAGACAAGTGGGGTTTTTCTGGGTTACGGGTTAAAATCCAGACCCTTTTTGGCCTTCCGGGTCCCCTCATAAGTGCTTTTCCAGCCTCACTGCCGGCTGTCTTCCTCAGGTCTTAACACTGCGCCGGCCTGGGCAGGTCTCACCTTTGGCCATGCATCTAAATCATGGGATGGGCAGGGAGGCACGGAGGCAGGTAAAGCCCAGGGGTCTGCATTTCTGCAAAACCCCCTCATGATTCTGATGCACAGCAGGGCAGAGAAGCATTTCACTAGCCAGTGGATGGCTTTTCAGCTCCCTGGAGGCTTCCTGCTTTTCCCCCTTCCACACCTCGGCTCATTACTGCCCCTCTCTTTCCAGTGTCTTCCCCACCTGGTGGGACCCACACTTCAAACCCAGCTTGAAGGTGCATATGCCTCTGTCAAGTTCTCCCCTTGTCTGGACTCATCTACCCACTGTGCCAGAGAGAATTCATTTCTCCCTTTTCAGCATCCCCATAACATTTTGCTCAGCGTACGTGCTGGTCTCTTATCACACCTCATTATAGTTTTGCTGATGTGGGATCTTCACCTTATCATGTTCATCTCTGTTTCCCTGGTGCCTACGCAGAGCTATGCTAACTGAGTGCTTACCACTTTTATTTGACAGGCTATCCAACCTGTATTTTTATTGGACTTTTATTGGACAGGATTTTTATTGGTCGGGACATCTAACCTGTATGGTTAGAATTTAACCTCAAAAGAGCATACTCTTTAAATCGATTTTTAAATTTAAGTTCAGAAGCTCATTTTATTTTATTTCAAGTGCAAGCCATGTCAACATAGTTATGACCCCAAAATAATTTGTTGTTGTTCCGAATGTACAGCGAGTATTGTCTTCCACTTAATGTAGCTGAAGGAAGAACAGCAGTGGCCAACATAGCAATCTTCCTGTGGGAAGACATTTCCATGAGTATATGTTCCCATTTGTGGATCATTTTGGCTGATGATTTTACATTAGGATATAAAAAACAGCCTCATTTTTAAATGATAACATTTATTTATTTATTTATTTATTTTTGAGAAAGAAAGCATGGGAGCTGGGGGAATGGGCAGAGAGAGAGAGAGAGAATCTTAAGCAGGCTGCACACTCAGTGTAGAGCCTGATGTGGGGCTCGATCTCATGACCCTGAGATCATGACCTGAGCCGAAATCGAGTCGGATGCTTAACTGACTGAGCCCCCCAGGCGCTCCATTAAAGGATAAATTTTAAAAGACGATGTGATCATGACCTTCATATAGATAGAAAGAGAACATGCCAAAGACTTTATTTAAGTCATTTATTCACAAGGGAAACAGTAGTGTCCAACACCTGGCTTAATGGAGAACTCAAAGTACCACACATGTACGGTCAGACCAAGGGATACTGAGATGACCTTGCAGGGGATTCAGAACTGTTCCACATCCAGGGTGAGAATCAAGTGCATTCCGTTGGGACACAATTTGCATTTCTGTGAACAGGAATTATTTGCTTTACTATCAGTTGTACCTTCTATCACTAAAGGACCCCACTCAAAGATCCTACTACCTGGATGGGTGAGCTAGTTGGGATATCTACTCAATCTCAAAGTCATCTCACAATTTTTCTCTATATAATTCACATAGCACTTGCTATATGAGTATTAGCCTTTAACCAAGTCATTTATTAGAATTCAAAGGTAAAGGAAATGTTTCTTTATTCTTACCATTTCTTTTTGCCTCAAATGATTCCTTTTAGACTAGTATATATTTCCCATATATTTATGGCTCTGCCTTAATTACATCATTTAAAAAGGTTCTGCCCTTCCTCAGGGTAACCAAGTTTGAGCAGCATGATTTTATTTGCTTTGGTAGATCCCAAAGTTTTTTGAGCTCTGCTCAGACAGTGTTTGGGGGATGCGGAAGGCCTGCGCAGAGTGCTTCATGGCGGTGTCCTACAGCGTGTCGCCCGAGGTCCGCAGAGCCCAGCTGTCACCCCTATTCATCAAACTCATCAGCGACCCCTGCCGATGGGTAAGTGTGGGCGGCTTGGCAGTGCTGGCCGCCAGCCGCCGCTCCCTGACTGGCCTCAGCTTGGCCTCTGGACTTGGGACTGTGTATTTTGTCTTTTCGGTTCCTACTTGGCTTACTTAGACCTCGTGGGGATCGGAGCACTTGAAATCTCCAAAGCCTGGGTGCCTGTGAAGAAGGTGGCACGTGGCACACAACCTCACGTTTGTAGTGACCGGCCATGAAAGAGCGGAGACGTGTGCAGGGAAATGCTAACCGGAGAGTTCCCTTCGCTGTTCCTTCCGCACACGTGCCGTCACGATCAGTAGTGGTCTGCTCAGGCGCTTTATGGAGTCTGGACTTATTTGATGTGGAATTAAAATTCCAAAAGTATAAAAACTGCACAATGGTACTAAGGTTTTTTTGATTTTCTGTTGCAAATAGTTGATTTGGGATTTGGAGGACAACTTAGACAGCAGTAGATCTGTTCGGACATAACTCGGCAGGCAGCGACTTGCCCAGGTGGTCGGCCAGCTGCCCGGCCGGGGGTCAGACCTGGCCAATGCCACATTCACTGCGCTGTGCTCTCTGCTTGCAGGTGCGCCAGGCCGCCTTCCAGTCCCTGGGCCCCTTCATTTCCACCTTCGCAAATCCCTCCAGGGCCGGCCTCTGTATTCGAGAAGATGGCACCCTGAGCATCCGACCACCGGCTCAGGATTTGGACTCTGATCTCCCCTCCGGGGCCCCCTGTGCGGGCAGTTCTGGCAACACTTTCTCAGCCTGGTGAGCTCTGAGCAGGATAATTACCAGGGCCCACACGGCACCTCAAGCGTCCACCTAAAATTTTAGCAATTATCTTGTCTGGAGTTTTAGTAACAGTGACCTTCTGGGCAAGATGGGATATTAGAGCTTTAATTATGTAAAGAAGCAAAAGTAATTGCAATAATGATTTTGAAACATGACTACTGGGTTATAAATAATGAAGCTACTGTGTCTCCTAAATTTAGATAAAATATTCATTGAGGGTAGTGATTAAATAACCTGTAAAGGAAACTTTCTCTTACTTTTTGATTAATGAAGTTCTTTGGATAATTTACATAGGCAAGATGTGAGGTCTCCCAAATGGCTGTTTGTGCCCTGGTGTCACATGCCCATAAACCCAGGATGTTATCTGCACGCACAGGTGACAGTCCCGACCCACTATTAGTGGATGCTATCCCGCCTTTCTAGTAAGTTCTAGGTGATTGATCTTGGAGTTCTTCATCTTTCCTCGGAGGTCGACCGGCACACACCAGCCAGACTGTCTGAGGTCATCGCTAAGTGGCTCTCCTGTGCTAATGTCCTAGTGGAGCAGGAGAGTAGTGCCGCACAGCTCAGAGGGTATCCATCTTTTCACCATTGGTGCTCCCTCCCCTCTGTCCATCTCCACCCAAATTCACTGAGCTCCTGCTGGTGTCCGGCCTGTGTGCGGCACCTCTTCCTCGGGACTCTCCCAGTGGTTTCGGTGGCTTTCGTGTCCCAGTGGCTGCCCCCTGGTGGAGGTACTGACGGCAGGGAGTGCCTGTATTCTGCCCACTAAGGCAGACGCCTGGGCTCATCCACCCCTGGGACAGAACGGAGGGACTGGCTGAACGTCTGCATGGCATCTTCAGCACGCATGATACTCCCGAGGAGGGGGGCAGTGGGGACTGACTGGACCTTTTATGCTCTTGTGAGATTATGAGCTTCTGGCCCTAGGAGTTTGGATGGCCAGGTAGAGAGGAGGACGGGGCTTGGGAGGATGTGGGGCTCACGTTCTCCCATTTTACTTCCAGTCCATTACATGGTGCTAAAAGTACTCCCTCCATCTTCCCTTAGTTCCACGAAGCCGGTGCATACGGAGCCAGACCTGCCCACAGGAGGCACGCCAGTGGAAACCGGTGATTTCCAGCGGGTCGTTAGCTCTGATGGCCTCAAGGCAGACTCATTAGAAGACTCTGCCTTGGCTGGAGCCGAGTTGACCAGGCTTTCCCCGGCGACCAGTGCCTCCTTGAAGCTCCCTGCTGGGAGTGACCTCCCCATCCACAGCCTCCCTGGACCAGGCTCCTCTACCTGCCCAGAGGGTCCTGAGGATGTATTCAGTAATTTCTTTTATTGGCGAACTCCTCTCCCTGACATAAGCAAGGACCTAGAGCTGCTTCTGAGTGAGGCTGGGCCCCAGGAGGAGGGCTGTAGCAGGCCCGAGACTGTGCAGCACAGCTGCGTGGCCAGGAGCGAGATTCAGAAAGTCCTTGATAGTTTGCAGGAGCGTCTGATGAATGATCCCGATGTTCAAGGTAAGCATTGTCTGCCATGATGGAGGAGGAAACAGGGGATCTGAGGGTTGTGTGCTGGCTAGGCCATGTGCCGCTGCGCCTGCGTGTACGTGTGCGTGTGTGTATGTGTGCTCACTTCGTGTGCACTGTGCACGGATGGCCAGGAGAGGGTCTCTCGGCCTCAGCGCCACTGTAGCCCTGGGGACCTCTGTGCAGGGCAGCTGTGCGAGGCTGAAGGTCGCTCAGCGAGGATGGCAGGTAGCGTGGGGGTGTATCTGTAGCGCTGGAAATTTTATTAGCTCCTCAGACGCTCTTACATCACTTCCTATGTGATGGGGCTTTTTCTAGGTACGAACAACTAAGGATGATGCTCCTTTCGGAGCTTATTAGCTCAGCCCTGAGCCAAACTTTAAGGTTTTTGTCTTTGTACAGCAAGCGAAAGTACAACTTCTTTGGGGTGTTTTTCATGTTATGACTAGTGCTCCCACTGAGCGTCTGATCTGGGAGCCAGCCTCGCGATCCATATCCATTATCACGCCTCCTCTTGCTCTAAACAGTGCTATATTTGTATTCTTCCTTGGGTTGGGGAGATCGGGAAAAACAACACTTGCTGCTGTTGCCGGGCAAAGATTTGTGAAGCTTTCGGGAAAGGAAATATGAAAATCAAGTTAGTCCTGTGATTATTCTTTCTCTTTAAATTTATAAAGGAAATTAAGTCAATGGTTGCCGAAGGAATGAGCACATGTAACATATCACTTCTAATAGCTATAGACAAAGGTCTGTTTTTGGAAACCACATTTCTAAAACGGCGTTCATGTCAGTGCTGGGCCCCAGGCCGGGTGCTAGGCAGCAGTGACAGGCACATGGTTTTGTGGAAGGAGCTCCATACACTGCCACCAGCACAGGCTGTGGCGGGGGCTGGGGCGGGAGGCTGTGTGACGCGCTGTGCCGGCACAGGGTGGGACGCCTGGCGCCAGAGGGAGTGTCTGGGAGAAGACCTTGCAGAGCGGGAGGCATTTCATGTGGGCCCCAAAAGGTGACAGCTAGGAATGCACTGCAGAGGATGGGGAGGGCCCTTGAAATCATTTGTAAAATCTTGCCTGTGTGTGCGTGCCTCGTGTCCATAGTTTTTGTCAGAGCTCAGATCGATCCGTGACCCCAGAAGTTTCAGAAATAAACAGCATGTTGGGGATTTGGGGACTGGCTGCAGCTGGAGACGTGACTCGGGCCATCGGGAAGGACCTGGTGGGTTGCACTAGGGAGGTGGGATCTTGTCCTGGGCTGAGTGGGGAGTTAGCTATGAACTCTGAACATTTTAATGAATCTTGAGGTCTGTTGAAGTTAACTTGTAGAAAGCAGGATGTAGGCACTATTTTGTGTGTGTGTGTGTGTGTGTGTATCTGGAGATGGACATCAGATTGTTTTTACAGAAAAGTGTGTGAAATTTGTCATCTGCTGTTAGGAGGGTCTCGGGCAGTCACGCGGTGGACAAATGAATAGTCCTTGGGGCTTGGTGAGCGAGATCTGTACTCATCTCTGTGCACAGAGATGGATCGATTTCTGTGGGTATTTGGTGTGGGGAGGAGCAGGACCCCCTCACGGAGTGCGTGGACCTCACGGATGCTGGCCTTCGGAACAGCGCGTTGTCTTTCTGTGAGAGATGACGGAGGTGAACTCTGACTGTCCTCACTGAGGCGTTTCGAGTTCAGATTTGATGCTCTGTGCATGGCTGGCGTTTAGTTGGAATAGTTAAAGTTAATGGCCGTAAATATCACCACCTCCCCGAGAGCTCATTCTAGGACTCCAGGGCCCGCCCACCGCCGGGACAGATGTGTTGACGGTGCATGCGTGTGGCGTACCTGCTTCCAGACTGGCTTGTTGCAAAGACCCTTCTCAAGTGAATCCCTACAAACCAAATAAAGTTATTAAAATTCTTCAAACTTCTCTCCCTGCAGCTCAGGTCCAGGTCTTATCAGCTGCTCTGAGAGCCGCACAGCTTGACTCTGTGAATGAGCCCGAGCACCAGGGGACGGAAGGTCGGAACGAGGGGTCCGTTGCAGCTCCCAGCCCTGCGCCTGACAGTCCCATGGCTCTCTCGGCTTCCTCAGCGCAGAAGGAGCCCTCGGAGCCCAGGATATTACGAAGCACAGTGAGTGTTTGCCCTGTCCCTCTGCCGTGGAGGGCGTGACAGAGGTCACAGAGCTGCGTTTTCTTTTATTACTATATCCTGGCAGAGATGATAAATGGCAAATTTAATTTTACTCTTAAGGTCATGTTTTGGATAACGAGACAACCAATCAATCAGGTGATTGATAACCCTGACTCTCCTCCACCAAAACAGAGTGGGGAGACCCCAAGCACCTTCCTGCTTCTTCAAAGATGTCGAGTCTCGGGTCTTTGTGGGGATTGACCATATATGTGCCAGTTTCCCTGCTGCTTTACAAGGCGGGTTCTGCGGCCCCTAGAGCTGAAAGCCAGCCTCGGCCTCAGCAGGCGGACTGCCACGTCCAGCCCTCGCTCCGGCGATGCTCATTGGGCACGTGGTCACCCCAGTAGAGGTACTGCCAGACATCAGAGGAGAGACTTGAAAAGCAGCTCAGCAGCTTTTATCATGCAGCCTGGAACTCGGCCCTGTGAGGTGGGGACTCGGCATCCAGGAAGGGGTGGGGGCCGAGGCTCTCGGGCACTGGCAGTCTCCATAGCTTTCCAGCTCATGAGGGCGGAGGCTCTGATGCCTTCTGAACTCCTAGTGACCGGCTCTGACCGCTTTGAGCTGGGGTCCTCCCCAGGCCAGAGTGAGACTAGAGAATTAAAATCCGGGTGGGGTCCAAGATCATCAAGTCCTGGGCGCGTGGGCATCTCCTCCTTTCCTGTGCCGTTGCGGGTCATGTCTTCAAGCCCGTGGTCTCTAAGGCCAGAGTACCGATTGTCCCACCATCCTGCGATGGATGATTGGATCCTAGCAACAGAATGAACTTAACACCTCCCTTCCCGTCTAGGCCTGTGCCAATGAAACAAAACAAAAGACCCACTTAGAAGCCTGAATATAAAATGTTTAGGAGTTTGTGATGGTTGTCTTTGATTCGTATAAAATGAGGGGGTAACCTATTTTGCTGGTTTATTTTCAGAAATAGGCAAGAAAATGGTTGTTACCCATGTTGCCTAGAATGTGGAAGTCACAGGTTAGGTAGAAAGGCATGGCTATGTCCTCTGTGGTGGAGACCTGATCGGACTGAGGCTTCTTCGTCACGTGCAGAAGTGAGAGGAAGGGAAATGAGCAGATTCTTCCAAGTTGGCTCTGCTGCCTGAAGGATTTTTGAAGGGCTCATGCAAGCCGACCTTCGGTTTATGTTGTAAGATGTCAGGGCTCTTGAATTTGTGGCTTGATTCTTCGGTTCCACTGGGAGCAGTCAGGATGCTTCCACTTGCAAAAGAAGGAAAAGGAACCAAAAAACTCCCAGAGCTTAGTTGGTAAGGATTGTGTCATCTCGCAGAGACGACAGAAGAGTGGCTGAGGCCGGGTGGCTGGTTAACTCGGCTCTTTGGCATTGACCCTGCTCGCTGTTTTTCTGCCCTGCCTTCTTAGCACACCACCTGAGTCTTGAGATGCCCTTTGTGGGGGATGCGGGGTTGGGGGGGGGTGTTGGTTGCTTCTCGCTGGTGTCTTTTGACTGCCCGGTGGCTTTTGGGGGAGATGACCTCACAATGCCAACTGCACTGAAAACTCTGGAATCAGATTAACTCCCAAAAGAAGAACAGTGATTATTACACATTAAGGTATATGAAGTTACGAACTTGGAGAAATTGAGGTCTTAGGTTATCATGCCCAAATATTTCTGTTTTATCCTGTCCTCTATTAAAATAAGCAGTATATTTCACTGAAAATCTTGGGAATTGAAGGCTGTGGTAGCATGCCTCAGAGCAAACGAAGCATCTATCGGTGTATTAATCGACTTTCCTGGATCATATATTGAGCTGATTTGTCAGGATCCATTAAGCTGGTAGACAGTATGACATTTCAAGTGCACGTGGGGACCCGTGTGATGGGTGGTGGAGAAGGTCAGGTTCATCTCCGCTAATGTAATCAATGATCAGAGACCAATATGTCACTGTTGAGTGTTCTTGCTCATATTAATTGTTAACCTACTGAAAAGGTTCATCAGCAAACATTAGAAGTGTTTGTACATGTGAAAATCGAGGATAGTTTTCCAGGTAAATACTCCTTTATGGGCCACGTCTTCCCGGTGGGTCCGCACTGCTGCGCGTCTCCAGCTCCCCAGAAGTACTGGATGCGCTTGCTTGCCCTGCCGTCTGCATGGTTTGTGTCTTGGTTAACCATCCCAGGACCTTAGGCCTCAGAGTGGTCAGTGCAGACTCAAGTGGTGGCTTCTCACGGACATCCACCTGTCTTCTGTAAAGGCCTCAAGCAGTCTTGAGATGAAAAATGCATCATATCTGTTTGCTTTGGCCCTTAAAATCCCTGACCACACCCTCCATACCTGTGCAGTTGTCTTTTTTAACATCTGGAGAGAGACCCCTGGCTCCCAGGGAAATGCTAGTCGTGGTCTGCGGCAGTCATTTCCAGCACTGAAAGCGGATTCTTTGAGGAAGAATGATAAAATGGCTCCGTGTTTGGGGTAAGTTGGTAACGTGTCCAATCAACTCTGCAGGACCCCGGCCGACCCTGCGGTGGAGCCGTTGACAGTCTGGAGACGGAGCAGAGGCATCTCCCCGCCCCAATTAAGGAGAATAAGTCTAAATTACAGGTTTGTTCCTTGAAAAGAAAAGCAAAGAAAAGCGAAAAGAAAAGTCAAAATGTCACCTTTTCTGGGAGTTAAATTTACGAACGGCCATGGGAACTAGGTATTTTTCTTCCGTCAATATTAATACATATCTTCACTCCTTCTTTGTGTTGCTAATATTTCCTCTCTAACTTATTAAAAAAAAAAACAACAGATTTTAAAGGAGTGCTAAAATCTTTCGAACAATCTAGAACAGTATTTTAATAAAGCAAGTCAAATAGGAGAAAAACCTGACATCTCTGCATTGCGTTCGTATTTAGTGTCTATTTCTACAAGTCATTTCTCGTAATCTGAAAAGTTTTTGACAGATTCTTTGATTGACCTATGTTTGGCTTTGTTTTTTCTTGTGGATAGGCTCTTGTGCTATGTAAGATCTCTTAAATGTTTGAAATTATCTTATCGCCTTGTCCTGACAGAAGAGAAGTAAGTGGGTGTTGTTATAGGAAGGTGCTGTCCCGTCAGCTGGAAAAAGCCATTGACAGCGTGCCCCGGCTGGGGCTCTGGGTGCTGGGCAGCTACGAGAAAAGATCAGATCGTTTCCATTCTCAAGAGCTGTGTGCATCAGACTTAACCCAGCCTTGGTGCCCAGACAGTCCTCTGAGCCATCAAATGTTAGACGAAGTGAGAAAAGATGAGTGTGGGTCTTGCTTTGCATGATTTGGTCCAAGTTGAAAATTTCACCTGCAGACAAGAAGGCCACCCATCTAGAGCCCCGAGCTTTTCGGAAGGCCTCGGTTTCCCCTGACGTCTCTGCTTTGCAGTTTTCACCCCCAAATCCCAGACTCCTTTGTTTTTCTTGAGCACGCTCCTTCTTCCCTGCGAGCATGATGGTTTCCTTTCTCCACTGTTTCCCAGGACATAATACCTCAGCCCCTGCTAGATCAGTACGTGTCGATGACCGACCCTGCTCGCGCCCAGACCGTCGATACTGACATCGCCAAACACTGCGCCTACAGCCTCCCGGGGGTGGCACTCACCCTGGGCAGGCAAAATTGGCACTGCCTGAGAGACACGTACGAAACGCTGGCTTCCGATGTGCAGGTAAGAGGAGCCCTTTCAGAAGCACCCACGGAAATGGGGCGGTCCATCTGCTGGGGAGGAAAAGGGGCACGCGCGAGGCTCACTGGCTTACCAGTACCGGCTGCGGGTGCCATTGGCATATTGACGGGGCTCCGATGAGGCGAAGCCCTTGGCGGCCTGTTCCCAGGCAGCATCAGGTTTATTCTAGAAAGGCCACTTACTCTGTTGGTGATGTGGCCTTGTGCTTGCTTTCTGCGGTTTCTCGGTCCTCCTGCGCACTGACAGTGGAAAGTGCGTCGGACCCTGGCCTTCTCCATCCACGAGCTGGCTGTGATTCTCGGGGACCAGCTCACAGCTGCTGACCTGGTGCCTGTCTTCAATGGATTTTTAAAGGACCTGGATGAAGTACGAATAGGAATTCTTAAACACCTGTATGATTTTCTAAAGGTAGGAAGAAGGATTAAAAAGGAAAAACAAACCTTCCCTCTTCCAAGCAATTCTTAAAGCCCGGCCTGTGGAAAGAGTCCGTGGACAACCGGAGCAGTAGTCTGGGTTTCTTGGGTTCAGGGGTATCGTCCGGAGGCTTGACACTGGGTATTCTTGTAGTGATGGGTAAATATTTTTTTTATCTTTCCTCGTAATCTCCCTGTCCCTTGGAATCCTAATTCTGTGCAGTATGGTAGACATGTAGCCTCGTTGGCTCTGTGAGGAGGAAGGAGCCCAGGCCCTCTGGGTCACACACGGTATGCCAAGAGTCACCCAGGGGAAGAGCCCAGCTGAAACCCAGTCTCAGTTCTGCCTGAAGGGCTCTCTGCAAAACATTGCTGCTTCCCTGCTTGCCTTCTTAATTTTTTTCCTAAAGGGATGATGAGTGTAAAAATAAGACTTTAAAAATGACCTGGAGAAACTAATTACTTGCATCTGCATGACCACGAGCTGCCCTTGACGGATGGGGGTGCCTGATGCACTGGGCTTGGGCTAGCTTTCCCCTCGTGGTGCCGGCATAGGCGAGCAGAGCCAGCTCCCCGGGAAGCAGCAGCGGCCTTGTCTTCGGAACACACACACATACGTGTTGTTTGCAGGCAGGAAATTATGAGAGAAGAAAGAGCTGGGGGCATGTGGAAATCCACAGGCCCTCCCCGGGGGAGAGGTGGGAAGCATTCAGGGGTCCATGTGAGAGCTGTTCCCAGCAACGTTAATTCACAGCCACCCCGGGTGACGGATGGAGTTCAGGGCAGTAGGGGAATGCCCAGTCCTTGCCAGGGACAAGTGCAGAACTTCAAGGGTGATCAGACAGTATATTTGGGGTCATTTTGAGGGGCTCTCTATTTTTATTTATGTATACATTTTTAAAAAATAGTTGCTTCACGAAGACAAGAGGAGAGAATATCTTTATCAGCTTCAAGAATTTGTAGTGACCGATAACAGCAGGAATTGGAGGTTTCGATATGAACTAGCAGAGTAAGTAAAACCTGTTTGGGGATATGAGAAGGCAAATTAGATGGAATAATTCTTAATTTCCCTACCTTATAATTGATTTCTAAACTAGCAGTAATAGTGTTCTTGCGGATAAAGAGATTATGTTTTTATTCAGGGATAAAGTGAATTCCGAAGCTCTAAATTACAAATACCACGGTCTCCGGGGAGACATTCATTTTCAGATGCAGACAGGGCTCGAGTCACTGTGGAATTAGTGTGTTCTGCTGTTCTCTAAGGCAATTTATTCGAACCAAATAAAAGATGAATCACCCACTCTTCAATATTTTCCTGTTAATCAGAAGAGTTTTTGCCAGAGCTTTCCTGAACATTCTGAGCGCAGCCCTCTCTGCAGGGCACAGCGTGGCGTGTGCACTTCAGCTTCTAAAGAACATGATGCGACAGAGAGAGACAGGGGAAGGTCTCACCCAGACCAGACGATTATTAGATAAAAACGTCGCCCAAGGTGGCTGCTCTCTGTGCGTCATTCTGTGTGTGAAGGGCTTATTTAATCCCGGCTTGTGCTGGCCAGAGGGGTGCAGAGGGTGGGCGCTCTTCTCTAACGGCCACCGCTCTGAATAAGTCTCCGTCCCCAGGCGTGCCCCGTGCTTTGCCACGTGTTCTGCACAGTGCCCAACGGGTTTGGTGGCTGTGGTGGGTGGCCGGGTGGCCATTTGCCCCTTGCCCAGGCTGTCTCTCCCCCAGCTTCAGTTTTCATTTTTCTTATGCTCCACTGGAAATGTCTCCAATCATTGTCTTTGCTGTAGAAATCCATCAAGCTTTTGCAGCTATTCAGGATATGATTTGGCCTGTGCCAGGGGCAAACTAAAAGATTTTCTCTTTGCTGTGATCTTTAATCATTATGCTTAATTTGAGAGATTGAGCTTTTAGTCATTATGCCGTGTTCCCGGCTTACTCGGAGACGAAAACAGGCCCCTGTTTTCCATGAAAGCCTCGCGCCCTCTAGCGGCCGTGCGCGGGAACTCGGCCAGGTCCGCCTCTGCCTGGGCGACCCGCTTCCCCGGGGCCGGCGGTGGGGGCCGGGGCTGGGGGCCGGGGCTGGGGGCCCGGGCTGGGGGGCTGGGGGTTGGGGGCCGGGCCTGACTGATCCGCTTCTCCGGGGCCAGGGTCGCGACCAAGGGACGGGGGCCGGGCTGACCCGCTTCCCGGGGACCCCAGGGCGGGGGACAGGGCCGGGCCGGGGCTGGGGCCGGGGCTGGGGCCGGGCCGGGCCGGGCCGGGCCGGCGGGGCTCGCGCCGCCCACAGCGTTATCTCGGAGCTCTGGCTATCTTCCATCTCGGCCGTGGTTATTGAAGCCGGGCCCGCTGATATGAATTCCGTGCTCCCCCTGCCCGTGATATTGCTCTCATTTTTCTGAAAACAGAGCTTTTCGATATGAAAGTATTCACCGGCACCCCTGGTTTCTGGTTCTAACTTCCTTCCAATCTCTTTTTCATTTCCTTTCGCCGCCCGCGTGGAGGTGGTGCCATTTATTTTCCTCCCGCTCCCGCGTCCCGGTTTGCAGACAGTGGGAGCCGCGGCGGCGCTCCCCGGGCGCGGGGCCGGCGCGGTTCTCCCGAAGCGGACCGTCCGCGCGCGGGGGCGCAGGCTCGCGCGGGGCCCGCCGCCGGGGCCGGGCCGGGCCGGGCCGGGTCGGGCCGGGTCGGGGCCGGGTCGGGGCCGGGTCGGGGCCGAGGCCGGGTCGGGGCGAGCTCGGCCGCCGCGGGCTGCGTGCCGGGTCTCTGGGAACTCGAGCGCTGCCTATTTTTACCTTATCTGATCTGCAAAGTTTTATGTGCTTTCCAGCCGATAACCTCACGGGGAAATGTCCCTGTTCACAAATTCCAAGGCCTCTGTTTTACAAAGTGTAATTTATTTCCTTCTTGTTTGATTTGTTTGAGTGCGAGATGAGGAATGGAGATTTATTTTTTTTTCCACTTTTCTTTGCATGGCATTTCACTCAGCTTCTGCTTTTGGCATTTCACCGCCGGAAAGTCGTGCTGGGTCTCACTTGCCTTATCTCCCAGCCTGGCTAGTTTTCCCTGTAAGACGAAATGAGAGTAAAGAGAAATTAGTAAGGAGGTTTTTTTGTTTGTTTGTTTGGTACCCCCCAATAATTTATTTATTTATTTCTTTTTTAAAAATTTCAGACAGCTGATACTCATTTTGGAGCTCTATAATCCCAATGATGTTCATGATTACTTAATGCATATTGCCTTAAAGTTGTGTGCAGATAAAGTTTCTGAAGTTCGGTGGATCTCCTTCAAACTAGTAAGGAATCATGGTTTTTTTGTTTGTGATTTTTGGAAGTAGGAACATTTATTCCTTCCATTTTAACTTCTTTGATTTCTGCCCTTGGTTTCTCTGGATACCTAGGAAACCAGCCTTTAAATTTTGAAATTAGTAAACTGTATTACAGTTTTATCAATACATAGCATAGTTTTTTTTTTTTTTTAAGCTGTATGTTTCAGTGATAGAAATTAAAGATAAATCATTTTACATGAGAAACCCTTCAAACCATGGCTCAGTGTTCCCTTTAAACTCAGACTGGGCTTGACTCAACAGCATGGCTTTGTAGAAAAGCAGTCAGTGGGCAAGAGCTCCAACGTAGAGAACTGGTTCTGTCTTACTTGGGCTCACACCAGCTGAATACCGTGTGTGGGGGGGTGTCACTTGAAAATTCCAGTTTACTAAGGTACTCTGATGCTATTACAAGTTTACAAAAATGACATGTTCTGAAAGGTAATGATTTAGTTATTATGCAAGGGGCCATTTTCTAAAAATCGGAATCTTAAGATTAAGAATGTATTTTTCTAATGCCGGGCCCTTTCTAAATTTTATTTCTAAGAAGGGTTTCACGTGGCTGAGTGTGCATATGTGCATTGCCATGTACTTTAACATCCTTTCCCCTCTGTGTTCTAATGATGACTGTGACAAAAATTAACCTTCTCCCTTGCTTATAAATTCATTTTAAATGTGCATAAACATGTGTGTTTTCTGCGTTGAGTAGGATTCATGACTCAAATGGATGGCAGCATTTTAAATGTGCTCTTCTGATATTTCCCACAGGTTGTGGCCATTTTACAGAAGTTTTCCTCCCACAGTGAGAGCGCGCTGGGGTTAAGTGTCATCAGTGAGCTCGTCATCAGGTTCCGGCACTGCGCGAAGTGGGTGGGAAGGCAAGCTTTCGCTTTCATTTGTCAGGTTAGCACGGCCTGGGGGGAGTCTCCCCTGGGCTTATGTTGCTGTGGACTGATACCAGATGCACCAGACACACAATCCCAGCCCTGAAAAACCAGCTGGGAATTTGGGGACCAGAGGACCGAACCCCTTTATCTCCCGGGAGATTGTGATCGGCCCAGTCAGGCAGTGATTGGCCCAGGGTTACCCAACCCGTCTGTGCATTCGTCCTGTAGATGCTGGCTGAGTGGTTCCTGTGTGCCGGGCGTGTTCTAGAAGCTCCTGCTCTGCCGGCACCATCCATCTGGTGAGGTGAGGCCGAGGCCCAGAGCCCCGCATCTGCCGTGCCCGGTCCCAGGCCATGGTCATTCCCGGCACCAGCCCTCAGCCAGCCGCCTGGGAGGGAAGGCGGGGCCAGCAATTGGGCAGAGCTCCTGAATCCCTCTAGAAGTGAAGTTCATGTCAGCCTGTCCAGCACCTCACGTCACCCTCTCCACTTTGTGTCCTGGAAATGGGGCAGGTTCAGTTTTGCTGGGGCCGATGGCTGCCATTTCTTGGACTCCTCATACACCTGGTCCTCAGTGGTAAAATCGGCCATGGATCAAACACGTCACACCCATGTACTTTCAGACCAGGTGTTTTGGGTGAAGCAGTTGAAGCCCAGAGAGGTTAAGTAACTTGATCAAGAGTGCACAGCAAGTGTAAAGCCGGGATTTTTTTTTTCTGCTAATGTGCTATTTAAAAAATTTTAAATTTTTTCCCATGCACATTTTCAAGCATGTACAAAGGTGGGGGAACAGCACGGACTCCCCATGAACCCATCACCCAGCTTTGCCAATATGACAGTAAAGCTGTTACTGGACTCTAGCTGACCCTCATACCCTCTTCCCCCACCAAAGGACTCACCAGGGCCCCCTGTCGGGCTGGCCGGGCATCACAGGGTATTTTGGCCCTCTGCTTTGAACCGGCAGTGGGTGGCCGGTGAAATGCCAAATTCCCAGACCACAGGCCTCCCATCACAGACTTCTGTAAGGAAGACGCCAGTCCAGTCATTTTGTGGAGAAAGGGGTAAATGAGATCTCTTTGCTTTTGTTTTTTAATTCTTGATCTGAGATTTAGAAAATCCATGATGAGACAAAAGGAAAAAAAATACCCACTAATTTTCTTCAGGAAAAAGGGGAGTGTGTGCGCTTTCACGAATTATTAAGGATTTAGAAAACCCATGATATGAGACAGACCAAAGGAGGGGGGGCGTCACCTGATGGTTATTTCAGTGCGCTCTGGGGAGAGAGCCTGACCTTGGGGGCTGGCGAGGGTCTGTGCTGTAGAGGTGACGAGCCACTACCTCTGCGTGGCCTCAACTTGTGAGAAACAGTTCATGAACACCTGGTGCTCTTGTCTCCCTGTGGCGGGAAGGTCTGCAGGACTTTGAATGAACAGGCCTGGCTGGGACTCGGCCCCTGCTGGTGCTCACAGACCCGGTGGCCTGTGGGTGGCACCTCACGGGACCCCAATTCCCTGCCCTGTAAAACTGGGCTCATTCTGGCTTCCATAGCCTGCAGTGAGACACAGGGTTCTGTCAGAGTGGCAGGGAGCAGATGCTGCTTGTCCTCACAGACACAGTGTTTGTCAGGGGGTCACAGAGAGGGCCGGGCCTGCACTGGAGTCTGGGGTCAGGTCGCCCTAGACAGGCCTGGTACCCGAGTTCTGGTGACTAGCAGAGGGGAGGGCTCTCAGCTTTCATTGGTGGGTGCTTTGCTAGATTTTTTGCAAAATGTTCTGCCGTCCCCGGCACATCCCCCTCATGTAGATGGGGAAACCGAGGCCCAGACAGGTGAAGCCGCTTATTCCAGGCCATGAAGCCAGTAAGTGACCAAGTTAGGTTTGAAGCTAGGCCTGTCTGACTCGAAGCCTTTATTTTTCCATCAGATTTTACACCACCTAGAACCCAGTCTTTGGTAAGGAATTAGAAATTGTTAACTATGTTTCTAACCAAATTCAGTGGTTGAGATTTTAAGATTTGGACACACACACACATACACACACACACACACAGTCCTCAGACCCACAGATCCCGAAATTACTTCTTTGGAATCGTGGAAGGGTATGTTTTTAGAAGAAACCGCTGACCACTGTGGAAAAGTGTCGATTCTCTGGCTGTGGCTGTCTGTCCTGGCAGGCGGTGGTGGACGAGGAATGCATCCCCGTGGAGCAGTTTGTCGAACACTTGCTCCCCAGCCTCCTGAGCCTGGCCTCCGATCCGGTGCCGAACGTGAGGGTTCTGCTGGCTAAAGCTCTGCGGCAGACGCTGCTGGAAAAGGGTATGTGGACCGTTTTTTCGAACTTACACATCTTAAAGCTCACCAGGCAGTGCACTGCCAGACTTCCTCTCTAGGAAATTGCACGCATGCTTCAGACTTTATAAATCCATGTATTAACTTTTATGCAGAATAGTTTGTTATTTATAAAATGTTTGAGTTTTCACATTTAACAAGCTTCATGCTAAAATGCAGAACTTCACACAGTCTTCTAGAAATGGGGAAGAATTTTGTAAATGTTAACGATGCAGAGAGCACGAGCTGCAGCAAACATCAGCCTTAATTCCCAGGAGGTCTGGAAGCAGTCACTGTGTCCTGAAGAGGACGGAGCGGGAGACTGTGTCCCTCAGCCGTTGCAGTGGCGCCTATGGCGCGCAGGGGGAGCCCACCGTGTCCAGCCCGACCCCGCAGGCTCCTGTCTCCCTGCTTCGCGCCTCCCGGCCACCCGCGCCCCTTCCTGCCCTCCGTGCACGTGCAGTTCTTGCCTAGTGGAGGAAAGGAAAGATAACGTGGGAAGTTTTTAAATTATAACTTTAAAAATATGCGTACAGGTTCTCAGGAGTCCATCTTTGAAATTTAGGAAGTTACTGTGACAAAAGTCATTGAAGGTCTCACGTGTCTGGTTATGCTATACAAGTGCTTCCTTGTCCTGAGGTATGGTTTGCAGAACCCCCAGCACTCAGGTGCGTTTGGGAGCACTGGGCACGGGCACATGAGCCAAACTCCTGTGTTCTCTCTCCAGCGTACTTGAGAAATGCCGGTAACCCTCATCTTCAAGTCGTTGAGGAGACTGTCCTGGCCCTGCAGTCCGACCGGGACCCGGATGTGTCCTTTTTTGCCACCCTGGAACCCAAGCGTCGGGGCACCGCAGACGTGCGACTGCTGGAGGGACGGAGTTAACCGCCCTGGGCTCCCACGCACCCCAGGCCCACCGCACGTGGGCGCAGACCACTCGCCCCCGCTTGTCAGGGGTCTCACCATGTCATACCTTCTGAGGGAGGAAAGAGCTCTGAAACTTTGAGGACAGGCACTCAAATGACCTCTTTCCCATGTGCAGCCCCAGGGACTGCCCCGGGGATGGGCACCACCCTCTGCACCCCTGGCTGCTGACCTGGAAGCCTGCGACTGGGTTGTAGGACCACGTGGCAGCTGGGCACAGGGGTCCAGATCGCCTTCTCCATGACAGACCGACTATGATTTAAAGCCCCCTCCTCCTAAAATAAAGTAGTTTATTAGAAGCTTTTAAGTCTTTCAGAGACTTGCATATTTGGCTTCCCTCATGCTTTCCTGTAAAATATAGTTTATGGTATTGACATTTTATTTTTAACAAATAATGTACATATGTAAATAACTCTTGACAGGAAGAAAATATACTAACGTAATATCAGCCTCCTATCAGTGAACAGAACAAATACATCATTTAAATTTATGCTCCACTTGGAGTTGCTGCAAATATAGCCCGATTTGTTTACTTTTGAAAAATGTGATAGTTAAGGAAATCTGCTGAAGAATGATTTATGGAAGTCTTTCTAATATTGTACTTTTGTGTAAACTGTACTTGGAAATTTTCCTCAGGCACTTATCCCTCCCCTTCTTGAGGTGACTGTATCCGTAAAGATCCGTACAGGCCTTTGACAGAGGCAGAAAGAAAGATTTTTCATTCTTACGTGTATTTATTATCCTACGTTTAAGAATGCGGGAGGGAAATTGATCATTGAGATGCAGGATATTGACTTTACAGCTAGCTGATGCTTCAGGATCTTTAGCAGAGACTAGGAACCCGCAGTCCCGATCAGTCCATATACTTGCCAGGGATTTGGGGTTAAATTATGGTGTTTCAGATTTCATTCTTCTAAAATTTAGACCAAGATGCTCTAGAACTTAAATGGTTTTCATGAATAACTTGAGATTCTATAAACGTTTCATTAAATTCTGTATAATGTGTAGGCTCACGTTATTTTTCTTGCTTCTATTTTTAATCTTGAAAGCAGGCACAAAGGAAGGAAGGAGTGGCCCATTTGGGGTTCAAGAGCTGGCTGCAAAGGGCATGTTGCTATTGCTGTGCTTTCCTTGGATCTTTTTCTTGTCCGTCTTTTCTTTCTCCCTTTTCTTAAAAATAAAATTTCTGGAGCTATATATTGAATTTCCTGGTATACAGGATATTGTCTCCCTCCCCCAAGTTCCACTGAGCTGATTCTTTAAAAAGAAAGGAAGGAATCTATACCGTGCCAAAGAAAATAAGGTACATGTGTGAGAATTTCAAATTGTAACCGGGGTGGCATTCGGGCAGCCCCAGCGGAGCGTGAGCTTATAAACTGTGGAGGCTACCTATTAAGAGAAACAAAAATCAGTCAGTCCATCTTGTGTTCAATATTTACTTTAGTAAATATTGAGTAAATAGGAGATACTGTTTTCGCATCAGTAACAGATAATTTTTAGTGTTTTTTTTTTTTTTTTTATTGTTTAGAAATTGAGGTTGTCATATAGTTAAACTCTGTTGACCAGGCAGCAAGTAGAATTATCACCTGGAATTTTGTATTCTGTGCAGAGCTTTGCTTTCCACTAAGGAAAAACAAACCACCTCAGTTTGTGTTGCGATGCATAGAATTTGCTGAAACAGATGTGCTTGTAGAGATTTGTAGACTCTTCGGTAAATAATCCAACCTTAAGAAAAGTTGAGTTTACTAAAAATGGTCTATAACTTAATATGAATGCCTTTCCAATGCAACTTTTTTTTTTTTTTTAATGACTGTGCTTGTATTTCTCTGCAAGAAGTATGTTTAAGGCTCACGTTTTATTCGTGTTTTGTAACAACTGAGATTTTTCTGAGGTGGTTCTGCTCCCCTCCGGCCCCTTCCCGCGTCACTTCAGCTCGGTGTGTTCATCATTCCTAGGTGTGGGGCGCTGAGTGTTTGCGATTCGATCATCACACGTAAGCTTCCTGTGTACTTGAACACTCGGCCTCCTCTCGGGTGAATCCGTGGAAAACCACGAGGTGGGTTTCTTGCAGACCGAGCTCCCTTGAAAGGCATCTTCACAGGGGAGCCGTCCCAGCCCCGCGCCGAGTGGACGCTTCCTCTCTGCTCGAGTTTCCACCAGCTCCTTTCTCCCTCGGAGAATCCGAGAGCATTTTCAGAACTGACCGGTGTTCGTGCGGCTCTGCAGACCCTCACGGAGGCCCGGCTCCCGCTTCCGGAGCGGCCTGAGCGCCGGCCCGGCTCCGTGGGGTTTTCCACTCGTGCCAGGAATAGGGCTGCTGAGCGCCGCTGTAGACCAGCCCGACCCCTGTAGACGAGGCGCTCCGGGAGGACTTAGGGCGTTTCCACTCCAGGCCCGGGGCCCTGAGTTACGCAGACTATTGCGAACGGCCACGGCGGCCTGTGACCTGGAGTGAGGTCACCCGTGACAGGGCAGTGAGTGACCTGGCGAGCAGCTGGGAGGCTTTCAGAAGGGCCTGGGGGACCCGGCCCCCTGGGGGTAGGGGGGAATAGCTCAAATCACTCCGCCACCGCTGCGCCTCCAAGCCCCGGGCCATCGGGGACCCCAGGGCGGTCCGCGGGGCTCTGTCCCGCGCGGGGCGTGGGGGGGAGGGTTGCGGTGACGCGGGCGGTCGGGGGCGGGGGGGTTGGGCAGGAGACGGGAGGAGGGCATGCGGAGGGCAGGCGCTGCGGGCGGCGGAGCGCGGGCGGGGGAGCCGCCGGGGGGCGCCCTGGGCTCGGACCCCGTGGCCGGCGGGCGGGGCGGCCGGGGCAGGCGGGGCGGGCGGGGGACGGGCCCGCGGCCCCTCCCTGCGCGGCCCCGGGCCCGCTCCCCCGGCCAGAGCGGCGTCGGGGCTCTGGAGGCCGTGAGCCCGGCGCTCGACTTGGCCCCAGACGCCTCCCCAGAAGCCTTCGTCATGCGGGTGCTGCTGGAGGAGACCGGGGAGATGTTCCAAGTGACAAACTGCCGCAGCGACATGACGGTGCGGGAGCTCAAGGAGGAGCTGGACCTCACCGCCGGCATCCCCTTGGACCTGCAGCGGCTCCAGTACCTGGACCAAGGTGACCCTGTCCACCCCCTGCCCTCGCCACGTGTACGGCCTCCGCTGGGGCGCCGGGTCCCCTTCTGACCCTGCGGCCCCTGAAGGGATGCTTGCCCGCGTGAGGACTCCCCCACCCCACTCCCAGGTGTCAGAACAAACCCCACCCCCCCACCCCCAAGCCCCCAGATAGGAAAGCCAGCCTGGCCACACAAGGACTTCCCAATCTTGACAAATCGGGTTCAGGTTAGACCTCACATCTCAAGGCAGACCCTGTCCACAGCAAGACCCTAATCCACAAACATATCCTGCTGAGTCAGGACTCTCCTCCCAAAGCAAGCTGTCTAGTCAGACCCGCGGACCCTAAGCAGATCCTGGCGATGTCTGCGACCCCAAATCTCCACAAAGGCGCTGCCACCTAAGCAAGACCCTTCCGGCCCCTTAGTGGCCAGTGTCTTCATCAGGACCCAGATCCCAAAGCCCACAGGGTCCACACAAGACCAGAAACCTGAAACAAAGCCTGTCCTCAGTGGGACCCTACAGTCTAGGGCAAACCTCCCGTCAGGACTCCAAACTCAATGCAGACTTCCAGATCCCCATGTTGGACTCATAACCGCTCCCCCCAAGTCCTCCAGCCAGCTAGGTCCACACATGGATGCCAAAGCCTGAAGCAAACTGTGCCAAAGACTGAACCCCAAATCTCCAGCATAACGACAACTACCTCAGAACCTCAAATCCTCTGGCTGACGGGTCTACACGGGACGCTGAAGATCAGAGCAAACCATGCCCACTTCAGGGCCCCCAAGCCCAGAGCACACGTACCTAGGACTAAAACCCAAACGACTATCCCAGAACCCCAGATTCTCCGGCAACTATGTCCATGAGAGGACACTATGAAATAGACACTGCTCACCTCAGGACCCCCAAACCCAGAACATACCTGCCCAAGGCAACCCCAAATCTCCAGACTAACCATGACTAGCTCAGAACCCTGAGTCCTCCAGCAGCCACACCCATACAAGGATGCTGAAGCTCATACATTGTGCCCGCTTCAGGACTCCTAAACCAGGACCGAACTTGGCGAAGATTGGACTCCAAATCCCCAGGCTAACCATGCCACTCTCAGAACCCTGACTCTTCTGGCAACCGTGTCCACTGAAGGATGCTAATGCCTGAAACAAATTGCCCACCCCAGGGCCCCATAACTTTGTGCCAATCACACCCATGTTTGGACCCAAGATAAATACCCCAGACTACCCCTGCTTGCAACAGAAACCTGAATCCCAAAGCAGATTCTACTCAGAGCCGGACCCTAAATCCCAGAGCCAACAAACCCAATTCTGAGCCCCCAGTGTCTAACTAGTCACTTGTACACCCAAACCCCAATCCATCAGTCATCTCTGTCTAAATGAGGATGCCAGAACCCAAAATGAACTCTTCCCACACCTGGAAACCAGTTCCCAAGCTCACCATGACCATCCCAGAGCACTAATTCCAACCAAAATAACCTCACAAGGTCTCCAAAGCATGAGACAAATTCTGCCTACAATAAGACCCCAAAATTCACATTAAACCTACCCATATCTGACTCCTAAATCTTATGCAAACCATGTTTAAGCCAACCATCTCCATGTAAGGAAGCCAGAGTTCAAAGTAAGCCTTGCCTCCATCAAAACCCCAAAACTCAAAGAAAGCTCTACTTGTATTTGTATCCCAGATCCCTCAGCCAGTCTTATCCACACCAGAACCCCAAGCTCTGGATCAAATCTTGCCCATCTTAGGACCTCGAATTTCAGAGCATTACCTGCAGCCACAATTCCCAAGGCTGACCTCTTCGAGTCCTTACCCTTGGTGGCTACAGTATATAGGGCTACATTAGAATCCCAAATCCCAAAGCAAGTCCTGCCCGTGCAAGGACTCCACATCCCAGAATAGACCCTTCCCATACCAGGACCCCCCAACAGAAAGCAAATCTTGCTCTCCTCAGAGTCCCACATCCAGAGCAAACTCTATCCTCATCAGGACCCCAAATCTCAAAGCAAACTCTACCCACATTTGATCCCCAAATACTGGCACTAACCCAGTTTGTATCAGAACCCCGAATCTAAAGCTGCGTCCTTGTCCATGTCAGGAGCTCAGAACTGGCCCTATTGGAATCAGAACCCAGCACCAAAGCTCGCTGGGGCTAAATCAGGATGGCAAGGCCCCCTATCCAGACAGATCTCACGTGGTAGGCACCCAGTGGGGGGCGAGGACTCTAGAGTCCCCTCTTCCCGTCTATCAGTCTCCATCCCACAGCCTGAGGACCTGCCTATCCCTGTCCTGATCCCTACAATATTTAGGATATGAGAACAGGACCAAAGCCCCTGGGCTCCATCACCTCCCCACCCGGCTGAAATCAATGCAAAAATACTTCAAGGAGACAGAGGTATAAAAAGCTCTGGGCTGCAGCCCGGAGGGTGTGGAGAACGATTTGCAGAGACACTGCGGCTGTAATGCAGGGCTGAGAAGCGATGGAGACAGGCAGAGATCTGAGATCAGCCTGTCTCTGCTCTCCGTTACCCCAGACACTGCCCTTCTGGGGCTCAGTTCCTTAAGCCGGAACCCAGAGCCTTGGGGCTCTGGAATTCTGAGTGCCAGGTCCCTCTCTAGACGGGGACGACGCAGGAAATTCAAAATGTACATTGAATGCCAGAATACTTTCCTTTGCTCTCTCTGGCGTAGGCTAAGCACCTTCTGTTGACATCTTTATTTTGCTATCAGGATGTTTGGAAGCTGCTCTGGGGCATTTTGGGGGCTTTATCTGGAAAGAAGTATGTATCTCAAGCCCAGTCTCTATTTAACATGTGAATAACGATGAGGTGAGCTGCTTAAGGACAGGAAGTGTTCCAAAACAAGTAATTCGGAAATTATGGATCCTGAGCTACAAACGTCTGGCACCCCTTCTGCTAATTTATTTTTCCCCATGAGCTATGCTGAGCCGTAAATTCGAGAGAGCGAAGAGGCAATGGAAGACACCCAGTGACTTGTGCTGATGTCACAATCCTCTCACTCAGCAAGCACTTAGCGACTGGGAGAAGCTTGACCTCTCCCGCGGCCGCAGCCCTTCCTCTTAACGGCAAACAAAAAGGAAAGAAAGAAGGTGCTACTACGTTGAGTAACGAAAATTTGGGTTCCTGCCTATAAATAACCCGCTGACGCCTCTGTACCCACCTAAAGGTTGTCGGGCAAGTTCACATGAGCTAACATGTACGTGAAACCTTGAGAGACACAAATCTGAAAGGGGTGAGCAAAATTCATGGACTAGGGGCGATCTTACATGTCTGTTGTCAGCTTTCATAATTTATTTAGCTGGTGATAATTAGTATTTGTCTAAGCCAAAGGCAGTTGCTGCTGCCTATAAAGGGGGAATGTGCTCTGATTTCTCCAAGAGCTGTTCAGCATGTGTGAATCGCACTCTTGCCTTTCTTTGGGAAACCCAGCTTTACCCAGTTTTTTTTTTTTTTCAAAGTTGTTAGGAAGTCAAGTTGTCTTACTGAAGACTAATTACTGATTATCCTCTGTGTTAGAACCACAAATAAGACCCTAATTAACAAATTTGCTAATTGCTATTCCCTGTTCTCATCCACCATCCGAAGTTTCTCATAAGCACCCAAGGGGGCCAGCGGAGCCGAGAGCGTCACGTGCGTGTCGCTGGAGGGAAGGCGGGTCCGGTTGGAGGGTCCTGGGGCTGCCATTTCCCGGCCACGGGGTCCTCAGCTGGCTCACCGGGAAACGGAGATGACAACCCTGGCTCGTCATGAGCGTTAAAAGCCTGTAGGTGCTTGGGCCAGGCACTTAGTGATCCCTCAGCCATGAATCCGAACAACTCATGAATTCTACCCGGAGTAATGGTGGTGGCATCACTTGTAGAAAAATAAATTATGTTACTCTTAAGCAGGGGCTGCGTGAGGAAACGGTGCATTTAAAAAGGCAAACTAAAGACAGCTTTGCGGAAAACGCTGTAGAGTCCTACAGTCCGTCACTCCGACGGTCTTTCCTAAGAGGGTCTGAGCGCATGCAGTGCGAGTGGACCCTCTCACCGCATTGTCTCCAGTAGTGGACGGCTGGTTCTGGGTGACAATCCAACAGAACTCTAACGTTTCCAGTCTAAATCATGCTGAATGGCAGCCTTACAATCCTTCCATTACCATAAATGCTCAACGGGAGCAACTTTGTCCCCTAGGGGCCATGTGGCAACGTCTGCAGACCTTCTGGATGGCTACCGCTGGGTGAGGGTACTACCGCCATCTGCTGGGTAGAGGCCAGGGACGCTGTGCCCAGGGCAGCCCCCGCCCCAGAGAACGATCCAGTCGAAAACATCAGTAGTGCCAAGTGGGAAAAAACCCTGCCGCAGAGTATCATCGGAAAGACCCAGCACAGTTTTGCCGTAGTTAACATCTTCGGCCAACGGCTGACAACATTAACCAGAGATTTGTGTTTTAGTTTCACGTCTGACGCACAAAGGTCCACTGTGCTGCATCTGTGACGTTCGCTTCGAGAGGTCCTATTCATAGACTTTGCCTCATAAAAAGACTTTACTGACTCATGTGTCTTTTTTTTTTTTTTTTTTGCCATAGAACGAGTTATAATTACAGAATTTTAGAAGCTGTTGCCCTTTTTTGTCGTGTTTTGTTTTGTTTCGGCTTCCATTTGAGCTGAGCAAATTAAGTTTCTAAAAAGCACTAACGACCCCAGACAGACTCCCGTGAGCTCATCACAGGAGATTAGCGCTCCAGGCTTTCCGATGATCTTTGTGATACCCGAGGTCAGATCATCTCTTAAGATAACCAGTGTAATAGTTTATCTCTAATACCCATTTTTTTAAAGTAAAAATTATTCCCAGTAGGAATTTTGATGGATGATACTACGTTGCAGTTCCATGATGTTGTTCCTGGTGGAATTATTTCATTATGTGTCTGGCGCCATGATGGATGGACGGAACTGGTTTTGGCGGCTGTGGAAGGGGATCCCAGTAAGGTGCCCTCAAGTGTCTCTAAATGGGTATCAGACTTCACAGAGCAACTGGAAACTCTGTGTGTGTGTTTGTGTGTGTGTGTGTGTGTGTGTATGGGGTGGGGTGAGATTCCGTCTTGAATGCGACTGTTGGAGCAAAAGTTCCAGAGTAGGAGAAGAGGAGATCGGCCACATGACATAAGGATCGGACACCGTATCAAGAGTTCCCACTCACTCTTGGGTTTGCCGGTTCACGGTGCTCCCTTACAGCCCCCTCCCTCCGACCCCCGACCCCCACCGAAGAGAGAGGGAGAAGGGCAATCAATGGGCGATGGATTTTCTAGTCACACGTATATTTTGTAAAGTTGAAAACCTGATTTCACAGTGGGCGAAGGGCTCCGGGTAACTGGGAATTGCACAGTCCAGAGCACGTAACGGGGCAAAAATCCGAGGGGGCGTCTGCCCCTCCCCTAAGGAGGAAAGATCACGCACTTCTCGACCCACGGCAGGTGCCAGCTCCTTGCCAGGCCTTGTGCTTGGCTCTCAGCTGAGCTCTGGGGTGGGCAGCGGGGAGAAGGAAAGAGGAAACCAGACTGTCTCCCCAACAGAGAAGCGAGGAGCCGGCGGCGGGAGGCCACTGAGGGAAGCAAGTGTGTGCTTTCTAGAAAGTACATTTGGATGAAAGGGTATGAGCGTGTGAGGATGGGGTTTATGTTCAGGCAGGAAAGGGGTCAGGAAACGCTGGCTGCAGGAGGGTTGTGGGGGTCCGGGATCCGGTCTGGGAGAGGTGGCTGGTCTCTGGGGAGGCAGGGCCAAACTGACAGTGGCAACCCCCTGCCTGTGTGCGGGAGCCTTAGAAGGAGGCGTCCCAGACGTCGTGCGTCCCCTTCCAGGTCTTTCCCTGGGGTGGTCCGGCTCCCGGCCTTTCCCTGCCCCCTCTGCCCCACTCTCGAGGACTCGAGGCCTGCCTCGGTTTTCTGGCTCTCGCTCTGAACCTGGGCACTCCCCCCCTGTCTCCCACCCTCGGGGGCTCTGCCTCCCCCCACTGCCGCCCCCACCCCCGATGCCCTGCATCTGGGACGGAGTTCCTCTCTGCTGGAGCCCGCAGCCCTCCTCTCGTGCTCAGGGCCTCGCTTCACCACGAGATGATTATGTTACGGGGCTATTTTTCATCCCTGAGTGGAGTTCAGAGTGTTCCAAAAGTTAGCGGAGACAATGGGCCTGAAAATAGATCGGAAGGCCAGAATTCATCCAGTCTCCAGAGAAGTGCATTTCCCTCTGGGGAGACCACTTCGTGTCGTCTGGCGTCTTCCTTAACGGTCACAACCACCTTCCTCTGGACACCCAGAAAAGCTATTTTCTCTCTTCAAAACACCGACAGGAAGAACTTCCTGCCTCCCGAGCCTGCCCGATGGTAAATGCGTATTTCCTGGACATGTATAGAATTCGGTCAACAATGTCCCCCGCTGGGTGTGTTCCAGCTTCTCGGTCAGGGCTCACCCCTCTCTGTTCCCATCCCGAGCCTTCCCTGGGCCTTCGAGCCACCCTTCCCTCAGGAGGGTCCCGGCCCCCACCAGTCAGGTGCAGCTTGCACTTTTGAAAGAACTCAGACTCACTGTGCGGACCCCCTTTATTCTGCCCAGCTCTCCTGCCTCGGTGTCGACGAAGATTCTCTTTACCAAACTGCAAATTCGCAGCGTTTGGAACACAAGCAGTGGAAGGCTTGGATTGCTCACAGAGCGTTCGTGGCCTTGTATATTACCTCTCACAGAGGCCACTCGGACGCCGTGCAGTACCTTCTAGAACATGGTAATTTTGAGAGATGGCTGAGTATGTTCACAAGTTGGGGTCTACCGCGGGTAGGGAGGACAGAGTGCTTGTCTTCCAGGGCCTTCCGCAATAGCGTCCTGGACCCCAGTTGTGTCAACCACCAATCATGGTCCCATGGGCCACTGGGGAGCCTCTTTCTGTAGGGGTCTTAGGACATGCTGAGTAAAGGCGGTTGTCCTCTCTCCTGGCCGGGTTTCAAGAAGATTCTGTCATCAGAGATCAAACTTCCAGACACTTATTCACAGGAGTAGCCCAAAGAGCCTCCTGGCCTCTTCGAACGCCGCTGGAGATGTTCCTGGACTCCCTGTGTTATTCCTGCCCCATCTGAGGTTGGGTTTCTGCCACAGTCCAAGGGGTCTAGCCCCAAGCCAGCATCACTCTCTTGGAGGGGGCGGGGGGAGCATTGGCAGGCCGGCTCTGAATGATTTCCTTCAGGAGACCCTTGCCACGAACCCCCTTCTCATCTGGTCTCCATCCCCACCCCCCGCCCTCGCTCCAAGGACAGGCTGTCACTTCTCTCTCTCTTTCTGTTGATAGAAGCAGCAGCCTTGGCCTGCATTGTCTCTGAACGTGAGGGCTCGCGTGAGACGCAGCCGGAGCAAGCTTTATCTTTATCTCTCCTGGTCGTAGGATATTTTTGGGAAAAGAGGTTCACCGATTGAGGTGTCGACCATTCTAGAACAATAGACAATGGCCGCAGATGGCCCAGGCCGCCGGCTTCCCCGGGAACAGGAAGAACATGTGACGTACTGTTTGGTCAGGGGTTTGAGGCCCAGAAGGGGCCTCATCCGAGGGTCTCCCCTATCAACTTGCTTTCCAATCTGAACCTTTCCTGCCCACGGCCTTGACCCTGGCCCTCTGCATCTCGTCTTCCCTCCTGCTTCCCCCCCCCCCAGCAAGCAAGGCGCCAACATCCTCGAGGCCAGGGCAGGATGACTGGGTAGAGGCTTTCCTGACCATTTTGCTGTTTTCTCCACTGCTTTCTCCATGCCGCCTGTTGTGGGATGAAATATGGGCTGTTCACAGACCAGCAGTCCTTTAAGCTCATAAAAAGTCATTTTCACTCTGATGGAACTGTGATGTATTTGAAAGCCCCAGTTAAAACATTACAGCCAGCTTTGCAAAGTTTTCTGTCCTTTGCACACAGCCGCCGCAAAGCCGTGCCGAGGCTGAGGCTGGGCGTTAGGAGAACCTATTTAAAACGTTACCTCACCGTCCAGCCATAGCTCATAAAAACTGGCTACAGAAATGTCAGCTGCTTGTAATTGAATTGCCTTGTTTTCTGTGTCATGATATTTGTTACCCAGAATTTGATTCAATTCAACAAGTCCGTATTGGACACCTGTCATTAGCCCATCCATCTGCGGGAGGCAGTGAGGAATTCAATCGAAGTGAAATCTGTCCATGAGTCAGGCTGCCCGTCGTCTGTCATTTCCCGAGCGCCTGTCTTCTCCAGGCATCGCGCTACGTGCCGGGGATGAAAACAGCAGTGATCAAAACAAGTGTGTTTTCTGCCTTCATGGAGTTTATGAAGGGAAGTCAGCAAATTATTACAAATAATTAATTCCATGGTCAGTCGTGCACGGCATGTTCTGAAGCTGTGGAATGTCTGCTGAGCATATACAGGGGAGCGGGACTCATGGGAGGGGGTGAGGAAGGCTTTCCTGAGGAAGTGATAAAAGAAGGATGGAGTTAGCCAGGGCTGGTGGGGGCGGGGGGTGGGGGCAGAAACGGGGAACAGGCCGCTAGCAGAGGGAACAGCATGTGCAAAGTCCTGGGGTGGGATGCGGGAACAGGGTGTCTTTAGCGCGCAAAGACAGAAGACTGGTAAAATTGGAGCATGCGCAGAAAGAGAGAGGTGGAAGGCCGTGGTGTGGGGAGGGTGGCAGGGTGAGACAGAACAGGGACGACCTAGAGAATGACCCCAAGGGTAGTGGATGCCAGAAATGGGGTTTGAGCAGGAGCGTGCCGTGGGCAGATGGGAGGCAAGGCAGTGCTGGTCACTGGAACAGTGCAGCAATGCCTCCTCCCTGATGCTCCCTGCTGGGGTCAGGCGGGGGCCGTTACTAACTCTAAGTCTTCTTGTTATGGCCTCACCCCTCCTGAGCTTCTCCTCCTGAATGTAGTTCTGGAGGTGAGGCTCCTGGCCGGGAGGGTGAGCCTTGCTCAGCCGGCTCTCTTGTTTTACAGGGGCCAGCTGTCTCAGCCAAAGCCCCATGGGCAGGACAGCCCTGCATGTGGCCGCAGCCATGGGCCGTCTGGACTGTATCAACCACCTGCTGAACCATGGGGCCTCCATCAATGAAAGAGATGCCAGGGGGGAGACCCCCATGTCCCTCGCCCGGCGCCTGAACCGCAGGCACAGTGAGCAGCGTATGTTCCTCTTCTACTGGATGGCGAAGTCAGGGACAAAAGACGCAAAGAACTTGACCAAGAACAAGGTTCTTCTCAGGGCAAAGTCCAAGTCAGGCTCCAAGAAGAGCCAAGTTTGACTCCCTCTGAGAATGTCTGCACCTCGAGGGTGACCTGGGTAACTCTTCAGAGTTCAAATCCACAGTGGCCCTTGGGGAGCAGGAAGCCAAGAAAATGTGGCAATTAATCTGAATCAGATACTAAATTATCTGTCCTGTTTGCAAATGAATCGGGGAGGGTGCTGGTGGAGGTAGGTGAGTTTGTGTTCATTCTGTTAATCCATTATGGACGGAGCGGGCTCAGATGCCAGCCGTTAATTTTAAGCTATTTGAACATTGTATCCAGTAACGCGGCTTGGGGTGATGGGAGCCAATTACCTTCTCGCGTCTGGAGACCATCTAATGCATCAGCATAATAGAAGTAATAGCAGTGATAACGGTACTGCTGCTATTGCCATGCACAAGTGCTGGCAAATGTCGGGGGGTCCTGCGTGGGGTGGGCTCTGAATTTCAGTCTGTAAAGCTCAGGAACTGTGTGCTACGTGCTGCCGCAGCGAGGGATGTTCCAGAAGTTTTCCCGAGCCATCTCTGAGGGGTCTGCTGCTTGAATTGTGGCTTGGGGGATAGGGGACTAGAGAAGCAGAGAGAGCTTGGTTCTCCGGTCACGTCCTCTACTGGGGTGCCTTATTAGTCTTGGTTAAAAGTGATAAGTTGCTGTTGGATTTGGGGGAGACCATATCAAGGACGACGAGGAGCTCGAAGAGGAGAGAATCAGAGCTGGCACCATCTTTTCTTGGGTCCCGTCCCCAGTGGTCCAAACACACCTCCCCCCTGACCCCCCCCACCCCAATCCTTCCTCCCTCCAGTGTTCTCCTTCCTTGCTAGGACCCCACGTGGCAACACCGTCATCCTTCCTATGCTTACTTCCAGGCTGTGTATCCCTCGAGGGGCCCTGTCTGCCATGCATCAGGGCTGGGAGTGGGAGCCAGAGGGAAGAGTGGAAACCAGCAGCGCGGACCTGTGTCCTGCTGTCTGGAGAGGGCACCACGAATCAGCTCCAGCAGAAACGTGAGCTAAAGGCTGCTAGATTTTTCCAGAGCTTTTTGATAGGATATAGTCAGATTTTTAAGTGTTGACTTGAATTTTTTAAAACATGGTGGCATGGTTCAGAAGGAGTAGCAGATCCGAGACACACGTGTGGATGTGTCATACAGCCAGACTCCACCCCTGTTCACGGAGGAAAGTGGCAGAAGGAACTCAAGCCTCCTGGGACATTTGCGACTCGGAAGCCATGGTCTTGCTGGGTGACATGTATTGTCCATACTCCCCCCACCCCCCACTGATGTATGTTTCTCTAAAGCCCCATATTCTAACACGACTTCTGCGATCTGTCTGTGCGACAATGGTCTCTCGACCGTGGAAGTTTTGTTTTCAAAGTGATGGAAAACAGCACCGTATCCCGGCTGCCCTTCTTTCCAACACATATCCCGATAACTGGATTCGGCTTTTAAATTAATTGGCTGCATTTCCTGCTGTCATAACAAGGAAGATCCGTGTCGATGATGTGGCTTTACACTCGGTCGACGTGGCGGCACCCGGCTCAGCAATCTGTTTGACAAATAATAGTCAGAAAAAAATAGAGCTCAGCATCAACTGTGTCAAAACTGAGATCTTGTTTTTGGCAGACGTTCTCCAAAGTCAGTAGACAGATATTAAATAACCCCAACCATGGGGTCAATTCATTCAGCTAATGAGGTATGTTGGCGGGGTGACTCGGGACCCTTTTAACTTAACAAGTGGCATTACTCAAAGTCCTTTGCTTGCCAGCAGCTTTGCTCTGCTCTCGCTGCCGTTACAAGAGCCAGCTGCCTGATACTCGTCCCCAAAACTTCAGAGGCAAGCACTCTATCTTCGCATGCCTCCAGTTCAATGCAACACTCTGCCAGAAAAGGGGCAAGTTCCAAGCTCCGCGGCTGACACGCAGCTCAGTCCGAGGCAGGGACGTGCACACACTCCTACAGGTCCTGGAGGTGCTTCCTTCGAGGCCGTTGGACCATGCTCTTGGCCATGTTCAAACAAGCTTGCATCACAGAGTGAATAAAATATGTCCACAGCAAAAGAGGAGTTGGTTTGCAAATGGTCACAATCACGTTACATGTCATAGATATTTCATTAAGCATTTTTTGGGGGGTGCCACCAACAGAAAAAAATTTTTGGTGGGGTCAATTCAAGTATTTTTGTGGGACCCTGAAATCCTTCTAGGCCCAAGGCACTGGGGATGGTCTTCAGTAGGAATCGCTGTGGTTCCTGATCGCCCAGGTGGGTCTCCCTGCAAGTGCAGGATGGGCTGGGCTTGTGTCTCATAGTGGAGGCGAGGATGGGTGGATGAGCTGCCTCTTGGATGGGGGTGAGTCTTCTGGGTATAATACCCAGCCCCGTTCTCCCTGGGTCGGCCTGGAAAACGGCGTTGGGAGGTGGGGGACTGCCCATTGCGAGCAGGTAGTGACAGCTCTGTCCCCAACGTGCTCCCCTTCCCCTTGGCTGCCAGGATGCTCAGCGGGGGCCTCTGCCCTCCCCTCGCCCCCACCCTTCCTTCGAACCAGGTACAACGTGTTGCTCTTTCTTGTACGCGTGTTTGATTGGAAGTGGCCTCACATCTTTTCTAGAAGGCCACGCGGCGCAAATCAGGAAGAGGTCATGCACACTGCGGGATCCAGAGGGCGACACGGACATCGTGGCCAGGCCTCGCTCCGCTGAGCCAGCCTCCTGGCCACCCAGCCCGGAGTCCCCTGCCGCTTCCTGGTCTCAGAGGCAGCTGGACAGAGATGCTGGAATCTTCCTCTGTATCCAGTCTATTGGCCTGGTCTCCAGTCTCCTCCAGAACCTGGACGTAGGCCCCCTGACGGCCCCTCTGGACCTCACGCCACCTCCTGGGTGTGTGTCTCACCACGGATCCCCCCTGCATTGCAGACCCCGGTGCTTTCCTCCCTCAGGACTCTTCACCAACAGGAGCTTTCCAGAGAGCCGGCAGGGATGGCATTCCCCCTGGTGGCAACTCGGGGGACTTTCTCCGTGGCCCTGAGACTGCTTTATGTGACACTGCGACACAGGCTGGGGACATTAATTGCCTGGGCAGATTGCTCTGAGTCCTGATTCCAACAAGGGGAAAGTCTGTTTGGGGCTGGGGCGCCTTCACCCCTTCCCCACCCTCACCAGTGTCCCCTCTACCACGGAGCAGGCCTCTGCAGGCAAGAGGGCTGTGCTGGGATTGGAAAACATTGTCTTGTTCTCAGTGCATTTGTGGGCCAGGATTCTACTCCTTTCTCTGTCCCTAACTCGTGTGTGATCTTGGGGGCAAACTGTCACCTTCCAACGGCCTCAGTTTCTCCGTCCGTCAGGGTCCTCATTGTCTCCATTCTAACCTGTTCGTGTTTTGGAGATGAGGCGACCCATGAGGCAGACTCCTGGGGGCCCAAACCCTCGATGCGGTAGCCCTGCCGGGCTGTCCGGCCGGCAGGTGAGGCGGAGAACTTTCCTCCGCCGCTGGCTGTGTGGCGTGAGGCCAAGCAATCGCATCTCTCAGTGTCTTGGTCTGTAACATTTGGGTAATAAAACCTGCCCCTGTCATCGCTGGAGGGATTAAATGCCGGGCACAGAGCAGACACTTGAAAAATAGTGCCCATTATTATTATTATTACTAGCACCACTTAATTTGCTTAAAATGTTTACTCACCAGGAATCAATACGCTCCTGGTTTCCAGATAGCCTCATAAATTTTCAGCAAACCTTATACAATCAGAGTCTCCATCCAGAACTAATAATTCCCAAAGTGGGAGATAAATAATTTCCCTGAAACTTGCTGATTTTGGTATTAAGTACAGGGCTTCCTCAGCAACTTCTAGAAAGTCGTTCTGAATTGAGAACTGCAGGGCCAGTTGCGCAGAAGGGAAAAAAAAAAAAAAAAAAAAAAAAAAGCTCTAAGATGAGAGGAAAATTCCAGGCGCTCGGCTCGGCCTCCGCAGAGCCCTGACGCCGCGAGCCTCCAGCAGAGGGCACAGAAACCCATTAGCATTTAGAAAAACGCCGGTGTTTGTGTTCGCTGGAAATGTCAGGGATGCTGCAGTCTGCGCCACACCGGAAACTCAAGAGCAAGGCTCGGTGGCGGGGGGCTCGCAGATGAGCTGCTCTGTCTGAACCCCCAAAATTGTATGACGCACCTGTTGGCACACACGCGCGCTCTGGGGAGGACCTTCCGAGCACCCATCGCACCCTCAAAGAACCTGCGGACCCCCTGCCCAGAGGTCCCCAAACCCGGGCCCCATAACGAGGCCAGCCACACCCACGGTCAAATCCCATCAATGCATCCATACGGGGTCACCTTCTACCGTTTGGTTGGCGCGCGTGGTCAGTTGGCAATGGGAAGGAGGCTAAAACGGGTCACATCTGATGCTGCGATGCGCGCGTGCTCGCGAGCTCCCAGGGGACCTCGGAGAATTCAGGACTCCGCCCAGCGACCCCACTTTGGTGCCTCCATCCCGCAGAGATGAAACCTCAGAACATTATGTGCCGCATGCGTTAATGTTCCCGGCAGATCTTTCTGGGGACCAAGTGCCTGGAGACACTCCCAGTGCCCACCAGTGAGGCTAATGGTGGCACCTTTTCACCAATTAAGGAATGACCTGATTTGTGGCTCTAAGGCCTAGGGACGGCCATAAGGAGTGTGATGTGTCCTGACATCCCGGTTTGTGAAAAACGGCAAGTTGCCCAGGAGATGGGTATGAGATCACTGAGTTACAATTTTGAAAAGGAGGCAAATCCAGTAAATGTGCATGTAAGGGTATTTGAGCAAAAATAATGAGGTCAAAGGTCTTCAGGCTCTTAGCATTGTCTGCCCGAGGCTGCTCTGCTTCATACATCTTGAAGTGGTCACGACCAGCATTTCTCTTCTTATGGTAAAATACCATAATGTGAAATTTGTCATTAATGATGTTTTGCACATTTGCAGTGTCGTGCAACCAACACCAGTATGTAGTTCTAGAACATTCCATCACCTTACAAAGGAATACTTGACCCAGTAGCAGCCTGCCCCTCTCCCCAGCCTGTTCCCTCTACCCCAGGGCAATCGCCGATCTGCTTTCTGTCTCTACGGATCTGCCCATTCCGGGTACTTCAGATAAATCAAGTCAGTATGTATCTGGCTTCTTAGCGTCCTGTTTTCGGGGTTCATCCACACCAAGAGTGTAGCAGACTTCATTCCTTCTTATGGCTGAATAACATTCCATCCTTATCCCTTCATTAGTTGGCATCTGGGTTGTTCCCACCTTTTTTTTTTTTTTTTTTAAGATTTTATTTATTTATTAGAGAGAGAGAGCAGGGAAGGTGGGAAAGAGGGGAGGGGGAGAATCTTTCAGGCGGACCCCGCCAAGTGCGGAGCCCAAGGTAGGGTTGACGTAGGGCTCGGTCCCCGGACCCTGAGATCCTGACCGGAGCTGAAGGCGGATGCTTAACCGACCGAGCCACCCAGGAGCCCTTCGCACCCTTGGACTATTGTGGAAACGGCCTCCGGGAACGTGAGCGTACACGGATTTGCTCGAGGACCTGTTTTTAGTTCTTCTGGGTACACATCTAAAAGGGGAACGGCTGGGCCACACAGTAATTCTACGTTTAACAGCGCACGTTACATTTGTAATTAAAAATACACATAAAAAAGAAACAAAGGAAAGAGACCCCCCCCCCCCCCACGAGCTCTCCAAAGTTGGAGAATTCCAAGAACCATTGACGGACCCCTCACCCCAGGCCAGACATTTTGCACACATTATCTCGTGTCTTTCCACGGTCCGCACAGTCCGAGGTTTGCAACCGCCAGCGCGCAAGCGTGCCAGGGCAGGCCTGGGAAGAGGGCGCAGGGGCTGGGCTTCGCCTCCCCGAGGTCCCGGATTCACCAGGTCAGGGGCAGAGCCCAGGATTTCTGACCAGCACGCGGACACGCTGGTTCGGAGCGGCGCGCGCGCGTTCTAGTCCGAGCCCGCTTTGCACTGAGGACCCCGCCGGGGGCCTGCCCAGAGTCGCGCCGCGCACAAGTGGCCACGTGAAGATGCCTGACTGTAGAGGCCGTGTGGTTTGGACAAGCACCTCACAGCATCAACTCGCCAGATCACAGGCCATGCTTCTGCTCTCGGGGCGAGCCAGCCCGCTTGGGGCTGAGACTTTGGTCACCTCCCCCAAGACCCCCCGTCCCAGTGGGCTGGTCCTCCTTTTGAAAGCATTGCAGAAGCGCTCACCCGGAGCTGGACGCAAGCAGGCGCTGCAGAATGCGGATCGGGGTGGGCAGGGAAGGAAACCTCGCAGGCACCTGTCCTCCGCAACCGCAGCGACCACAGGACAGCCCCCCGCCCCACACCAGGGGATCTTGACTCCTCCCCAGGCCGCCCACCGGCCGCCAGGAGCTCCCGCCAGGGGGCGCTGCTGCGCACCGCTGCCTCAGGTGGGCGGGCACGGCGGCCACCAGGTGTCGCCCCGAGACCGCGGATCCACTTGGGGCGCCGGCACCGACCTCTGATCCAGACCCAGCCCTCTGGAGCCCCATAGGAATTGTGGATCCTGTTGCATTTGTTGATTTGCTCTTCTCCCTCGAGACGATTATGCCCCAGGGGCTTTCCATTCCACACGCTGTTTGGATCTCTGTACAGTATAGAATGTTAAAAAAAACCCCTAACTTGATGTAGATAGTACTTCTCACATATAGTTAATAATACAAGAACTCAGAAAGAAGTATGTCCTTCAGCTCAAAGATCCTTCCTCCAGGGCCTCACGAATTATGGTCTAGGGGTCAGGGACGAGAGCCAGCCAGCGTTAGAGATAAAATCCAGTTTTCTTTTAACCCCCCAAAGGGAGGGAAGAGTCCAGGAGCTTCCTTGCCGTTCTCATGAACATTTTAAATAACGTCTCTGTGGCCCAGGAGGGGCTGCAACGAGAAAGGCAAGGAGACGCTTTGCTAATTTAGATGTGTTGAAACTCAGGACTGTCAATGTTATTTCTCCCGGAGCCGAGATACCCCACAGCCTGCAGAGAAGGGTGAGGCTTGAGACGTCACAGTCATTTTTACCAAATGACCTCCTTCAGAGAACTTTATGATTTATCTCCACCCGGCAGCAAGCGGCAGTCAGTGTATTGCATACCTGGTGCATTTCACATGAGGTGTAACCGTTGTATTTAAATGATGCAACCACAGAGGCTCAGATCTGGTATTGTCTGTGCTATAACGGACCTCACCGGCTTCTCGTGGGGACGCGGGGAGGTGCTGTTATGGCCCCCCGGCCCCTTGGAGGCAGAGGATTGGGTAGCAAAGCTGCCTCTTTCGAAAAGAAGCGGGTTGGTACCCTGCAGTGTGGGGCACTGGACTTCAGACAGAGGCACGTGCTAGCAATGAGGGGAGAGGTCGGGCGTGCCGCCCGCCTGGGCGTTCAGCGGGTTTGCTGACGGAGCCTCACATGGTAGCAGGTTCCTCTGCGCTCTAGGCCACAGCGACTAGAGTCACAGGGAGCGGTTTCATTGTTGCCTCACTGACGACACCCTGCGCGCCCACCCTGTTGACGTCCCCAGGGACTTGGGTATCCAGTAGGATGTTTGGCCGTTTTCTGCTGTAAACCAGCAGCTGTCTTTTGCAAATCTTGAAAAGCCCCTCCAGACCCAAATAGAAAGTGCAGTCATTCCTCCAGTGCATCCCCCATTCCCGGCTCAGGGCTTCTGGGGGGTCTCAGGGGGCGGTGCTGGGGGCTGTGGGCTGCGTGCTTTTGCTCTCTGTCCCCCACGCCTGTCCACTCCCCCAGCTGTTTCTGTGTTCGGGACAGGCTGGCGTGCAGGGCCCAGGAGACAGAGGTGGCATGTGGTTCCCGCCTGACGGCCGAGGGCCCACGGTTGGGGCTCCCAGGCACCGAGTGTGTGTTTGGAGATCCCCCCACTGAGGATTCCCCCAATGGTGATCCCCTGCTGACCTCGTAAAACCCATCCTCCTCCCTGTGACTGTTCCCCTCCCCCACTCTGTGTGTTGCTCGGGCAGGAGATCTCTTGGGTAGGAGGAGGCTTTCAAGATGGGACCCGCCCCCTTACCTGCCTCCTATGTGTGCACTTGTCCCACGGGCCCTTGTTTTTTTCCTATGGGATTCTTGTGCTGCCTCCGAGAACCTGATCTAGAATCGGCTTGGGGAACGTTGCCTTGGGTGGGTGGTGAGATGTCAGGCCCCTTGGGGCACCCTCAGTCCCTGTGAAGGGGTCTCTAGATGCTCTCTCCACGTGGTTTCAGTGGTGGGGAGACGGGGACGATGTCCAGAGCCTGCTGTGAGATGACAGCTCCCCTTTCCCCCAGAGAAGTCCTCACTCTCTGCACCGAGTTTCTAATCTTCTAGAAAATTGTGGCCATTTACTTTCTTTGGAGTAGTGTGTGGGCCTCTGAAGTGGCTCTGGCTCTCTCTTAGCAAGTCCGGGTGTCAGCTGAACAGTAAGTACCTCTCTTCGGAAGATGTGAGCTGTCACGTACTGTCTTCAGCTACAGGCTTCAGCCGAAATTCCAAGAAAACAGGAGACATCCTATTCAGCATTCTGAGAAACGGAGGCATTCCAGTCCGTCTCAGCCTCACGAAGCTGCCATTTTGGGGGCAGAGATCTTCTTTCCAAATAAATTCACATTCACAGATTTCTTTTGAGGGCCCACTGCCCCGACCCAGCCCAGGGGTTCCATTTGGGCGTGCCCACCACTCCCCTACGGGGACACTGCATGGGGTGTCGGGCGCCTAGGGCTGGGGCTCCCAGAGAGGGGCTGACGCGTGTGCTTGGTGGTTGTGAGTAAGCAGGTGGAGGTAAGAGAGAGAAGGCTTTGGGTAGAAAAGAAGCAGTCCCGGGCTGAGCTGAGAGGCTCCGCTGAGTTCAGGTAAGGGGGGCACAGCAAAGGAGCAGGAGAACAGGTGCTCAGGAGGGTGGAGGGCGTGGTCTTCACCCTGGAAAGCTGCTGAGGAGTCCGCCGGGGGAGGTGGAGAGACACCATCCCACGTGGCCCCATAAGAGTCCGGGGCGAGGCCAGCTTCCGTGGCACGTGGGGGCCTGGGCTCCTTTCCAAGGTGGCTGTGGAGCCAGGAGCCAACCTGAAGGAGAGGGTTTTGCAGGAGTCCCATGACTCCTTTGGGAAGTTTGACCCCACGGTGTAGCGGGGCCGGGGGACGTTGTTTTAAAGATGGGAGCGGGTAGAGCCCATGTATGTGTCCATGGGAAGGATCGGGGCCGAGCGGGAGACACTCAGAGAATAGCAGGAAGAGGTGCTGGCCCCAGGGAAGGCCTTCGGGGGGCCCAGCGGTGGAGGGTATGCCCCGAATGGGATTGGGGCTCACAGCCTCCTCTGGAGGTCCCCCCTTCCACCCGGGCCCAAATCCCCAAATCTGGTGAAACCTTTCCTGCATTGAGACTTTCAAAAACTTTTTATTATGGTAAGTCTCAGCATGAAAAACCAAGCCGACTGGAGGAGAGCTGAACTTCAGCCCCATCCGCTTCCTCTGAAGGGCTGTTTTGCCAGTCATGGGGGTGCACCCCAGACCCTGCGGTCTGCATGCTCTCAGAATGAGGGCGTCGTCCTGCAGTGCCATCAGGAACCCCAGCAGGGCACAGGTGTTCCCGAGAGCACCTGTGTTGGCCACGGCTGCGGTAGTGGTAGACCAGAATAAGTTAGGGGCTCCAAATAGCACCAGCTTATTATCTTGCCGTTCTGGAAGCCAGCAGCCCGAAATGGGTCTTCTGGGCTCAAATCAAGGTGTGGGTAGGGCTGGTTCCTTCCAGAGGGTCTCCTGGAGAATCCACTTCCCAGCCTTTTCCAGCTTCTAGAGGTGCGTGCACGCTTTGGCTCCTGGCCGCCTTTCCCACGGCATCTCTCTGCCCTGGTCTCGTGCACAGACCCTCCTGCCTCGCCTCGTAAGGAGCTGTAGGGTCATACTGGGCCGGGATAATTTCCCATCTCAGGATTCGCCCATGCGAAGGGACTTGGCGTTCGAGGACGCATCTCAGGTTCCGTGATCAGAAGAGGACATCTTTGGGGAGCCGTTTTCCAGCTGACCACAGCATCTCATGGCCAGTCAGCGTGCAAAGCTCCCAGCGGCCCCCAGCTAGCTCACCCACACTGGCTCCCCTTCATTGAGGCACTGCACGTGGTGGTTCTGTATCGAGTCCTTTTCAACCCCACGCTCTGGTGTGGGGGCGCTGGCCTATGGCGAGGGCCCGCCCAGGGGGCCTGTGGAAGGTCCTGCGTCTGGACTGTGTCTGGGCTTCCACGTCGCGTCCTTTAGCGCGTCCCCCTCTCTCCTCACTTCCTGCGAGCTGGATGTGGGACCTCCAGTGGGATCCTATCCAGGGGGACCGTTTCTGCCAGATTAGCTCATGGCTGACCTTGTGGCCATCACACGCCTTGCCTGCAGGGGGTCTCACTGTTGCGGGGAGAAGACTGAGCCCAGGGTTAAGGGAGTGACGGCAGCGGATACTCTCTGCTGACATCTCTGCTTCCTCCTTTGGACCAGCATTTCCTCTGGAGATGACCCCGTCCCAGCCTGTGGATACCCTGTTCCCGCGCTACCTTTTTATTACTATGGTGAAACAAATAGGACATAAAATTACCCTTTTAACCATGTTATTCTATTTTAAAGATTTTATTTATCTATTTGAGGGAGGGAGGGAGAGAGAGAGAGAGAGAGCGCGCGTGCACATGCAGGGGGAGGGGCAGAGAGAGAGGGAGAAGCAGGGTCCCTGCTGAGCAGGGAACCAGACTTGGGTCTTGATCCCAAGACCCCAAGATCATGACCTGAGCTGAAAGCAGATGTTTACCCGACTGAGCCACCCAGGCCCCCCCCCCCCGCCCCCGTTTCAACCATCTTGAAGTGTATAGTTCAGGGACAGTCAGTCCATTCACATTACTGTGCAACCTTCACCACCATCCATCTCCAGAACTTTCTCATCTTCCCAAACGAGAGCTGTCCCCACCCCCCAGGTTTGGCACCCACCCTTCTGCTCCGTGTATGTGGGAATATGACTGCTCTGAGCGCATCGTCGAAGGGAGAGCGCCCAATGTTTGTTCTCCTACTTGACTTTTCAGCAAGTAGCTTTCCTGAAATCCACTTTACATGCATACAACTCACTCATTTAAAGTCTACAATTCAGTGGTCTTTAGGATGTCCACAGACTTGTGCAACTTTCACCTTTATCCGGTCCCAGAGCATTTCATCACTCTCAACGGAGACCCCACACCCGGTGAACAGTTACTTCTCAACCCCTTATCCCCGCCAGCCCGAGACAACCGCTAATCATTCCATTGTTAGGTGTTTACTTATTCCGGACATTTCACATTTTGTTATTTATTTTAGAGATAGACACACACACACACACAGAGGGAGTGCGGAGGGGAGAAGCAGAGGGAGAGGGACAAGCAGACTCCATGCCGAGCACAGAGCCCGACACAGGGCTCGATCACCTGAGCCGAAATTAGGAGTCGGTCACTTAGCAGACTGAGCCACTCAGGCGCCCAATGTGCACACGTATTTTCAGTTCTCTTGGGTGTATATATACCCGAGAAGGGGATTGCTGGGACATAGGAGAACCGTAGGTTCAATCATCTGGAGAACCGCTGGACGGTTTCCCAAAGCAGCTGCGCTGTGTTCCATGGCCGCCAACGATGTGAGGGTTTGATTTCCCCGTTGTCTGCCCTGCTCGGAGCCGTCCTCCTGGCTGTGAGGTTCTGCCTCACTGTGGTTTGCCTCCGTCCACCCTTGAGCAAAGTCATATCCCCGACCGCGCCAGTTCTTCCACGGGGGGCTGGCAAAGCGGTGACCGTCTGTCATTCCTTCCGCATTTCCTGGGCCGGCATTCTTCCGTAAAAGCGAGCTTTCCTTCATCCTCTGGAGCTGTGTGCTTTTTCCTAAAAGGCAGCTCCAACCGAGGAGATAGGGAAAAAGATTAGTCCTTAATCATTATGAATGCTTGGATATTTATATCTTCAATGTGTTTCAGCCAATTACAGTTGTTATTACGGTATTCTAGGTGCTCGGATAATCTCAAATTTGGCCACTGGAGTGTGGCACGTTTAGAAAAACAAAACAGGTTTATTGAGAAATGATTTATATAACCCCCAATTAAAACTGTTTTAGGTGTACAATTCAAGGATTTTTAGAAATGTCCTGACCTGCGCACTCATCGCCATGATCCAATTTAAGAGCACGGGCTCACAGTTTAAAATCGTGACTCTACGCTTCTCTAGTTCACTTTAATTCCCAGACAGAGAATATATCGGAAGGGCCCCATGTGTGTTTTTGGCCCATGGTGAGGCTTATAGGCCAATCACTCTGATTTTTCCAATGGGTTCTAGGTCTTAGGTCTTCCCTGGACACCTCCCAGGAGCCTGTGGCTCCAGCCGGTGGCCTGGACCAGCAGCCGGGCTTCCCCTGGGAGCTCGTTAGAAATGCAAATCTCAGTGCCCACCCCAGACCCCTTCAATCTATCAATCCGTGTGCCTTTCAGCAAATCCTGGCGATTGGCTCCTGCATCCACATTGGAGCACCGCTGCCCACCCCCCGGAGGTTTCCATCACACTTTGCACCAAGGGAGTCTTGCTCTAAGTGGACCTCTCAGCACCAGGCCCCGTGGGTGTCTAATCCAAGTCCACCAATGGGATAAGACGGAGAAGGAACTTTTTTTTTTTTTTTTTTAATAATTTCTGTTCTGTGGCATTGGTGGGGCGCTTAGGCATTGGGGCTGGGCAGCTGCCTCCACTGAGACACGAGATCCTGCCTGACCTTCAGACTCTGCTCCATGCAGATGACGGCTAAATCCTCCGTGAAACCCTCTCCTTGCATGGGTCCTTCCTGGTCCTGCTCTTGCGGGGCCACTTTCCTTCCATTCTCAGGGACGGTAGGGTCACTGAGCTGCTCCCTCCATTTGGAGCAACTTGGGGGCCCAGGAAGCCACAAGACCTCATGCTGTTACTCCTTTGACATCCTGGGAGTCCCCCTGGCAGGGCTCAGTGCTCCTCGGAGTTCGTTAGAAACGGACATCTCAGTCCCCACGCAGCTCCCACTCCTTGCCACGGCAGCTCTGGGAGTTTGACTCTTGAGCCCTGCGCTCTAGGAAGTCTGGGCAAGGCCCATTCTTGTAGAGGCCTTGTCCTCTTCCAAGGGGCTTCTTCCTGCAAAGAGGGCCCCTTCCTCCTAACAACCCCCATCTGGAGAAACTTTGCCTAGCTCGGGGACGGATGAGGTGGGAGAGTGAGTTTGCTACACAGCTTGTTTTCCTTTCCAGAACTGCCCCAGCTCCGACCTCCCTGATGATTCCGTTCTTCTCTAAGGATGAGGATTTTGAGACTCAAAGGCCAAGAACTGACTCTGGTTTTCTTCCAGTTTAGAGAGTATCCCTTCATCTTGGGGGTGGCGGCACCAAATTCTTACGTCCCACGTGGGTGGGGATGGGCCATGTGGGAAAAAGTAGAGGGAAACTATTCCTTTGATGTAAAATGAATTTTGACTCAGAGAGCGTCACCCCGTTGGACTGCTATAAACTGAACTTATGGACTCTGCCCTTCTGGGGGTGGGATTAGAGTCATTGACCAGATCCCAGCGGTCCCGGGACACTCGGGGGTCCTCACACGGCCTGACGGCAGGAGATCCATGTTCCTATTTTGGGGGGACACAGGAGCCTTTGGCAAGACCAAGGACCCTAATATCTGGAGTTCCCTTTCCCAGACAATGATTGGAAGGGGTAGAGAGCAGCTGCCTCCTTGGTAAGTTTGCCCCAGACCCTACCCCTCCCGACTGCCTCTCCCCCACCGCCGCCCCCCCCCGGGGCTTGCCGCCCACTCACACAACTTGTGGGTCCCTAAAAGTATCCTAGATGAAGGTTCAAGCTTTTACAATTTTTCTCCCTGCCCGAAGGCATTTCCAAGTTTGCTTAAAAAAATGAGGGGAGGGGGAAACATGGAGTTACTGAGTAATAGCTGAGTAATTACGGCAGCCGTGACCTGCTGGTGATTTATTTTGAGAAAGGCTATAGATTGAGCAAACCCTCCTGCTGTTCCCCTTCCAGGAAGTTTAGAATTAGAACCAGTGGTTATGATTCCATTGAACCTTTGCCAGAGAAAGTTCAAGAGGATAGACCTTGACCTCTTATATTTGGTTTCAGACCCCATGACCCTCCTTCTGGAAGAAAAAAAATCCTTCTGGTATCTTTTTCTTTTCTTTTCTTTCTTTCTTTCTTTTCTTTTTTTTTTTTTTTAGAAAAAAATTTTTGCTAAATCCTTGGGAACAAGAAACCCCAACATCCTGTTTTTATACTTCCAGAGCAAAAGATAAGAATCTGGTTTAGACCCTGATCCTAGGGCAATGGAAACACAATTCACACAGGGCTCGCATGTCTTCTCCCTTCCCAGGGCCTTTTTCTGCTCAGATTAACGCAGAGACTTCGTAGTTTGTGAAACTTTTCTTTCCCAGGGGGTCCTGAGGTCAGGGCCAGCCCAGGGCAGTCCGGGAACCAGGACTTCAGGCTCCTTTGGGAAGGAAAGAGTGCCCATGGCGGACCTCCGCTCAGTTATTTGGATGCTGAGGCTGGTTGGCCCAGCAGCGAGGCTGGCCCAGCAGTTTGGGAGACGGGTGTGGAGGGGGGGCACTGTGGTACGCAAGTGGGATCTTGAGTCACCCCTGGAGGGTCTGCGTACATCAATCAGATACCTCTTCCGGCTGAATCTCTGCCAGGATTGATCGAATCGAGGCCTGGGGATAGACTGGGGTGTTGAATCAGCTGGGAGTTAGAGCAGGCTCAGGGTACGCCGGTTACAGAAAACATTTGAGTTGAACATGTTGGCCGGGAGCGGAGCCGCGTTTTCCAACCACGCGAGGGTGTCGAGGACACGGAGTGGCGAGGGGGCAGCCGCGTGGAGGAGCCGGCCAGGTGCTTCCCCACTGAGCCGGCAGTGCGCGTGGGCATGCTGAAGGACCCACCCGGGTTCACTGCCAAGCTGCATGAGGTAGTCACCGGCTGCTCAAGCCAACTACTGTTCAGACGGTGCCCCATCTTCAAGCAGAACCCCACTGCCCCGCCTGTCCCTCTCCCCCTTGTCTCCCTGTCACCAACGGCTGTGGCACAGCTGCCCCGAGCTCCCCACCAGCTTCACCCGCTGGGCAGTGTCTCGGTCTCCTGGGGGGCCCTCCCTTCTCTGTCCAGTCTTCAGAATGGGCTCTGAAAAGTAAAACTGTGCTGACATCTCTGTTGCAAACTTTCAATGACCACCGCCCCCCACCTCCGAACTGCTCTGCAAAGGAAGTCGAGACTCCGGACTGAAGGCTTCAAGGCTCTTCATGCCCCACTGACCTCCTGTGGATGTTGTTCTGGGCCATGTTCCTTTCCTCTGGGGCTTCTTTTATCTGCTCCCTTCCTCAGGCCCTTTGCACATGCTGTTTCCTCTGTCTGGGCACTCATTCTGCCTCTCCCACGTGGCTGACCCCACCTACCATCCCGTTCGGCAGCCTCATGGTTGCCCTGCCAGCCCACTCCTCATCGTTGGCCTGGTGTGTTCCTTAGAGCACCCCTTCCTCTGCTTGTCAAAGCGAATAATTTATGGTTGCCGTTTTCATTCCTTATCCAGCTCATTCACAGAGCAGAGCTGTGCCAAGGAAGGGACGAAGATCTCAGCCACGTTAACACCTCTTGGGTGTCTTGGTGATTGGTATCTAGAAGACAAAACCTCAAAAACTTGACAGCAAGGGAAAGGAGCCAGTTGCAAAGGGCCAAATACCATAACATTCCATCGGTATGAAATGTCTGGTAAAAGCAAATCCACAGAGATGGAGAGTAGGTCGGTGTTTGCTTGGGAGGGGGGAAATGGGCGTGATCCCTCGTGGGAATGGAACCTCTTTTTGAGGTGATGAAAATGTTCCAGCATGAGACTATGGCAGTGGGTATGTAATTCTGTAAAAACATCAAAAGCTATTGAATGGCATAGTTTATTTTTATTTTTTAAAAAATATTTTATCTATTTTATTTTAGAAAGAGAGAGAAAGAGAGAGAGAGAAGAGTGTAGGCAAGAGGAGGGACAGCGGGAGAGAACCTCCAGCAGACTCCCAGCTGAATGGGGAGCCCGCTGCGGGGTTCAACCTCACAATCTCACAGCCCCACCTGAGATCATGACCTGAGCCTAAACCAAGAGTCAGAGTTCAACTGACTGAGCCATCCAGGCACCCCTGAGTTGTATACTTGAAATACTTTGAAGTTTGTATATGTAAATGGGTGATCTTTGTGGTATGTGAATTACATCTCAATAAAGCTGTATTTAAGGCATCCAGCAGAGGCTTAACACGTGAAAGTTTGTGGATTTCAAGGGACAGGGAACTTCTCTGCAGAAAAGCAGTTGAGTTAATCCATAAATATTTATGATGATGTGCTGGTGGGCGGAACAAACAAGAGGGAAGGGGTCCCCGGCTGGCTGAGGCCTCTGGGGTGCGCTGACCCAACAGGAGAGAAACGGAGAGGGAGGATGGGCTGAGTCGGGTGCAGTGGGGTGGGGGGGGGTGTGAGGGTGAAGGTGAGGGGCTGGTGTGGACCAGCTGAGTTTCAGGCCAGCAGGATCTTCAGGAGGCGGCACCCAGGTTGGGCTGCAAACCTGGGTTTGGGCCTGGGAAGCGTGTGGCTGCACGGGTGTGGGAGCGCTGGGGAGCTCCTGGGAGCGCCTGAGATCTCGGGCTGGGAAGCTGGAGAGAGGGAGGAGGACCCGTGAGAGTCTGAGGAAGCATTCGGAGAGTGGGTGCAGGGGGTCAGGGTCCTTGGAGAAGCACATGGCCTGCCCTTGCATTCCCCTTACCTAAGGCCTGCGGGACCCTCAGGCAGGTGGGGAAGGAGCAGGGCCAAGGCCTTGGCCTGGGGCTCCTGCCTTTGTCCCCCATCGAGGAGGGTGGACTCTTCTCTGGTGGGAGGCAACTCTCTAGGGAGTGAGTTCTCATTCTGCTGCCTCCCCGGTCCCTTTTCCTTCTTGTGCAAATAGGAATATGAATCCTGCTGAGGGGCCTGAATTTCCACATCTCATCGACCTGGAGGTCCAGGTAGGGCTACATCCATTGCCCAGTATTGCTGAGTTGCGCCCTTGTCCCCCAGGGCCCCAGGAAAGCCCAGGCATTTTTGGGGAATTCGGGGTGGTCACACCTGGGCTCATGAATTAGTCTATCCGTTGGCCGTCACTGCCCTCTGCTGGTGTCCCTGGGCTCAGCCACGGCAGCCACCATCTCTGGGCTGCTGGGGAGGGGAGGACAAGACCCTGACCCTCCTGTTGTGATCTTGGGGGGGGTCCCTGGGAGGGCTGACCGGGCCCAGAGTCTTACACAGTTTGTAAGGAGGCCACCACTCTGACACGACCATGCCACTGACCTGTTCTCCTCTCTCTGGTTCAGATGCAGGATTTTTTTTTTTCTCTATCTTAATTACTAGGATTTGTCGCTACCATGCATGCTTGCTCTCTGACAGGTGCTGTGCTGAGACCTTGGTCCAAAGTTGCATGGAGTGCTCCCTGCACTCCTGAGGGCACTCCTGCCTTCTCTCCTCTCTACAGGAAGAAACCCTGAGGCTCAGGCAGCTCAGGGATGGGCTCTGGTGCAAATCCAGTTTGTCCAACCGAGGTGGCTGTACCCTGGTCTGCTGCAGGCAGAAGCCTGGTCCCCTCTCCCAGTACAGGGAGCCCCAGTGACCCCCCCCAAGTGTTAGTGGCCATTGTGTCCCTTCTTCACCTTCGATCTGTGCCTCCTCCCTGCTTCCTTCTCACCCCAGACCCTCACACGCTGGTGCCCTCTGTGTGTCTGCCTGTCTGTGTAGTCGTGTATCTTTGCATATGTGCACATGTGCATACCTGTGATTGCACACGTGTCCGTGCATGCATATGTGTGACTGTGTATATGTGAGTATGGTGTGCGTGTGCACACAGGTACCTGCGTCCATGTGTGTGTGTGTGTGTCTCTATGTGCGTTCAGGTCCCCGTGTGCATGTGTGTGTGTCTGCTTGTGTGGGCAGATATATGTTTGTGACCACTGGGGAGACAGTGATGTGGCTGGAGCAACGCGGGACAAGAGTGTGGCCAGAATGTGGGGCAGAGACCATGGGGCCAGCTCTGCACGGTATTTGGCAGACCTCGGAGGAGGGGCCCTCTGTTAGTGAGCCCATCCCACCATATGCGAGGTAGCCACTCGGGGGTGGGCAGGCAACCCTGTACACTTGGCTGAGAACGGGGTGCTGGGCTGGGACTGCCACCCTCCAAGGACGGTGCCTGCGTTTCAAAGTGGCCACTGCCTCCTTTGGAAGTAAATCTTCTCTGGGGGATTTTCTGTGTGGGAGGCCATGTGGGGGGCTGTCCACGTGCCTGGAGGCCAGCGACCCCATGTGTCCTCCTGGGGGATGTGTGGCAGTCCATTCTGGGGGTGGGATGGGGTGAGGAGAGCACACGTCCCTCCAGACTTGGTTTCAGATGGCTTCTTTGTACGCCTGGGCTTCTGTGGCAGGGAGGAGGGTTTATCTCCGTACAGGACCAGGCAGAGGTTTCTCTCAAGAGAGAGGAAAGATCATGTTTGTTTTCCCCTAGTGTAGCATCCCTGATGACTGTAGAATGCAAAAAAGAGAATCCCACAAGACAGAAGCAGGGAGTGCAGGAACAGTTGTCGAATCTCCTGGGTCATTTCTGGTGGAAGAAGACAGGAGTGCCCCAGTGCGGGATGGACCCCTGCTACACGTTCTCCTGAGGACCCCAACTTCTCCTCTGCGGTGCTAATCACCCTGTTAGCGACCAGCTCCCTGGGCCACCTCATTTGACACCTGCTGCTGCCTCTCTCACCTGTGCTCCCCACGGAGCAGGACTGCGTCTCTGCAGTCCGAGTGAATGAGGGGCAAAAGTTCCCTGCATCGCTCGGACAAATGTTTCAGCTGGAACTGATGGAAAGTCAACTCAAACTGGCTTTGGCTCCCACTGGATATTGGGGACTCATGAAACAGAAGAGTTCACGGGAGGCCCTGGGTTTAGAGGCTCTGGGAAGTCAAGTGGTGTCAACACATTGTTCTCTCTCTTTCTCTCACAGCTCCATTAAGTTCTGCTTTCATGTTCATGACCCTCTTTTCCTGCAGCTGTGTCCCTTCGTGTACTGGGGACAATGCTGGCACAAAGCTCCCCAGCCTCCCTGACCTTCACAGCTCAAGAGAGAGAAACTCTCCTGGCATCAAGTTCCAGGGAAGTCCCTGATTGGCTCATTTGGGTCACATGTCCAGCAGGATGGAGTCTTCTGATTGGATGGCCTGGCTCATGGCCCACCACTTCAGGTGTTGTGGGAGGAGTGGGGGGCACAGGAGGTGGTCTTCTGAAGGAGAGGATGTGGAGTAGGAAGAATACATTAAGAAAATATTTTCTTTATTTTTTTGAGAAAGAGAGTGAGCATGAGCAGGGGGAGAGGGAGAGAGCGAGAAGCAGACTCCCCACTGAGCAGTGAGCCTGACATGGGGCTCAATCCCAGGATCTGGAATCATGACCTGAGTCAAAGGCAGACATTTAACCAACTGAGCTACCCATGTGCCCCTTAATTATTTTTTTAAAAAGATTTTATTTATTTATTTGAGACAAGGACAGAGAGCTTGAGCTGGGGGAGAGGCAGAAGGAGCAGGAGAGGGGCAAGCAGACTTCCTGCTAGCAAGGGAGCCCGATGAGGGGCTCAATCCCAGGACCCTGAGATCACCTGAGCTGAAGCAGACACTTACCCGATTGAGTCACCCAGTCACCCAGTCACCCCAAGAATAAATTTTCCTATTCATTAGATTGTTTCATAATTTAAAAAAAGGGGACAACGCCTCTTTCTTTTCCTAAGTTGACCTAGTTTGGGAAATGAACTTGATGTGTGGCTTTTTACCAAACTTTGAGAACTTTTCACAACTCTTGTGGTCTCTGGAGCTTAAAACAAAAAACAAAATTAAAGTGAAAAAGTAGAATTTGACAGTAATTTCCTCGCTGTGCATTTTAGCTTTTAGCTGTCCATACCCTAAATGAGTATATATCATTAACTCAAAATGTGGCCCCCAAATGGGTTCTCTCTGCCATTATGATCTGAGAATTAGGTTCCTGGGACACATTACCCCAAATATCAGTGGGGACAGTAAATGGACAAGATCCATATCCCTATGGACTGGAGAATGAGAAATGTATGGCTGGTCATTAAAAGCCTTCGTTCGGGGATATTTTTTTTTCCATTAACACAACTGAAATTGTGCTGAAAGCCAAGCTGTTATCTCTGGGAAGTGAAGGAGTTTCAGAAAGGAGCTGGGGAGGAGGTTCGAGTCTTAGCATCTGAACTGGGAGGTTTATTCCAGCAGAAGGGCCCAGGGCCGCCTGGGTGTCCCGGTCATCGGCAGATTCCTGTAGTCCTGGAAACTTTCCTCTCTCCTTGAATGTCTCGAGTGGTCTGGAAAGTATGGTCTTTGGGCTGAATGTGGTTGCTTCGTGTCTCAGCTCCCCTCTTCCCAGCGGCAACTCTCTCCCCGATTTGGGAAACAGACACCCATGAATCCATTGACGACAGTCACCATATGTTCCTGAATATTGGGGACCGAAAACAGAAGGGGATGCTCCCCATTTTCCCACTAGGATGTAAAACAGACAGCATATTGGCTGAGATGTAGATGAAGTAGTCAAATGCCTAATGTTTATTTAACTAGTAATATGTGCATGTTTAAAATCACACAACACACAAGGCATTACTCTGGAAACACAGCAAATTCTCTTTCTCACATTTCACCCATCAGTTTTTTTTATTTAAATATTTTATTTATTTGACAGATAGAGATCACAAGTAGGTAGAGAGGCAGGCAGAGAGAGAGGGGGAGGGGGAAGCAGTCTCCCTGCTGAGCAGAGCGCCCCAACGTGGGGCTCGATCCTAGGACCCTGGGGCCATGACCCGAGCCGAAGGCAGAGGCTTTAACCCACTGAGCCACCCAGGCACCCCTCACCCATCAGTCTTATCGGAACTCTTTACCTGGGTCTTCTCCTGTGTCCTTGTCCTCACCAGGTCTTTTGATGGTCCAATATTTTCGAGAGCTCTGCCTCTTCACTCCCACCCGAGTGGTGAGAAACACAGCACTTTTCACATTCCCTCAATGAGGCTGTCACTGAGCGTGTTATTGAAGGGCATGTGGGTGTGAGGTGAGGACATTTTCTGCCTTCATCCCGTAGGTGTGCGAGTGATCTTCTTAGTGCAATCACTTCCTTTATGGCATTTTAAAGCAATCTTAATTGGCTCATTATGTTTGCTTTCTATTGCTGTGTAACAAACGAGCACAAAATTAGTGGCTTAAAACCACAGCCATTTGTTATCCCACAGTTCTCAGGTCAGAAGTCTGGTACAGCTTAGCCAGCTTCTCTTTTGTGGATCTTATGAGGCTGAGATAAAATGCTGGTTGGGCTGCGATCTCATCTGGAGACCCAGTAGGGTCGGAGCTTCCCATCTTCGTCAGGTTGTTGGCAGAACTCAGTTCCTTGTGGTTGTGGAATTCATGAGATCTTGGTCCTATGAGGTTAGCAGGACAGAGAGAGACAGACAAAGGGACAGGGACAGAGAGAGAACAAGAGACTCTGACCTCTAAACCTTCTTTCAAAGTGTTCACTGGACTATGTCGGGCGCACCAAGGATAATCTGCCTTTGAGTAACTCAAAGCAACTGGTTAGGGATATTAAATACACCTGCAATGACCTTTCACCTTTGCCATATAACACAATCCTGGAGGGGATAGACTTATTCTGAAGCCTTATTCTGAAGGGTAAATGCAAGTCACAGGTCCTGCCCACTTTCCTGAGAAGGGATGACACCAGGGTGTAGACACCCGGAGGCAGGATCGTGGGTCGTCTTAGAATCCTGTCCACTGTACTCTTTTACAATGAGAACCAACTATAGCCTTATGAAGACACTTTTCTGATAACGACCAATCAACAGTCTTAATTTTTTTCTCCTCTCCTGTTGATAATATCAAGGTAAGTTTCCCTTTCCCTACATAAAGTAACATTCAGTGAAACCCCACTTTCTCCTTCTTAAGAAATTGTCTTTCTCAGGCCCAGATTATTGTTAAACATAAAATATCTGTGAAAGCATCCAATTATAGGAAAACGTAGTAAAAGTCTCTGATGCTGGCCAGGTCACTCTTTCCTCCAGGACTCAATCTCGGCGGGTTGTCCTCCTCAAAGCAAAAGAGGGAGGCTCGGGAGGAGCATAGGAAGGTGAGGGTATCTGCAAAGTGAGAGGCCCTCCACTGTCTCCCTGGCTGGGGGTCTGCTCCACCCTGGTCCTAGCTGAGGGCAGAGTACTGGGCAGAAATGGGCTGTTGTGAGCGTGTCCCCTCCATGTCCCATGCCCCCGAGAGCAAGGGAGGAGGACGCCACTCTGAGGCTGTCAACAAATGGGCTGTCAACGAAATTGGAGATCTCACCTACAAAGATCCCTGACATGTGGGCGGCAGGTGTATGCTGGGGGCTCTGCAAGATGGTACTGGCTGGAATCAGGACACAAGATGGGGAGCTGACCCCCACGGGACAGGGCTGCTTCTCTTCCCCATCCTGCTCCCCACACCAGCGGAGGTGGGGAGAGATGGGAGGGAGGGGCTGAACCCCAGCATTGAATCACCCCCCTCCCCCGCGGGAGCCCCGCTGGGAGGAAGGCTCAGAACGGAACCTTCATTCACTCCTCCTTCCAAAGACTGTTGAACACATAGCTTGGGTCCGAGTTCACAGACCATTTAAGGACAAGCGATCTGGAACTGAAAGGGGGCAGTCTTTTTCTTAATTTATATTTAATCAAAGTAATTTGCTACACTGAGAGCCAAATACTTCCACCAAGGTTGTTGGCGGGGGTGGGGGGGAGGCGGTATCCGTCACTCTTGTCTGATCAGGGAACTCCCGTCCCACTTCTCCCTTATCCTTTTCCGCATTTTCCTGTGTCTCTACATCGTGAGCCTGGTTTGTTCCTTCGCCATCACGCAGTTCTAGATGTTACTGAAGACTTCTGGCCTGGAAGCAGGATTTTCTCTTCCTGCCCCCACCCACGCCCTCCCACGCTTGCTTTCCATCCCACATGTCCCTAGTCAGTGTTCCCCATACGGAATCACGCCACGTGGCACACTGGGACAGCTTTCACTTCTCTGTCTGGCCCCGCACGAGCAACCATTCTCCTTGCCGGTTTGGTTTCCTTGTGTGTGTTACCCAACGAATGGACTGCTTTACCTCCCGCTTTTCAGTTCCCCAAGGTTCCTCTCTGCCCCTTGGGGCAACCCAGATGCTCATCCTGGGGTGGTGGTGGGGGAGGGGTGGGCCTCTGAGCTCCTTAGCAGGCCAGGGCTGCAGTCCTTGCCCATTTGTAGCCACCGGCAGGTGTGAGAGACAGACGGCCGCTCTGCGGACCCCTGCAGCACCAAACGCAGTCCCCCTGCCCCACCTATGGACCAGCGCATTTAACAAGGTGGCCAATGGCCGCCGTGTGGGCCTGGTGCTGGTGGGTGACGCGGTCGGGACATCTGCTCACACAGGCTTTGTGTACCCTCCGGTCTGGCATGTGCCTGCTACTGGGGGTCCTTCCTCCTGCCTACAGCGGGGGCCACTGCACCCGTCTGGCCTTATGACTCCATGGTCTGGCCACATGCTCCCTTCCTAACAGCAGTGGGCAGCAGGCCAGGAGTGGCCACAGAAGACACAGCTTTGATCGAGAACCTAGACTTCTTCGTCGTGACTTTCTGTTGGTGCACTTGGGGTCTCCCAGAGCACGTGGTGAGAGAAGGAGGCGTGGATGCCGCTAGGAGGCTTGTCCAGGTCCACAGGTGAGCTGGAGCAGGGGCAGAAGTGAGCTAGATGGGCACAGCCCCCCAAAGCCCAGGTCCTCAGCCCCCAGATCTCTGCCCAGTGATGGAAGGATGGATGAACCCCGCTCAGCCAGCCCGGTGACACTTCTCGATCCGTTCAGCAAGCAAATATGCTTTGAACACTCACTGGCTGGGATCCAGAGGCACCAGGGTGCGCATACTCGGTGGGGGCAGGGGGGAGGCACAAGGGACCCTGTAAAGGCCATATAATCACCAGCTGCAGGAAGATGTTTTGAGGGTCAGGGAAGTCCTCACTACATCACTAAGCTGGGGTTCAGGGAGAGGGGGTGGGGGCAGGAAGGTGCCCTGATGCTTCAGAGCCGCTGGGGGAGCTTTGGCCTTCCTGGGTGGTCTCAAGGGGGTCTGCATCCTTCCTGAGCCTCAGTTTCCCCACTGAAAGGATGGGCTAACAGATCTCGAAGATGCTGGAATATGCTACTTGCCTTTTAGAAGGGATTTTTTTTTTTTTTAACGATTTTCCCAAACTCAGAAGGGCAGAACTGACTCCCTTGAAAGACCTCAATGGTTCCATTTAAATTGCTTGTACCAGAGGCGCCTGGGTGGCTCAGTGGGTTAAGCCGCTGCCTTTGGCTCAGGTCATGATCTCAGGGTCCAGGGATCGAGTCCCGCATCGGGCTCTCTGCTCAGCAGGCTTCCCTCTCTCTCTGCCTGCCTCTCTGTCTACTTGTGATTTCTCTCTGTCAAATAAAAAAAAAAAAAAATTGCTTGTACCAGATCTCAGCTCATGAACACCCAGCCTGTTCTGTGGGTGCAATTCTCAAGGGTCCTTGTCTCAGTCAGAGAATTCTCGACAGAGAGTAAACCGGCTGGGAGTAGGTATTAGGGGAAGAAGTTGCCTCTGGCCTTGAAGAAGCTAGTTGGGCTTGCCTCCTGTATCTCGGGGCAAGAGGCCAGCCAACGGGAAGGGCTGGAACCCTCAGGCACAGGCTGAAGTCACGGTCCTGGTGTGGAATTTCTTCTTTACCAGACAGCCTGAGCCCAGCACTAAAGGCCTTTCAACTGATTAGAGCAGGCCCACCCAGGGCATCCAAGACAGTTTCCCTTCAGTAAAGTCCTCTGGTTATGGACTTCAGTCACATCCAACTGTCTGTCTATCACAGCTTTCCTTTGGAAATATCCCCCCAAATCCTGGGAGATAGGAGGTGGTGGGAAAGAAATATAAATACATTGATCTATTGATAGGTACGTATATGTATGCATATAATACATGCATGAAAATCTCTCCTGAGCCAGATTGGCCTGTTGACTCTCCTTCCTTTGGAAATCGGTTCCGTACAACTGAATGAGATGTAATTTATATGCGTCCCTAAATGACAGGGGTTTGCCCGCATAATTAGCAATAATGATAAATAAAAATAAAATGTGGGCTTCTCCATGGCCAGTTATACATAATAAAGCTGTAATTCCATCTGTAGGGATCATAAACCACAGAGTGTGTGTGGGCTCCTGTCGCCAGAAACTGCACAGGATGACAGCTGACCGTAGAAAAATGGGACGCACATCATGTCTGAATGACGTACCCCTGGAGTGCAGGGGGCCAGGGACGCCGGGCCTCCGAGGGATAGAGAGGCCCCTTCTCCCACCCCTTCCCAGGGGCCGGGCGGAGAGCTAGAAGTTCTCCTTGAATGTTCTCACTTAACCTATTGGACAGGTAGGTCATGTGAAACAGGCAACTGAGGCCTGGGGTCGTGCCAGCATGCGTTCAAGGTCACAGAGCCGGCCAGGCTCGGTGCAGAGATGTGCTCTCCACCAGCCACGTCAGTTATGATTCTACTAATAAAGGTCATATCGGCTAACGTTTCCCGAGCCCTCGCCTGGTGCTGCGGACCCTTCTAGCACTTGCTCATGGGACCTTAGGAGACACAGCCACTCTCCCACTGTGGACAGGAGGAAGCTGGAGTTCAGGGAGCCAGTCACTTTGGGTCCCGGTGAGTGCGGATGGAGCAAGGTGTGTCACCTCTCCCCCCCGCCCCGTGCCAGGTGGGGGTAGAGGAGGATTCAGAAGCCACTGGATGTTCGGTGACTTGATGGAAGGGCCTGGATGTGCGCTGTAGGGTTTGGGCTCTTGAATACCCCTCCCATTAGAATGTTGGATTTTTTTTCCCTGCTAAAGGCCACAGGTACACATCCTTCCAAACCATTACTAGGTTTTGAATTGGGTGCTATGAAAACAAAGGCTATCAGGAGGCTTTTTCGGAAGATGCTGGCTTCAGGCTAATTGCTTCACACACATCATTAGCTCATTTAATCCTCAGACAACCTGTGTGGCAGAAACAACTGGGATCCTCCCTAGCTGGCAGACGAAGAAACTGAGGGTCTGAGAAGTCGAGTCATCTACCTGGAGTGGCATAGATGGTAGTAAGAAGCCTTGCTGGCCCTGAAGCGGGTGTCCCCGGCTGGAGAGACAGAGATGGGGGAGGGCCAAAGACAGGAGTGGGGGAGGGCCACGGCTGCGCGCAGACTGCCGGGAGGCGGGAGGCGAGCAAGGTACTCGCCGGGGGGCAAACATTTAAGGGGATGCCAGAAACAGTAATCAAGATAAATGATATTTTAATGCAATTTTAAAGGATCAAAATTAATGCAAAGCAAAACAAAACGAAACAACCCATGAAGAACAAAACATCCAAGCTTTAAACAAAGATGGGTAAGTAACCCGTCTGCACCGAGCCTTGTTGGAGCCCCTGGCGAAGGGAAAATCAGTAAAACCGATCCTGTCTTCATTTAAAACGTCGACGTTTTGTTCATCATGGATATGTCTGCAATGATTCTGGATTGTAAAGTGTGGTTTATTCTGAACACTTTCTTTGGTGGGTGTGCTTTATATTTTACTCCCCCTTTCACTCCATTCTCTGTCTTGGAGGGGGAGGCTCTGGAGAAGTAGGCGTGGACATTTCCAGGGACCACCTGGCAGGGGGCACTGGGGCACCACCCGTCTCTCTGGGCTGGTGTGGGCGGTCCTTTGCAGGGATCCTCTCCATCAGCGCTCCCCAGCCGGTGGCAGCCCGAACACCCTCTCCTTTAAGGCGTGAACTGGCAGAGGAGGCGAGGAGGCGCTTCACCCAGACCAGGGAGAACCCCCAGCTCCGTGCCTCCCTCGGCGGGGACCTCCTCCCGCGCCGGCATGCGCGCCGGGCCAGCCCGGGGCGCCGGGTCCCCGCGGGCCGCAGCCTCTGCGCCTGCAACTCCCGGCCTGGCCAGCAGGGGGCGGCGTGGGCACGCGCATCCCCAGCCTGCGTCCTGGGGCACGTTCCTTCCCCCCAACCCCGGGGCGGCTTTTCCCACTTCTTGCGACGGAGTGACAGCCGACCGGGCTGCTCTTTAACCCCTTGCCGACAGCCCGTACTGCGAGGCAGGGAGGAGGAGAGGGAGGAGCCTCCGAGCTCTGCTTTGGGAAGCGGCACTTTCTCCTCGGCGGCGCGGAACCGAAGAAAGTTCACGCGTTCACACGTACAAAATATGTGCGGCTGTCGACTATGTGCCGGGCGCTTTGCAGCCTCTCCCCACGGGCTCCGCTCAGCGGCCCTCAGGCTTGGTCCCTCCTGCAAGCCCCGCGTGGGAGGTGTGCGCCCCCTGGGTCAGCGGAGGGTCCCCCGGGGTAAGGGGGTGCGTGCGCTACAGACTAGGGTCTCCCCTGCGCTGAGTCTGAGTGGGTTCTCCCTCTCATCCTGTCTTCCCAGCAGGGGCCCTGGGGACCTGGCTCTGTGCGGTTTCCACTGAACTCAGAAGGGTTTGCCGAGCTGAGAGCTGTCACCCCCAGCACCGGCCTGGGCAGTGCATGAGCATCGAGGGACCAGGACGGTCTGCCCTTGGCAACAAGGTGGTCTGAGCTCCTTGGGGACCGGGAGAACGGACTGTTTGTACGGCCCCTGCCCGCAGGCCCAGGCAGCTCTTCCCTGGGCGGTCCCTTAACTTCCCAGGGAGTTAACGTCCGCTGGAGCTAGTGCCCAGATCCTCGTCTCAGCGGTGAGATGACTGGGCTGTGTTCGGTACCTCACGCTTGTTCCGGGTGGGTGCAAGCCTCAGGCACCCAGGATGATGATTGACCTTGACAAAGCCTCCGCTGCCCCACCATCCGCCCCACTAACAGCACCACTTCTCAGTGCATTCACTGCCACGCACTACATGAATGGCTTTGTGCCGTTTGAATCCATATGGAACCCTGGCCCCACTTTATGGATGAAGAAGGGGGCAGGGTCACAGGGCTGCTGGGATTAGACCCAGACCTGCTGGCCTGAGCTAGGCGACTGGGTGACAGAGTGAAGAAATGACAGAGGCTGGAGGAGATGAATGAGCGGTGGGGCCTCCCTTCCTCCCAGCACAGGGGCTTGGGCCGGCTCTAGTGACGGTGACATCATGCACGAGGGGCAAGGGGTGTGCTTGCGGGAGCCTGGGGCACATCACAGCTCACGGAGGTACCCAGGGAGGGGGGCTCTACCTCCATCCTGGGCCAACACTGGGGGGTCTTCTGTTCCCTGGTGTGCATTTTATGTTTTTTTTTTTTTTAAAGATTTTTATTTATTTATTTGATAGAGATCACAAGTAGGCAGAAGGCAGGCAGAGAGAGAGGGGGAAGCGGGCTCCCTGCTGAGCAGAGAGCCCGATGCGGGGCTCGATCCCAGGACCCTGAGATCATGACCTGAGCCAAAGGCAGAGGCTTAAACCACTGAGCCACCCAGGCACCCCTGCATTTTATGTTTTATTCATTTTCTGCTAAGGCACTATGCGTTGCTTTTCATCATGTGAAAAGAAAACCATAAAAAATTAAGACTTTCAGAGAGAAGCACATTTAGACATAAATTAAGCAAGAAAATGTAGCTAACGCGAGTTCTTAGCAGGCTGCTTCATCTGAAGTGGCTTCTGGGATGGAGACAAGTAGATGTCTGGGAAGGAGGGCCTGTCCGTTGCCCCCTCCCCGGAAGGCCAGGCTGTGCCACTCCTCCAGGGAGTCCCGCCCTCAGGGACACAGTTGCTACTAACCTTTATGTTATGATGACCACGCGCCGTGTTCACAGTAACCCTGTGGGGGGCTGGATCTTACTATTTTCATTAGTATTCCCATTTCCCTGGGAAAACAGAGGTCCAGAGGAGTGAAGTAAGTTGCTAGAGGTCACACAGCACAAAAAGGTGGGTCAGGAGTCTAAACTTTGAATTTGGCCCCAGAGTCAGCTCTTGACCGCTAAGGGGTGCTGCCCCTCCTGACTCACTCCCTGCCCCCTGCCCCCTGCCCCCTGTCTGCATCAAATGGGACTCCAGCATGGTCTGTGCAAAATGCAGATGTTTCCAGAGCTAGTGAAGAGTCACTGTTGACAAGTCAGCAACTTTGAGGTCCACAGAGAGTCGGGTGTCCTCCACAGAATGTGTTCAGGGTCAGCAGACCTGAGTGTGTGAGGCCCTACAGCTCCACTCCTGCCATTGCGGGCACAGAGGGGGAAACTGAGGCACAGAGATGCCAAGCCCTTGCCCACAGCCGGCCGCAAGGGAGTCCTCCTGCATTTCCTTGCTGTGGATGGTGCCGGCCGCCGGCCTCACAGGCGAGCGGACTGCAGCTGACCTTTGAGGTGCTCCAGGTGCCGTGATGGGACAGTGGCAGCCAGCCACTGGTGGTGGTGGGAGGGGACACGTCCTGCCCCTCTGGTCTCCTCCGACCCCACTCTCCCCGAAGGAGTCTCCACCTGCCGCCCACCCCACAGCCACACTTCACCACCCCACACGTGCTTGGTCAAGTTCTTGACTTAATGATGACCTTCTCAGGGACCATCTCAGATGCCCCCACGCTAGAGGTGGGCCCGTCCCCTCCTCTGCCTCAGAGGGCTGGTCGGAGTTTGCATTCTCCCTTCGAGGCTGTGGCTGGTGGACTGACCACTGATCACGAGGCCGTCAACTCCGAGGGCCTGGGGCACCCAACCTTGCTCGGAGCACAGCCGGCGCACAGTAGGTGCTCAGCGGGCGCTGGGCACGTGAACGACAGCAGGCACTGAGGCGGGGGGGACGCAGGTGTGCGCTTCAGCTGGGAGGGGTTGCAGGGTGGCTGGAGGAAGGGCCCAGAGTTGTCAACTGTGGCCGCTGTTCCTTCCTGAAGAAAGTCCTGCGGGTCAAGGAAGGAGCCCTTGGTTCTTGCTCCCCAGCGAAAGCTGACACCCTCTTGCTGCTTGACTGTCCTAGCCCACGCCTGGCAAGAGAGCTTTTCTCCCTCTGGCAGGTGGGGGGCCATGATGCCCTGTCTGCCCCGGGGGTCCTAGAGACCTCCCAGCCCTGGGCTAGAGAACTAGGCACCCATGTCAGGATGGCGAGGTTCTGGACTGTGGCGGGGCCTGGCGGGGGAGAGCGCAGGATGGGGAGGGGGGAAGGGGCAGGGCCGGGCAGGGGCGAGCTGCTCTCTTGCAGACCCAGGAGTAGAGCCTGCCTGGGGAGGGGTCCGCGCAGGCTCTGCTTCTCGGAGGGCTTCCTTCCTCAGGGTGTGGGGGGACTTTGGGCTCCTCCGGGTGCAGGAAAAGATCCCAGGCCACAAGGGAAGTTTCTAGGCCCAGGAGCCTCCTGGTCCTCCCTTGGTGAGGGGAGGGGCGTGAGCATCTCCCGCGGGGCCCTCCCTAGGCTGGGAGAAGGGGATGCCAGGCGTCGGGAGGGGAGGGTGATGGTCTGGCTGGTGCCTTCGGGCCCGAGAAGAGGAGTGGGAGGGGGTAGAGAGAGATGGGGAACGGCAGGGGCCTGCCAGGCTTCCTGTGGGCGTCTGGCTGGTGACCTTTTGGAGGAATGGATTCAGAGTGACTGCTATTTGTCGAGGCCTCAGTTCAGAGACGTCCTCTGCGGGAAATGTCAGGTCCCCGCTGTCACCCAGGATGCGGGAAGTGCATCCCGCCGGGTTTCAGGCTGCCTGAGGCCCGGCAGGCTCCGGAGTCCTCCGAAAACAAGCCTGCGGCCTCCTGGCTCATCGGAATATTAATTTTCAATGCGTTCTTGCCGTTTTCTTTTCTTTCTATCCTTCCCAGAAGGTCGCGGGACTTTGTTCCCAACCTCCTGCAGGATTTGGGGGTACAGGGAAGAGAGCAGAGTTGGCTTAATGACAACCCCACTTTGGTTTTTATTTTTGAGGGGGGTGCTTTAGGCCGTGGCTGCGTGATGAGAGCTGGGGAGGGGTTTTCAGGGCTGGGGGACCCCAGGCCCAGCCCTTGCAGCCCGTGGGCAGGGGCTCGGATCTCCGCTGGCATGAGCTCGACCCTGGATGCCGAACCCCCATGCCTCCAGACCCCTGTACCCCGCATCTGGCCATTGCCCTCAAAGGACCCCTGAAGTCGGTGTCAATCAACAGCCGCATCCAGAGCCAATTTGCTATGCTGTGAAGCAGGATCACCCCCTTCGCCAGGCCTGCGGGCAAGCCCCGTGTGCGGACTGGGATAGAAACAGTCGTGGCTGGTCTGTCTCCCTCACTAGCTCTTGCTCCCAAGTGCTCTGGGGGGACCCTGCTTAAGACGGGTCCCTGAAGCGTCCGGTCAGGGATGAGGGCAGGTAAGCGCATCCTTGGTCTCAGTGCTGGGATGGCTCTGAGCTCTGCCATCACTGTCACCATGAAGGGTCCCCAGCCAGCAGAGGCACACGGCAGCCCAAGGCCGAGAGCTGCCACGGGGGCCCGTGTGGCCCGACCTGGTGTTGAAGGTGCGGCTCGAAGCCAGGCCAGCCTCCGCTGGTGACCAAGGGGGACAGCTCCAGCGGCCTAGCCCGGGGCGATTCTGCCTGAGACAAATGCTAAACTGGACAAGAGTGTCACGGGGACTGTCCTTTGTGTGGGGGTGGGGCCCTCGCTTCACCCCTCCCTGCACTTCTGGGGGTAGCTGGTCGCCAACTGCCAACTGGTCCCCAGAAGGCAGCTCATCTCTGGGACCCTGTGGTTCCCTGGACACAGAGCCGGTCCAGTTCTGGCTCGGTGCCTGGTGCACGCCACAGCTGCTTCTAGGGAGCTGCCCCTTTCCTGGGGAATCAGATGCTCCCCTCCCGCTGGAAGTCCAAAGGGAGAAAAGAAAAGAAGAGAAAAGAAGAGAAAACCAACGAATCCCTCTCCACCCCTTACCGCCCCTCCTCTCTCCTCCCTCCACTGTCTCTCTCTCTCTCTCTCTCCCTCTACCCCCCTGTGCTTTGCATGTCTCTCTCCCTCTTTTTGTCTGCTTCTGCCTCTTGCTCTCTCTCCTGCCCAGTCTCTTTCTGTCTCTGTTTCTCCCTCTTTGTCTCTTTCTTTCTCTTTCTCCTCCCTCCCCCAACTCCAGGGCTCGGTGGGGCTATACTCGGGCTCTGCCCCGCGATGGGCGCCGACCTCTTCTATTTGAAGGGGAAGGTGCAGGGTAATCAGCGTATGGAAGGCCCCGCCTGCTGCTTGCCGCAGATGCCGACACACTGAAAACAGGGTCTCCTGAACTGATAATTTTAGACCCATTCTTGGGGCCAGGGATGCTGGGCCGCTACTGGGGGTTGGGGGCTCCAGAAGGCCATTCGGGCCATGGTCCTAGCACTTCCCAGCCTTCTGGGCTCCCTCCTACGTGTCTGTGAGACCAGGAAGGGGAGGTGGGGGCCAGCAGCTTCTCCAAGGACTCAGTAACAGACCGGTGCATTCAGATTCTTTCCAGAAAGATCAGAGAAATGTTTGCCTTCGGCGAGCCTGTGTCTATTTTCCTGCTCCCAAGCCTGACAACAGTCTGGTCCGGGTTGGTAGCACCCCCTGTCCTCTGTTTCCCTTCCCAAACTCTCAGGATCTACAGGAGCAGCTGCAGACCCTCTGCTCCCTGCGCCGGGTGGTCTGCAGTGACGGCCGGCATGCCTGTGCGGCCTTCGGTCTTGGTGTCCAGAGGGAGTCCTGAGCAGGGGTGAAGGCTGTTTCTGTATGCATGAGCCGGAAACTGGAACAAGCCCCTGCAATCCACCTCCCCTGTGTTGGATTTCCTTCAGGGGCGTCCTGACATCCTAGGGCGGGGAGGTTTGGATCTGCAGACTCACCCATCTGGTGACTTACAACCTGAAGCCAGGGCCTGGGTCTGCATTTTGAAGATTTGGCAGGAGATTCGATGTGTCTGATGGATTTACGCATTTATGATTTCTATTTAAACTTCTCTAAAACTGAAATGCACACATCCCAAGTGTTTCGCTAATGCAGTTTCGCAACGGAACACGCCCGGGTCCCCATCCCCCAGATGAAGCCACAGCCCGAACGCTGCTACCCCCTCCCTTCTGGGCCCCTGTTCCCATCCCCACAAAGACCCCGCCCCCCGACTCCTCTCTGCATCCTACGGTTTTTGCCTACTTTTGCACTTTATGTAAATGGAATCGCAGAGCACGTTCTCTTTTGTGTCTGGCTTCTTTGGACCAGCATGCCTAGGATTTATTTTTACCTCTGATCCCACCCGTGCAGTTTTCCAAAGGCGGGGAGGGATTCCACGAAGCAGGTCCCCCGGGGGGCGGTGGGTTACAGAAGTCCGGAAGTAGCGCCCAGGGGACCATTCCAGGTGGTCGAGATCCAGAGAGGCAGACAGGAGGCCCAGGGGCATGCCGTGTCCTCCCTCAGGTCTCGTCGGAGCTGTGTGGTGCGTCGTACCTGCTTTAGTGTATATCTCCAAGCTGAAAAACCGTAAAAGAATAATTTCACACACAAAGCGCAGAGTTGACAACTTAAAAATATTAAAAAAAAAAAACCCAAAATAAACGGGTCATCTTTGTCGTCGTTATTGAGGTGAAATTCACATTACAGAAGAAGAACCAATTGACAACGCACCATTTGGTGCTGCTTTAGTACCTTCATAATGTTGTGGAATCTTCTTCTCTACTCCCAAACCCTTGTCATCCTCCCGAGGAAGCCCCTTCCCCACCGGCCGTGTCCGCCCTCCCCAGGCCTCCTCCAGCCTCTGCTGGCTGCAAACCAACCTGCTTCCTGTCTCCTTGCCTTATTCTCTTTGGGACCACACATACTGCCCTCTAGGTCCAACCCTTTGGTTGCAAACGGCAGGATCTCATCCTTTTTGACGGCCGAGTAGCACCCCGTGGCCTATCCCCATCTCCCGCGTCCTCGCCCGCCGCGGACACTTGGTCTGCTTCCGTGTCTCGGCCACTGGAAACAGCGCTCCAGTAAGCAGAGCGCATACATCTTTTTTTGGGTTAGTGTCTCCGGTTTCTTTGGTAAATACCTTGTAGAGAAGGCCTGGCTCCGACCGTAATTCTGTTTTTACGTTCGCACACTGTTGGCCCTGCCGTCGGGGTCTGCCTTCCCCGGCCGGCTTCTCTCGCTGCGGGTCAGGTTTCCGGGGTTCACCCATGTGGGAGCTCCCGCCGATGCTTCCCCAATCCATTTTGTTTTGATTTCTGGTCATTTTTGCCTCGAGTCTTTTTTTTTTTTTTTTAAAACATGGAAATTACCGATAAGGTGGAAGAGCCCTCTTTTTCCACGGAACGTCTGTTCCCTGTTCTTCAGCCGCAGACGTGACACGGGCCCTGTGCAGTTTTCTTTTTAAACTGGGCATGGATGGACGACCTGCGCTCTGTACTTTGGCTTCTTTGGACGCATCAGAAGCCTCGGCCACACCGACCTCGGGGCTGCCACACACCCCGGCGGGCCTCAGCCCCAGCCAGCCCTGTTCTGCAGGCTGCCCCAGGCCTACCTGACCCACTTCACTTTTCGGCGGCTCCCCCTGCCCCAGCCTTGGACCTTGCAGCCCCTGAAGGCCGTCTGTGCCCCAGGCACATCTCAGCAGAGCTTTCTCTCTTTGCAGATCAACGACCGTCAAGGTCTGATTTAAGATTGGGCGTCTCTCCGGAGAGACTGTGTTTACTTTCTCAGTGTCAAGTTGTTCTTTTATGAGATGATGGCGATAGTAAGTGGTGTTGTCTGGGGCAGGCAGACCTTTTCTGTCAAGGGCCAGAAAGTAGATATTTGCAGCTTTGCAGGGTCTACAGTCTCGGTGACAATGGCCCCTCTTGGCCACGGAGCAGGAAAGCCGACCCATGAGTATGTGAATCCCTGAGCCATGTCCCAGTAAAACGTCATTGACAAAAAGAGGTGACCAACCCTCATTTAATACACAGCGGTAAAGGTTATATATTTTAGATATTCTTTATTCGTGGGTGCCTGGGTAGCTCCGTTGGTGAAGCGTCTGCCTTCGGCTCAGGTCATGATCTCAAGATCCTGGGATGGAGTCCCATGTGGGGCTCCCTGCTCAGCGGGGAGTCTGCTTCTCCCTCTCCCTTTGTCCCTCTATGCCTCTCATGCACTCTCTTGCAAAAATAAATAAAATCTTAAAAAAAAAAAGTTCAATAATTTAAAAAATATTCTTTACTCGCAAAAATAAAAATTGAGTCATGATAGAAATGGCCAGTCCCCACAGTGGACACTGTTAGTGCTAATGAAGACTCCCTACCCCCCTCTCACCCCCCTTGCAGTAGGGGTGGTTGGGAGACGCTGGGTAACGAGCCGTGAACAGAAGTGACATGCGTCACCTCCAGGCAGCACGCAGTGACATTTCTCACAGACCGCACTGTCCTCCACCACCATCACCCCCTGCAAACGGTGTGATCACGTGCCACAGGCCTGTTCGGTCACAGAGGGGGTGGGGACGGCAGGAGGGGCAGGGCCCAAGGATGGCTGTCTGAGGCCGAGAGGAAGCCAGGGCTCCCGGCTGCAGCAGATGCTGTGGAAATGCTGGAATCGAGAATTTCACTTTTGACATGTCAACTTGGAGATGCCTCTTGGACATCCAAATGCAGATGTCAGAACGGCACTTGGAAATACGAGTTTATTTTAAGAAATCGAAAACAGGACTGCCGGCCTGTTTGGTTTCTTGGGTGTAGGGTCTTTAACAGTGATTTAAACATAGAAAAATTACAAAAAATATTTTAAAACCTGTAAACATTTGGGAGACTTCACATTTATAAAACCCAAAGCCTCTTTTGAAGAATGGGCGGATCTGGCCGCACTGGGCTCCAGCTCCCCAAGGCGGTGACCAGCCTGAGCTGAGTGGCAGCAGCCTCTTCCCTTGGGGCCGAGCCCTACCGTCGGCCACCGTCTCTGCCCTTCCCAGGAGGGTTCTGGATCTTGATTTTGCGTGCCAGTGGCCGTGGGTTGCCTCACTCAAGATGCTGTGATGGAGAGGAAGCTTAGCTATCTCTCCATACATTATCTCTACTGACACTGGGGAAACAAAATAGTGCAGGAGAGTTATGTTTTGAGAAAATTTGGAAGACATATGCTTTTTCTTACACTTGGTACCTTCTCTCGTGTGTTGGAGGGTCACCCTTGCTGTGTCAGCCAGCAGGTGAATTTCAGCTGCCACCTGGTGAGCAGCCTGCACACCCAAGTTCAGGGTGGGTCCCTGCGCCGTCTTGGTAGCTCCCTCGGCTTTTGTTGGTGCAAGTGTATGACTTCACTCCTGTGTTTCAGTGTAATTATTTTTATAAAGAGGAGCAGGAAATGGGGATCGCTGAAACCAGGGATGGGAAGGGAAGGTCTCCCACATTAATGCCATTGCAAGCAGCATGGGTTCTCCAGAGCAATATCTCCAGTAATTATAGATTCATTTGTTATAAGAAATTGGCTCACTCAACTGTGGAGGCTAAGAAGTCCCACGATCTGCCATCGGCAGGCTGGGGACTCAGGGAAGCTGGTGATGTAACTCCAGTCCGAGTCTGGGTGCCAGGGAGAGCCCAGGGAGCTGCTGGTGTAAATGCGGGTCCAGGGGCAGGAAGACACCGAGAGGAGATGTTCTCGCTCAAGCAGGCAGACAGGAAGAGGACACGACCAATTTCTCCTTCCTTTCCATTCCTGCCCTCCCTGGATTGGGTGAGCCCGCGTCTCCATCAGGGAGGGCAAGGTACTCTCTTGGGTCCACTGGTTCAAACACCCACACAACCCCCCAGAAACAATGTTTCATCCGGGCACCTCTGCGGCCTGGTGGACTGGATGCGTGAAAGCCGCCATCCCGGGAGCTGTTACGCCACACGGCATAGCCCTGGGCCAAGCGGGGGCTCACAGGAGGGAAGCTGGGTGGTTTTCTGTCTTCTGTCTGGTCTTGAAAACAACAGCAACAGGACTCACGTTTGGAGCTCTGGCGCTGTGTAGTACAGCCCAAGGCAGAGGGTGAGCAGGAACTGGGTGAAAATGTTTTCACTTTTTGAGAAGAGAACCTTCCTAACGCCATGTCAAGTGACAGGTAGGATTTTGTTATTTTATTTTTAAATTTATTTTATTTTATTATTATTTTTAAATATTTTATTTATTTACTTGACAGAGAGAGAGAGAGAGCACAAGCAGGTGGAGTGGCAGGTAGAGGGAGAGGGAGAAGCAGACTCCTGACAAGCAGGGACCCAGATGCTGGGGGTGGCGGTGGGGGAGGTTCGATCCCAGGACCCTGGGTAGACGCTTCACCAACTGAGCCACCCAGGCACCCCTGATCGCTAGGATTTTAAACACTAAACTTTCACGCATGTTTTTCGGAAAGCATTGCCTTTGAACAACAGGTGACTATTTTATTATAAAGCTACACTGTAAAGACTATATTGAACCGTGAATATCTCAAGGGCTGAGTGGCTCTGACTTGGTCCCTAGCAGTACCTTCCTTCTTTCAACAAGTATTAAGCACCTACTGTGTGCCCCATTGTTCTCGAGCCTGTGTATAACGGGAGAAAAGCCAGACGTGATTCCTGGCCGACCAGGAATAGGGAACCATTAGGGGAGTCAGATAGGAGCCGGAGCGTTGCTTGGAGCCGTGGGGAGTTGTGTCGTGATGGGCTGGCAGGACGGAGTGGGGAGTGTTGCCCCGACGGCATCGAGGACCGAGTGGAGTGAAGGCTGCTCTCCGGCAGGGCCTCCTGCTGAATGCTGAGTGTGGTCTGAGGTTCAACGGGCCCAAGGGGAAGGAAGTCTTGTCAGCTCTGGGATTCCTTCGAGTTTACGCATAGGCTACAAATCTAGCACGTTGTGATGCCTGGATGCTGGCGGGAGACTCGAGTCTCCGGGGTCAGAGATGAAGCATTTCAGTGCAGGAACCTCAGCGGATGGTCCGGTCCCCTAGGGCTAGTGTGGTGGGTGCCTGTCCCGACTGGGACACACGGGGCTCGGGAGCCAGGGCAGGACCTGTCCTGCTTCCCTCTCCTGCAGGCGGGACCGGACAAAGGGCCAGGCAAACAGCACGCGGGGACGGGGGTTCCGGGCGCACCCAGTATTTTAGCTTTTAGCTTTTTACTGCTGCTGTAATAAATCATCATGCATTTAGGGGTTTAAAGCAGCACCCATTTATCCCTTCCTAGCTCTGGTCAGAAATCCAGACGGGCACTGCTGTTTCTCTGCAGGGTCTCACGAGGCCAAAATCACGGTGTCAGCCCGTGATTATAGCGTGATTATAGAGAGAAGAGTCGGAACTCTTCTCTCGAGTCCTGGGGAACTGTCCTCTTCTAAGCTAATTCAGAGTTTTGGCAGAATACTGTACCATGTGACTAGGAGACTGGGGTCCCCATTGTCTTGCTGGGTTTTGGCCAGGAGGTGTTTGCAGCTTCTAGAACGGTTGCCTTCCTGCTCACGTGGCCGCTCTCTGAAAGCACCGATAATGTGTTAAACCTTCCTCGTGCTTCACATCCCGCGACTTCCCCTTCTGCCTCCAGTGGAGAGCTCTCTCCACTTTCAAGGGCTCCAGTGATTATGCTGGGCCCCTAGAGCAGTCTAGATAATCCTCCTATCTCACGGTCAAAGGTGGGCCATGAAACAGGCCCCCCTGTCTCCTCCGAGTTCCTGCCAGGTTCTAGGGAGAAGCGTCTGGAATCCTGGGGGCAGGGAGGGGAGTGTTCGAATCCTCCCACTCGTGTGCTCTGGGTGGAGGGAACAGCTGCGTCCGGCACGTGGTTAGCTCTCAGTGAGCTCACGGAACGTTCCTAACGTGGTTTTGTGGCATCTCTGGGGTCAGGCAGAGTGGGGCTTGCCATCTGGCCCCACGGCTGCGTGACCGCGGGCTAGTCACTTCACCTGCTGGAGCTCCCAGTTCTCTACCCGTGCAAGGGGCTCAGGTCAGGGCTGAGTGTGCAGAGCTGCTCACGAGAGGCCGTGGCCTCAGCACAGGCTCAGCTCAGCCGGCCCTGCCAGCCAGGCCGGCAGACAGGACCGACAGCACCCCAGGTTCCGTCTGACGCAGAGGCTGGTCGCGGCGCACGCACCATGAGGCGAGAAACGTGTTTATTACTGACATCATGAGGGTTCCCGGAGAGAGCAGGGCGGCTCCCTGGGCCAGTCGTGACGTGGCTCGAGAGTGCTGGTGGAGGAGACTTTTGGGGTCGAGGTGGTGACCAAGGCTGGGGCAGGGCGGAGGGTCCCCGCACGGTTTGAATGGAGCAAACAGCCTTTTCCTCCCAGCATGCCCAGAGGTGGGCAGAGGAGCGAGCTTCAGCAATGGGATCAGATCATCACACTGACTCTTCGCAGACCCCAGTGAATGCAGTTAACCTCAGCTTTGTTTTACCCCCACGCGGCGGCTGCCCGGCCTCCCCTTCCCTGTGAGAGGCAGCCGCCGGCTTGGCCCTGGCTGTGCAGCCCATCTCCGGGGGCCTCGGCACCCCAGCCTCCGGCTCCGGGGCTGGCTCCCCTCCACCGCTCTGTGCTCATCACGTGGCACGAGCGGGTTTTCCTTTGCCCGGTGTTCCCCGATCAACGTTCCTGTGTGTCCTCGCGGGAACGTTACAGTCAGACATCGAGAGGCAAGATTTATTTCCTAATTAAACGAGAGTGTCCCGCACAGCAAATCAATCAATCATGCCCACGCACCAGCACAAGACAACAGTTGATTACTCCCGTGCCTGATTTCTCGGGGGAACCAGCGGCTGTCTCCGGGTGCCCAGGATTCCAAGGCTGCGGCTTATCCAGGAGTTACCATGGAATAACCAGAATCATTACCCACCCATGCAGAACACAGCTTATTAACCATACGGTCGTCTCCTCAAACTAAAGCCCGGTCAGGTCTCCTGCAGGCAATGCAATTACACGTAGCAAGTGTAAAAGCCACATTGATTCTGGGGCTCTCTTTTAAAGTTGGAATGAATGGCCCAGAAAGATATTAAAATGTATTTTTTCATGGGGGTGTTGGGGGAACTTCGTTTATTTGAGGATTTTGGAAGGAGCACCCGGATTCCCCTGGAGCCCTAGCAACAACCAGCTCTTACATGTGGTACATGGTGAATGAACGTGGGGCTCCGAATTCTAACACCCGAGGACAGCTGAACTCTGTGGAGGTAGGACCGGTGTAGTTCACAACGATGACAGCAATGTCTTGGCCCCAGCCACCCTTGGCTGCATACCTTGGCCAGTTGGAGACATCTTAACAGACGCCTTCTCGCCAGCATCGCATTTTATCGTTGGCCCATTTCTAAAGAATCTATCCCTTGGCTTCGAGGGATGGAGCTGCTGTCTCCTGCAGGAACACAGCATTGTGCCAGACCCTTCCTATCCTACTCCGTGCTGATGCTCACAGCACCCCACGGGAGGGAGTTGTGTGCGCTCATTTCCCAGCCGAAGAAGCGGGGTTTTGGGAGACTGACCACTTGCCCAAAGCCACATGGTCTGAAAGGGGAGGGTCTGGATTTGAACCCCGCTCTTCACCCAGTCCACGGCCCCGTGTCCTCACCTTTCTGCTGACCCAAGAGACGATATAGCTAGCCCTTGTGGACTGCTAAGGACAGTCTTCAAACAGCAACTTGAGGTTAGAGGGATTGTGAATTATTTTCCTGGCTTTGCCCCCCTGACTTAAAATGACAGGTGTCATTTGGAATTCTGAGCCAGCTCCTGTGATTTTAAGGAAGGGCTTCCTGAGGGAGATTCTCTACAGAAGGGCTCTGCTCCCCGTGGGGAAGTCCGTGTGGTTCAGGGGAATGTTCCGGAATTCTGGAGTTCTTCAGAGTCTGTGGGGATTCCTTGGGCTCTCCTGAACATAATGGGAATTGGTGGTGGTGGGGGTGCTGTTATTTAGAAATAGCCTGTATTTGTTATCTATTACTGTGAGACAGTTACACAAATTTGGTGGCTTAAAATATCATTTGTGCTGTCAGAGCTTCTGTGTGTCAGGAATCCGGGTGCAGCTCAGTCGGGTCATCTGGGTCACGGTGTCGCCATCTGAAGGCTTCGTGGGAAGGATCAGTGATGCTGGCGGGGTTTCGTCTCCTGGGGTCGTTGGCGGAGAGCCTTGCTTGGGTGCTCACGAGCTGCTGGACGGTAGTCTCCCTCAGCCGTGTGTCATGTGGGCACCTCTAGGGAACATGACCCCACAGGGCCGTGGCCCCTGTGTTGTCCGAGAAGGAGGTGGGTGTGGGGAGCGGTGCGGGGGAGAAAGTTGGGGGATTGGGGAGATGGAAGTCACAGCCCTTCTGGCCTAACCTGGGGAGTGCGGACAGCCTTTTAAGTCCAAACTCTCTTATCCAACCCGAACTCCAAAACACTCCCCCAACAAGAAACGTTAGTGGCCGTTTGATAGCAAAGCTGATTTGCTGGCAAAAAACCCTAACTGAGAAAGAGCTCCTTAGGGTCTTGATTCCACGTGAATATCCTTTTTTTAAATTTAAATTTTTCTTTATTTATGTACTTTAGAGATAGAGCATGGGGAGGAGCGGAGGGAGAGGGACAAGCCGACTCCCTCGATGAGCGTGGAGCCCGACGCGGGGCTCCATCCGAGGACCCCGAGAGCATGACCAGAGCCGAAAACCAAGAGTTGGACGCTCAACCGCCTGAGTCACACGGGAGCCCTTCCATGTGAATATTCTTAAGCGTGGCTACAAAATATTAATAGATTTAATTTACTGTGGCTGCCCCAGGCCTTGCCAGGGAGTATATGTGCTATCTGAAATCCATGAAGTCCTAAATTCTTGAACAGGTGTGGTCCCAGGCTTTGGATGCTGGATGCCTTGTGCCCACTGGGACCCTGATGCTCAGGGTACTTGAACGTGCAGCGAGAGGAGCCGTGCTTTCTTGTAGTCCTGTTTCATTCGATCATGCAATTCTCTTGAAACTCAAACGCTGGAGTTTCCAATTTGTCTTGGACGGAGAGACGCTTGTGACAGAACCCATTCGGAGGCCCCAACCCAATTATGCTTTGCATTGTTGCAGACGCGCTCAGTTAGACCGGGGCCCATCTGGACGTTCATGGCTGATGGATTCCAGCGTTGTGGACACAAGTTCACCAGCCTCGCCTCGACCTTGGAAATGTTGTGGTATTTTACAGTGTGTGGTGACATTTATGAACCCATTTGGGCGCCCACAAAGAGGTTGATTTCCATAGATTAAATGTCAAGTTTGAAACCGTCCAGGGTAATTGAATCGCGGAGTGTCGTCCACTTAGGTTCTCAGCTGGGGCTGTTGACTGGACGTCTGGGCTATGCGATGAGCCCCAGGGGCAGCCCCGGCAGCTTCGGGCAGACAGAGGCCAGGGGGGCGCGGTGGGTGTGAGGAGGGTCGGGGCAGTGGAATCTGATGTCCACTGAAATGTGGCCTCCTTTTCACTTTTAAAATAAAACACACGTGTGGTTACTTGGTAGATAAATTATTAGAGGCAGAGAAAAACCCACCAACTGAGGTTTTCAAGCCGTTGGTTAGTTCATAAAACCTGCATATTGACACGTGAAAAGGGTGAAGAAGAATTTGTACTTGGACACAAGTTAAGTACGGGTCATTTAAGGGGATTGAACGCGTGTCCACAAACCTGCAGTAAAGCTACATTTAAATTAAGGAGTAGCAAAAAGCACCAAAGAGTTTCCTAGAGGTGTCAATGTCTTTGTGTTCTCATTGTCCAAAGGGTATGTGCGCCTTCAGACTTGGAGTCTCTTCTACTCTTTTATTTATTTATTTATTTTATTTTATTTTATTTATTTGACAGACAGAGATCACAAGTAGGCAGAGAGGCAGGCAGAGAGAGAGGGAAGAAGCAGGCTCCCTGCTGAGCAGAGAGCCCGATGCAGAGCTTGATCCAGGACCCTGGAATCATGACCTGAGCCGAAGGCAGAGGCTTTAACCCACTGAGCCACCCAGGCGCCCTCTTCCACTCTTTTAAAAGAATTTTTTAGAACTTATCGCCCCCGTGCTGTACCTGCCATCCCTGTAATGTATTTATTTTATAACGGGAAGTTTATATGCTTTGACACCCTTCACCCCTTCTTTCCCTGACCGCCACCAATCTGTTCTCGGTTTCAGCGAGTGTGGTTCCTTTGGAGTCCAGAGAAGGGAGATGCTAGTGTTTGTCTTTCTCTGTCTGCCTCCATCACTTAGCGTGATGCCCTCAAGGTCCATCCACGCTGTCGCGAGTGGCATATACGAACACACCTCACATCTTCTTTATCTGTTCATCTCTTGACGGCCACTTAGCATATTTCCGTATCTTGGCTCTCATAATTAATGCTACAATTGGCATGGGGGCGCAGATAGCTCTTCGAGATGGAGATTTTGTTTCCTTGGTCTATAGAGCCAGACGCAGGCTTGCTGGGTCATATGGCAGTTCTGTTTTGAAATTTTTGAGGCACCTCCACACTGTTTTCCACGGCGGCTGGATCAGTGTGCGTTCCCAGCCACCGTGCATGAGGGCGGATCTCTCAGATGTTTCTTCTCTCAAGAAACTGGAGTTGAGCAGACGTGGCATGACGCCGGAAGTACTCATCGCCTCCAACAGTACCCAGCGGACGTGAGAGGCACGACAGCCTCAAAAACCTTCACAGCCGTGGCTCGTGGTCTTTCTGGAGGCTTGTCCTCGTGGTGGGGTGGCCTGCTCAGCCCTTCCCAGGGCATCTGTGTCGACAGCATCCCCTGAAGTCAGGCTGCCGGTCCACATAGACCGGTCAGTTAAAATCAGAATTAAAATCACACCGGCAAGTTTCAGAGGAGTCGAGCCAGGCGTGTTGAATCCCTGTCCCGGCTTGGTCAGGATGCCTGCAGGAGTCCAGACAGGTCAAGGGAGCCCGTCTTTTTTGCTGCCAAACCGTTACGGGCGCGCACGCGATGGAAGATGGCTCTCAGATTTGTTTTATGAGGAGGAATTAGAATTAGAACGAAGAGCAGCACCTGCCCCCGGCAGCCCATCTCAGCCCGCAGGTATCTGCTGCCCCACGCCTGGCGGTTAGGCAGAGCTGCGATCCTGGTGGGCTCGGATGATCAGTGCCGCACCGTCACCCTGCCCGGCTGCTCCACTCAGCCAGTGGTGGCATCTGATCCCAATAACCCCCCCCCCCCGGGTTTCTTCAAGAGCAGAGACCTCGCTTGCAGGGATCACTAAGATGCCAAAACATTAGGTCTGCAAAGGGACGGGCTTGGCCACGCATCGTGTGTTTAGTCTACACCAGGGTGATTGGAAACATCTTGGGAGTTGCACGGGCCACGTGATCTGTTCTCACGGAGACAGGCCTGGGTCAAGACAAGTGAGAGACACGGGCTCGGAGGAGGGTGTTTTCTGGGGAGGAGAGGGGGTGGCACCCTGTGCCCCGAACTGTTCTCATCTCCTGGCCTGCACCCTGAAGGACCCCTCCCCCACCCCCGGGGGGCCCTAGAGGAACAGAAGAGGCTGAAGGTCCACAGTCACGGTCAGCAGGACTGTGCCCCCTCTGACACCTGCAGGATAGAGCCCTTCCAGTTGTCTCTCCCTGGCTTCCCATGGTTTGCCGGCAACCCTTGGCCTTCCTTGGTTTGTTGACATGTTGCTCCGGTTTCTGCCCCGTTACCCTGCGGCCTCCTCCCCTGCCTGTCTGTCTTTCACACGTCCTTCTCCTCCTGCTACGAGGACACCCACCCTACCGGATTAAGGGCCTTCCCTCCTCCAGGATGACTGCTCTCCGTTCAACTATTTACATCTGCAACGGTGCTATTTTCTATTACGGGTCACATTCACAGGTTCAAGAGGTTAGGATTTTGACATCTTTTTAAGGGGGCATAGGGGGCACAGCTGCACCTGTAACAGCTTGCGTCTCTTTTTCTCAACCCTTAAAGAGCTCTGACATTTCTCCTTCAAATGTGTGGTCTGGGGTGGCAGGTGGGATGTGAGCCATGGTGACTGTGGGACTTCTGGGGGGCTCTGGGGGCCCCCGTGGCAGGGGCTTGGTGTGGGCGCCCCGCTCCAAGGGGATAACAAGGCTTCCTAAAGGGGCTGCTTCTCTTGCCTTCTGGCTTTCCCAGGGGGCACCCTGGGTTGGGGGAGGGCCCTGGGGGGACAGAGAGCCAACTAGGTGGCTGGGGGTAAGTCTTGCTGTGGTGGCTCTGTTCTTAGTACCCGAGGAGCTGGCTTGGAAGGGGTCTGCAGCCAGCACCGTGGAGCAAGAAGGCTGCTCACTGTGATCACATTCCGGAGATTTACAGAGAACAACGTCTCTGAACACGAGAGGCTCTTCGGCCCGGGGCTTCTAGGACTTAGAGGCTCTGAGCCCCCCTAAGAGGGGATAGCCCAGATTCACCAGGACTTCTGTCCCCCTGCTATCTGGTGCCCTCAATGTCACGGAATCCATCTAGAAGCCTGCTAGAGAGGCCAGTGCTCGAGGTCGGGGGAAGGTTCTAGATGAGGGATTCTTGGGTTGGTAAAGCACGTCCGTCCACACCGGGATAGGAAGGTCAACAGGAGAAGTCTGGGTGGATGGGTTGTGTGGGCGGACTGCACCCCACAGAAGTGCCCCCGGGCCTAGTCAAGTACAGAGGGAGGAACCCACCCTGTGCCCACTCCAGCTCTGACGAAGACATCAAGCTCTGCTACTCAGAAACCTACACAAACCAGCTTCCAGAAACTTCTACCAAACGCTCTCCTTTCTTGCTCCTTGGGGTCTGGAGGGGAGGGGCCTGTAGCCATGCGGGCTTTTCCTCCTGGCCCTCTCACCATGTGTCCGTCCCTCATTTGTAGCACCTGGATCAAAGCCTCAAAGTTAATGTTAAATGTCTGTGGCGGAAGGAAGACGGCCTGGCTGGCCAGCTCGGCGGCCATCTGTGCTGTGACAATGTGGCCAGGACAGGTGAGGGGGCGTGGGTAGGTTTTAACGGAGCCTGGGAGACCCAACCTTTCCAGGAAATCTATACTTAGTGGCAAACCTTGGGCTCATTTCTGCCTTTAAAGCTGTTGGCTTCCTGCAAATATCCGGGGAAGGAGGATCGAGGCATCAACCGAACACTCTGTTTCTCCTGAAAAGCAGGTCCAGGACCACCTGGGTGCAGAGACCCCATCAACAATCTTGTTACAAACAGGGGGTGAGAGGTATGGGATCAAAAGCAGTAAAAGACCTAGACAAAATTTTGTTTTTAAAATTAAATCACGTTGTTCTTTTGAAAAACCATACTTCGAATTCCCAAAGCATATAAAAAAAAAATCAGAGCATTTATTTTGCCTTATTCGTTATATAAGCCAAGAATCAGTGCGTGACGAGAATGTTCTGGAAGGGAGGGTTGAAGAGTTATTTCCTGTTCTTTGCAACATCCGCTGAGCAAGTGAGGAGGGGAACTCCATCTGCAGAGGGACCCCAGGGGTCGCCCCTCTTCTTGGGTGTGGACACTGGGTGCCTGGTGGTCGACCCACTCTTGCCCGGGGCCCGCTGACCGTCTGGACTCAGTGGATGCCTTGTTTGGGCCAGCCTAGCTCTCTGGCATACGCCCCCTTGCAGCTTCTGATCTCATAATCATGCTCTAGACACTTGTTCAGGCCCGGCACCCCGGATCTCCAGCCGATGAAGCCCTGGGTCGTCTTCGGGACTGGGGGGGACGGAAGGACCTGGAACGGAAAGGCAGGGGTTGAGCCACCCGGGGCCACAGTGGCATGAGGGTTGTCCACGAGGCCTCAGGATTGGCGTGGGAGGCCTGAGGGGGAAAAGACAGGAAAGAAAATATCTCGGAGGAAGGGGCGCCCCAGGCAAGCACACTCCGATGAGCTGGATCCCGAGACTCCCTTCTCCCCGCAAAAGTCACGGACGCCCCATGTGTTTCTTTATCTGGTCACGCTCAACACATCCATTCACGACCTCCAGTGAAATAATTTTCATTTGACAGAAGAGTAGAAAGGGGGAAAAAAGGGAGGTGTAGAAATATCGCACACTACAGTTCACACTGCCCTCTATAAAACCCAGAGCAATGTCGTCTGATGGGATCCTGACGCTTCGGACTCGGCCGGTTTGGCTCAGAAGGCTTCATGGTACACGGACGTGCACACCCACGCGCGCCCCAAACTGTAGGGACCACGGAATGAAAAGCAATGGGATTTAATTAAAACCCAAAGGGAAACGAGGTTCTGCCTGAGATGAAAGAAACACAGTTGCATTTGTCAATTCCTTGGACAGACTTGAAATACTTGGAAAATGAGGGCAAATGTTCAGGCTGCTTCTCCCCTTCCGTTCGGAACGATGTTCTCCGTTCTGCTCTCACAGGGCAATCTGAATGAAGACCCCGGGGGGGATATTTGTTCGAACAGGAGAACCGAGACGGAGCGGTTTCGGATGTCTGGGATGATGAGTGCAACCTCAGCACAAGGGGTCTGTGCGCGAGGCAGCGGCGGTGGGGGGCGTCCTGGCCACTGGCACACAAAGCTCCCAAACATATGTTCTTGATGAACCGCTAACATTAATCTCCCGAGAGGCCACATTCAGGGAAGGTCACCAACAAATGCGGGAGGGGCTGGCGCTTCCCTGCCTGTCCAGACGGTTCCTTGGGACACAGACTCCCTTCCAAGTCTGCCTCCAGCCCGTAAGGGAGATGCGGGGGGAAAACCGCCCTGGGATGCCCGCTTTCATGCACTGGGTTAGCAGAGATGAAAACACGCTGTTGACCAGGGCCTTGTGGGAGACCAGGCTGGTTCGTTGTCGGTGAAGGGCGACTAGAGCAATTATCTACCAAAAATGAAAATGCAAACATCCTTTGACCTGCAATGGAACTCCCAGCACTGATGCTAAGACAGCCTCGTCGTATCTGAGTCTAAGACACGGGGCAGGTCAGTGTGTTCTGAGACGGGACGTGTTGAACAGAAACTGCTAAGAGAAAAAAGGTGCAGAAAATACACAAAATATGGTATAATTAGTGCAGCAAGGGAAAGAAGGCGAAAAAGCCACACAACACGCTGGCCTGTGCCTATCCGGTCTCTGGAAGGGGGCGTGGGAAACCCAGAGTCTGGGGGCGGGGCTTTTCAGAACATGCCTTTTGGGGTAGAGAACACCTGTTGAGACAGATGGATTTTAAAGGCTCTAGCCACCCAAAGAAGGGATGGGAGGAGGAAGAAGGGGACCGTTTCTTCAGCAAGGAAGGATATTCAGTACCTGGACCAAGGTCCTTGTCCCCGAGGCCCTCTGCTTCAGTTTTCCTGGGACAAAGGGGGTTTGGCCGTGATTACATCTACTTCTAGGGTTGCGGTGAAGACAAGATGACCACATAAAGTACTTAGTACAGTGAGCAACCACGACCCAGTAACAAGAGCCAGCATTTTTGTGGGCGTTAGACAGAGGCATCGTGAGACATCCAGAAGGAGCTCCCTAAGATGCTAACCACGGTCAGGCATATATTATTTTAATTTATTATTTTGCTGTTTTTCTAAAATATCAGCAAATCTGTACTGCTGGATAGTCGAGGGGAAGACATTCTCAGCATATCTCAGTGGAGCATAGTCGTTCATTCAGCCATCAGACGTGCACCTGCCGGGCACTCTCCACCGGGCAATCACCGGGCACTCACCGCCGAGCACTGTCCGCTGAGCACTCTCCACCGAGCACGGTCTCCAGCAAGCACTCTTCCGCCGAGCACTTACCGCCGAGCACTCTCCGCCGAGAACTCACTGCCGAGCACTCTCCACCGAGCACTCTCTGCCGAGCTCTCTCCACCGAGCATGGTCTCCACCAAGCACTCTCCACTGAGCACTCACCGCTGAGCACTCTCCACCAAACACTCCACCAAGCACTCTCCACTGAGCACTCAGCACTAAGCACTCTCCACAGAGCACTCACGTTTGCCAGTCGCTCTGTCAGACCCCGAATGCATCAAGAAAAGAAAATTTGCAGAGCCTACCTCCTCCCAACCCTGGCCACCTTTGGTGTGAGTTTTCATCCCTTCTTCCCATCAAGACACAGAACTGCTTTGTCTGTAGCCTGTCAGAGGGCAAAATCCAGGACCAAAATCACAGGCCCATGGAGGCAGGCCTGGGGATGTACCCAGCTCAGCAATTTCTAGACGCATCTGACCCATGTCCATGTCTGACTGGTCAAAGGTGGGAAGACCATCAAGTCTTCTCCCCTGTGGGATTGCCAGTCGCTCACTTGGCAATCACAGGGATCTTTCAGAAAGGCAGTCCTCACCATGTCGCAGCACTGATTTCCCATTGCAGACTAGGCTCAACTTCTTCCTCTGGCCCCAAGGTCCAGTGGGATTTGGCCCTGCCCGTGTCTCCATCCACCTCCCTTCCCTTCCCACTCTGACCCACCCCCGGCTCACTGAGCTCCAGCCTCATGGCATCCCTTGCTGCCCCTGAAATATACCAAGCTTTGTTCTGCCTCAGGGTCTTTGTATGTGCTCTTCTCTTTGGCTGGAAAGCCTTTCCAGGGCTGGATCCTGATCATCCTTCAGTCCTCCGCTCCGTGGGCACCAGCCCTTCTTCCCCTGTTGCTCTCCAAAACCTCACCTGTCTCTCACCTCCATGGCATCTAACATAGCGAATGACAATATTGTTGTTGGGGGCGGTCCTGGGTGGCTCAGTCGGTGAAGCATCTGCCTTCAGTTCAGGATCCTGATCCTGGGGTCCTGGGATTGAACCCCATGTCTGGCCCCTGCTCAGCGGGGCGTCTGCTTCTCCCTCTCCTCCTGCCTCCCCCACTCATGCTCTCTCTCTTGTGCACGTGCATGTGCTCTCTCTGAAATAAATAAATGAGATCTTAAAAGAAAACCCCAATTTTGATGCATTTCGTGTTTCATGGTGGCCTCTCCTCCCACCTCCCCGCCCCCAACCCAGACTTGTGGGCTGGAGTCTCGTCTTCTTGTTTGCCACTGTTGACCGCACCGAGTCCCTGGCACCTGCTAACAGCCAGCCGTCCCTAGCGCTCCTAAAAGTGCCAGAGACGGTTCCAGATCCTTCATAGGCATTATCCCACATGACACCACTTGCTGAAGTAGGTGCTTTTGTGAACCCCCACTGTACACGGGAAAAAGGGACATGGAGCCATTGAGTCACGTGCAAGACCACCGGGAAGGTGAGCCACCAAGTAGGATTTGGGTCCGAAGAGTCTGAGCCCAGAGCCCAGCCCCTGTTAATATCTGCTGAACGACTGGCCCGACCCCGTCATTCTCCTGGCTTCCTTCCGCTTCTGCAGAGCTGAACGCCGGGACTCCTGCCTGTGTTGAGACCTGTAACCCGATGGGCTCCCCGCCGAAGGGCTCGGAAAGGCTGTGGAAACTGGCCTCCCCCCTGCCGGCTGCCACTCTGTTCTTACCTTCGGCGGTTGGCTTTGTGCCCCTGGAGCAAACACCCTTATTTCTTACTTAGGAAAACAAGGATTCAAAATGACTTTGCGAACCTTGATGTATTTCTCCACCGGGGTCACGGGCCGGATGCGGAACCGCTCCGGAAGCTCGATTTTGGGCTTTGGGGTGGGGGGTTCTTCTTCACCCTCGAGCAGCTGCAACATAACCCCAGAGACCGAGGTTAGTGGGAGACCGAGGGCCGCGCCAGACTGAGGTTAGTGGGAGCCTTCTCTGCATCACCCCCCAGAACGCGGCACTTTGCAGGGGACCTAAGCCACGCTGAGAAACGTTCCGTAGCTTGGTGTAACCCCACAGTAAGAAAGGGGCTGAGCGGGGACCGGCTAGTGGGTTCGCTCAGGCTCCCGGTACAGCTACCCACCGCTGTGTCCTCTACCACCTTTGGCAACCTGCTAATTTACGCTCCTGAGTCATAATTGGAGAAAATTTCACAGGTTATGGACTCAAATAAATAATTGCCCACAAGGTTTTAGGGCCAATCTTTAAAATATTAGAGGAGAGCTCCCACCCCCCCTTTTAATTTTTAAAGCAATTTCGAACTCTTTGAAATCCCAATTTAATTACATATAAGGAATATTAATATAGACTCTTTTTATGCATTTTATATTAATAAGGACTCATTTTATGCATAACATTTCAAGTTGTATAACTCTGTAAGTATTAAAAAAAAACCTCATTAAGAATGGCATATTTCAAAGATGGGGGGATGGGGTTGAATTACAAGTGGGGTTATGCTGCCTTGAATCGGGAACGTTTTGAATTATGCAAGTCTTATGTGGTTCTGCGTCCCTCCAGGGAAATGTGCCTTCTGGGTGTCACGTCCTGGAGCTGGTTGGAAAGGTTGGAGTCTGGTGGCCGCCGTCCCACTGAAGCCCATACGGGCATTTGCTATCTGCATGGTGTTTTATACAACGGAGCCACTGTTCTAGACTCAGATTTCATGTAAACGTGGGGATTTCTGGACTCTTGTGAACAATGGGAACCCCGCTGGGCTGATGGGGGCTCCTCCTGCGTGGGGCTGGACCCTACGGCTCCCTATTCATTTCACCTGGTCTTCTTCCTGCTCTAGTTACCCAGCTGGCTTAGGAAAATACCAAGAACATCTTCCCAGTCATCCCTCACACAGCCACCTGGCTTCTACTTCTCATCCCATCTGGACTTCCCCATCGCCCAGGGAGGCAGCTGAGGACTCTCTTCCCTCTTGCCGATGGGGCAGCCCGAGGCCAAGTGGCCCTGGAATCAGACAGACCGGCTTCTCCTTTTGGTGTCTCCCTTTGTTAGTTATAGGACTTCGCAACTCTCTGAGCTCAATTTCCCAATCTACAAAACGAGCATAAAACAGCCCCCTTCTCTGTGCCAGGGTTGCTGTGCAGATTAAATGAGCTGGTTCCGATGAAGTACCTGGAGGACGCCTGGCATGTAGTAGGTGCTCAATAAATTAGGGAAAGGACGGAGCCTGTAGGTTTCAGTTAACGGTCTTCATGTGCAACACTAACTTTATTCTTGGGAAGTCTATGCCTCCTTATCATTTATTCCTTGAAATAATCAATTCAATAACCTCTGGGCTTATCAAATTTATATTTACCTCCTTGAGAGGGGTTGTTAAAAATCCCCAGTTCTGGGCCCAGTTTTGTCGTGCTTCAGTTTCAGACTTCAGGCGGTATTTCCTGAAAAACAAAGTTCCCAACTGCTGGACGGTATTTGAAAAAGGTCAAAGTAGCAAACCCTACAGTCCCCTGGGGAACATTTTACATATTTTTAATGCCCATTGATTGAATGATGACTCTGCACCAGGAAGGGAGTTGGGTACCAGAGGGAGCAAGAGCCCCTTGAGGGAGACAGGTGTCAAAAGAAGGTCCTGGTTGGGGGCACACTGGGGAGAAAAGGGGCCTGGGGGCCGGGTCTGCCTGAGGGGCCATCTAGGGACAAGACTCCTCATTTTGGTGAAGTGAGTGAGGCGGGGTGAGTAAGGTTTCTGGGGTGCAAAATTTAAGGGAGTGCAGCCTCCCAGGGTCCTGCAAGTGCAGAGCGAGCACTTGCATGACCTTGAGAATGAGCCCTCCTTAAATTTGCCCACTAGGGGACCACACTTGCCCTGCCCTAATCCTGGCCCTGCTTTTGCTCCGCATTCGATATTATTTTTATATAATTACCTGCTAGTTGAGAGCTGGTGTGTTGCATTTTGCAAACATCTAATTTAACATTCACTCGTTGATCGTCAAGTTTCTTTTCCCATTTTGGAAATCAGTATCTGCCCCCCATCCCCATCTCCCAGTGTCTCAAAGTTTTGGAGGTCCCTCAACGAGCTTTTTGTCCTAGGCACTGAGAGTCTAAACCAGAGTCTAGTCTAATGGAGATGTAATGTGAGCGCAAACACCAGCCGTGTACATAATTAACAACTTTCTAGCAGCCACAGTTCAAAAAAAAATTCATTTTTACTATTACTTTTTGGGGGTGTGAAATCTTTGAAATCTGGTATGTATTTCACATTTGCAGTTCATTCCAATTTGGACCAGTCACATTTTAAGGACTCAATAGCCACTTTGGACATTGGACCGAAAAATAGTCTGAAGGCTGAACCAACTCTCTTCACAGGGGATGGGCCATCTTATTTGGGTCTTGAAGGATGCATAGGAGTTCATCTGGTGGAGAAGGGAGGAAGGGTCATTTTATACTGACAGAACATACCTGCTATGGTGATTTTGTACATATCCAAGTAGGAGGTACTTGGATAAAGACAAAGATTAAAAAGATTAATAGTTGTATATTTTATGCCAAATGAGACTGGCTTTCCGTTGACAAGTATGACACAAAGTTTCCTATAAAAATAAATTTGAGCGAAACAAAGCCAGTTTAAAGAAAAATATGAAGAGGTTAACACAGGTTTTACAAGGAAATGGTAAAAATCAGATAGATGGCAAATAAGAGAACTCAAGTTTAAGAAGTAAGCAGCTCTGCTTTACTGCTACTAAACTTTACTTACTTGCATCCAAATTAGTAACCTCCCATATTGGTTAACAAAGAAATGGTATATTTAGCAATTCAATAGAATGTCAAATAAAAACATCCATTACAAATGTCTGCCCAATATAAGTCTTTTAGAAAAAGGATTTTTTAAGTTAAAATTTCTTACCAGTTTAAAAAGAAGGAGAATCAAGAGACTGTAAAAGGCTTATTTATCTCTCATTCAAATTGAACAAATATTAAGATTTTTGTTTTCCTTTTTATAAAAAAATTCGGTAAATTTTAAAAATAACATTTTAGTCGGCTCTCAACAAGCAAAGCTTTGCAGATGGTTGTGAAGCCAGATGTAGTTATCTTTCATCTTTAGCTGTGCGCCTGAGAGAAGAGGGAGAAAGCCTTTCTGGTCGCGCTCACGTCCCTAACATCGCCCCGACCACCTCCAGCGCACTGTCCTCTGCGCCCGAAGGTCGACCACCTCCAGGACTCGGAGGGGAAACTGAGGCCACCAGGTATGTGCCCTTGAGGTGGGAACGGCCCAGCCCACCTGGGCATTTACCAGATCTCGTCCTGGGCCACGAGGTTCATGCGCTCGGCCGCAGCGGTGCTGAGAGGTTTCTGCGCCATGGGGGCTGGGGCTCGGGGCGCCAGCAGCATGCACCAGGCCGGGGCTCAGCGTCTCTCGTCGCCAGGGAGACCGGTTGCCCAGCAACGCGGGACGCGGAGGCGGAGGCTGGAGCTGCACCTGGCGCGGGGCGGGGCGCGTCCTTGTGCCTGCTGCCAGCCTCTGCACCCCTGAGCCCCTCGCCCTCCTCCCTGCCCACCTGGCTGGCCCTGGGGGCAGAAGCCCCCCTTCTGCGTGGGAAGCCCTGGGGAAACCTCAACACCTAACATCCCGGTCCCTTTAAAATTTAGGCCTACATGGGAGACACGTATGCACACGGACAAGTGTACGGATCTGAAGGGTACCAAGCTTCATGCATTCTGTCCCAGGAGCACACCCCTGCGACCCCCGCCTAGATAAGGAAATGATCACCGTTCGGTTCCACTCCCGAGGAGGACTCCATCCTGTCACAGACTGTTCGGGGCCCCAGTTTTTGGCCACCACGGTGCTGTTCTGAGTACCCCTGTCCGTGGCTTCAGGAGTACGCATGCACGTCTGTATTCACTCTTTAGAAAAATCCCCTGGTGACACTCAGATAAGACGGCCTGCCCACCGCACAGCCACACTCCCCTTCCTGCCCATCAACACCAACCCCTCAAAATTGGGGTGTTCAGTCGTTTGTTGACTGACTTATTGACCCAAAGGCTTCCACCACTGCATGCTGTCATAGGTCTAGAACTGGAAAATGGGTCTAATGTCAGTGAGCGGACAGACAGCACGGGGAAGGGGGCTAGCGTGAGATCCGCTCGTGCCCAGAGCCTCCTGGGACTGAGCGACCAGAGGCGGCTTGCTTCTGCCGACCTGTGGGTTCTCTCACTGAGAATTACCGGGGCCACTAGGAGAGGGCACAGATGTTCGTGATTCTCCCTGGCACGTCTCACGACCGACCTCTCCCTGACCTCCTTGCTCCCTCGTCAACAGATTTATGCCTTTATGGGGCTGTTTGGACAGTATATTTTCGTATAACAATGCTCCCCACACTCAAGGCATGTGATGCTTTTCTTGGTTGTTGGGGGTGCTAGGTAGAGGCCCCAAACTGGGGTGATCCTTTTTGCCCACTCAGCCAAAATAGGGGACAGGGAGGGCCTGGGATGCCTCAGGATGCGTTGATTCATGAATGCGGAACACGCTATTCATGTGTTGTTTTAGCAGGATGCGTTGATTCATGAATGTGGAACACGCTATGCCCATGGCCAAAGTAAGCTGGCGGGCTGGCCGGTTTGGCACAAGGTGGACACGTGCCCAGGTGGGCCTGGGGTTTTCTTTCTGGCCTTTTCTGTGAGGCTGCCATCCTTCCAACAGGGGGTCAGTGACCTGGAAAGAGATGTGAATAGCGGGCAGCCAGGGACAGGAGGGTTCCTCATGCAGGACCGTCAAAGTCTGCTTCCCTCCGTGGGAAGCTTCCAAGATGATTCTGTTAAAATAATTAATTCAGAATAAATTCATTTACCCACTGTCTCTGGGCTGGGCACTGAGAATTCATTTATTCCAAATGTTTGCTGAGTGCCTCTGATGTACCTGGGGATCTCGGAGGGGACGAGACCCTGCTAAGTCATTGTCCCTGCCCTGGGGGAGGGGCCAATGTCTCCGGAGGGAAGACAGACTAGGAAGCACGTGGACAAAGGCACATACACACTCAGGTCAGGGAGAGATGCGCGCCGCCGAGGTTACAGCAGAAAGGAGGCTCAAGGGAAAGGCATGGAGGGATGAGTGGGAGTTGCCAGTCCTGCGAACTCCCCTCAGAGATACCTACAGGGGACACCTGGGGGGGGGGGTCAGGAGGGGAGATGGGGAGCATCTTGAGGTTGAAAACACAGGCTTTGGGACTGGATGTGGCCTCAAGACTTGTCCCAGCTGTGTCCCAAATGGGTGACCTCGGGCAAGTTGGCTAACATGTCTGCGCCCGTGTCCTCATCTGCCAGAGGAACTTGTAGGGATCTTAGGGGGCTGGGGAGGGGCCGGGGGAGCACACGTGAAGGGCTCCGCGGGCTGCCAGAGCTGCGGGCACTCACCACACGTGGAGCGCGGCTTGAGGAGCTGGTCAGCGCTTGTCTCAGCCCGAGACCAGAGGGTTTGGGGGGCAGCGTGGGGAGATGGGAACGGGGCTTTGAGCAGAACTGGGGCTCACTTCGTGGGGATGTCCGTTTTGAAGAAGAGGCTGTGGATGGCTGCTGGCCTGGCCTGGAGGGCAGGACTCCTTCTCTCTGGAGAGGCAAGAGAGCACTCAGCGGGGGTAGCTCCTTGGGCCGTCCTGAGGCCTCGGAACTGCCATGATGCCAGCCTTCGCCTGAGCCCTGGCGGGGTGCTCCCCAGCTTTCTCTAGTTTCTTGGAGGAGGGATTCCTTTGCGGCCATTTGTGGAAGGAATATTGGCTCCAACAGTCAGGAGGGAAAGGATTTGAAGCAAACTTCGACCCCCCTGTCTGAGCATGAACTCTGGGCTTGGGGGGCAGCTCTTCCTCCCCAGGGACAGCGCCTGCAGGAGGACGGGGTGTCCTCTGCTCTCTTTGGACCCGTCACGATGCCCTTCTCTCTCTGGATGATTTTCAGCAGCTGAGCTTGGCCGTAGGTGTCCAATCTAAGCAGCAAATGAGAACCAGGCAGGAACCCAGCTCTGGCTTCTCAGAGGCGAGGCCTGACCAGGCCATATCCCTTTTGGGCATCCCTTTTGGGCACGTCTTGTGAGGAAGTCAGGCCCTGCTGTGCCTCCACCGGAAACGGCTGGCAGGAGGCCAAAGCTGACGGAAGGCCCAGATCGTGTGAGGCCTGGAGCGGCCACTAGCCCCGGGGCCTCCTGTAGAAGCCGCCTGAGCGAAGGGCCCGGGACCCCCTTCAACCAGAGTTCTGGACTCGCTATCCTGCCAGGGTGTGGTCGATCAGTCTGCCATCAGCATGGCCCACCGTGTCAGTAGGGTTTCCCAGGTCAGCAAGCACCAGAGGCCCAGTGAGATTTGATTTCCACCAAGCACACTTACACCGGACCATACTTCGATCAACAAATTGTGTGCTGCTTATCTGAAATGAACTTGCACCGGGCATCCTGCACCATATCTGACCATCCTTTCCTCAGTGGGTTTCTTTGCCGGTGCGCAGACCCTATTCAGCAAATGCGTACATGTGCATATAGGAGATCCAATGTATTTTTTATTTCTGGTGGTTGGGCTTTAACTTGTTTTACAGATAATAACTCCGCTCCCGGTTCTGGGGTTGGAAGCCTCCCTCCCTATGATATTTGAAATAAGACATTCACGGACCTCTGACAGACACCATTTCTCTACCTAATACTTGAGTTTTATTCTTCTGGAAAAAAGTGTTATCTGGCATAGAGGTCCCACGGGAAGAGCGGAGTCAGCATACTTGCTGACTGTACGTGGGGGACAAAGGAAATATTGACATCTTGCAGAAGGTTTGCCATGTTCCTGCATATTAATATTTTTGGCCCTCTCTCAGCCTTCTGGGATAGTTTATTTTTTATTTTTTTTTCATCTTGCTGTTGCTTCATAAAACATCCCAACAACTGGAGCCAACTGCTTCTTTTTAGTTTTTAAGCTTAAACAGTTTTCTTTTTTATTGCCTGATTTTTTTTTTTTTTAACCAAAGAATGTTTTGTGCAGCCAGCGTCCCCGCCAGCTGGTGTGTCTCTCTCGCAGCACGGGTGATCATCACCCCCACTGCACCACAAGGAGATGCAAGTGCCAATTTGCTGGGAAGGTATTTGACGGCTTCACGGAGTTTAAGGAACTCAAAAGTTCTAGTCTTTACACCCCGATTATGTTAGCCCCGGTCACAGCCAAAGGGCTCGTCTCCTATCTTACAGACCGTCTACACCCCACACACCTAAAGTCACAATTAACATCATTCCCCGGAGCTTTACTGAGGAAGAACAAAGCTGGAGGCCTCCCACCGCCCCCAGCCCCCCCGGGCTGGTTCACCGTTGGGCCTGATTACGGGGTTCCCCCCATCCCCCGCCCCCAGGCTGAGGGTACATTTTGTTTCCCTCTTTTCCTCTGTCCTGCCCCTTTCTTTCCAGCTTCTCTTGGGCCAACTCCTAGGCTGTGAGAGAAGCCCAAGCCCTGCGTGAAAAATCTGTTTGAATGCCAGGGGAAGAACCAGCTGTGGTCCAGGTGTGGCTAACGCGCATGGTCTTTGCAAGTTAAGGTGGTAGATTGCCCAAGAGTCCTCCTCGGGCGGCTGCCAGAGGCGAGAGCGAGCGTGGCCGGGGCTTTCCCACCGAGCCCCTGCCGTGAAGTCCCGGTGCTCCGGGAAGAGTCTGCCTAGCGATCGTTTGCTTGGAGAACTCAGGTGTCTCGCTGGTGACTTTACGTCCCAGCTACCCACTCAGCTCATGTGGGGTCGTCACCTGTGACCTGCTGGCCCAGAGAAATTTCATCCTGCTGGTCTTGCAATGTGGAGAGGGCTTTGCTGTCCGGGGAGGAGCCGCTGCTCTGGGCTCTGCTAATAGACGGCTGGACAGAAGGTTTGGAAGGAAAGCTAGAGCACTGGGTGGGGAGGGGCGGTAGGTGACGTCTTCAATATTCTGTTCCGTCAGATTAACGCAGTCATCTGTTTTCTTACCTGGGGGCACCGGGCAGACTTCCCCTGTCCTCCACTGGTTGATGCCTAAGGCAGGCTACAGCTTTGAGCAGTCATTCATTCACTCATTCATTAACCAACACAGTTGCTGAGTCTCTTCTCTGGGCTGGGCTCTGGCCAGCAGGCGCTGGGGACCCATCGGGGGGCAAGATGGGACTGGTTCCAGCCTCAGGAACCTTCCAGGTTGGTAAGCAAATAAGCCGGGAGACTTTCCAATGGGGATGCGTGTTAAACACAGAAGGCGTGATGTGGGACGAGGGAGTTTCCTCAGTAGGATTGCTTGGGAAGGTGGCCTTTGAGCAGGGACACAAGTGACGTGGGGAGGCCATCCTTGGAAATAGTGCAGGACACCGGAGGGGGCTGGGTCCTCCAACAGGCCTTGCAGGTGGGCGTGGGGAATTTAGACTTTATTCCAAGTTCGGTGGGAGGTGCTTAGTGCATTTGTGGCCTTGGGCCTGGTGTCAGACCCCCTGGGTCCCCACGGTCCCCCAGACAATGTTCTCTGATGCTCTCCTTGCAGCTTTTCAGGGTTGGCTGAGGGCGGAGACGGCACGAGAGAGAGGAGGAAGGCTGAGTCCTGAAATCTTTTGCAGACTGTCCCCGTCCATGCTTGGAGTGATTCTGGGATCACCTCGAATTACGCTGTCCTCCAGCCTGGTTTGGGGATCAGAGGTGTTACTCTCCCGGCCTGACAGGAGGACGTGTGCCTGAAGCGGGGCCAGTCGGAGTCTGTCCCTGGGAGTTCATGAACAGACACCAGGCTGGGATGACAAAAGTCTCTTTTTGTCCCTGGGCTGGGTTCTGAAAAGCTTAGAGCCGCCTGTGGTCGATCCCTCTCTTCCAGTCCGTACTCATGCGGCTCGCGGCTTACGGGGCTGCACGCATGGGAAGAAGTCTAAAGGCCGCAGGGAAGTGTGAGGCCCGAGTGCGGAGAGCGGAGAGGGAGGAGACGGGAAGGTAGGGGACAGAGAGAGAGAGAGGGAAAATCTAGTGAAGGTTTGATTGTCTGTCGCTCCCTGGGGCCAGCTCTGCTCCCCGGTTTCCCAGTTACTTGAACCAATTAAAGCCCACTTCAATTGTGTTTGTGATGGGTTTCTACCACTTACCACAAAACACATTTCAGACAGTTTCACTCTGGAAACTCACCGAACTCTCCAGCCCTGGGCTAAGTCGTGGCTCACTAACTGAGTACCCTAACATCTGGCGTCTCTGTCTTCCACTGCTTAACTGCACCTCCCCCACCCCCGGTGGCCCCAGCAGCTGGGTCTGGTGCAGCAAGCCCTTGCTGCATGCCGGGGTCTGTGTTAGGTCCTAGGGACGCCCCGTGGGTCAGGTACACCCCTAGTCCCCCTCCCCGGCTGGGAGACAGAATGTTAACCTTGGAGCTCTGGGGACACCGTCAGGACTCCCCATGACTCAGCACCCAGAGCTGCTCTGTGGCTGTTCCCTTCGGAGTTTCGCTCTCTCTGCTGGGCTCCTGATGCGAGGCGCGTACTGGTAGCCCAGGTGTTGTTCAGCATTTACTGTGGTAAGCACTTCCCAAGCACGGCTGCCTTTCAGCCTCACAGCAGCCCCACGATGTGGGAGGGATGAACATTCTTAGTCTGCAGAGGCAGATGTAGAATCAGAAGTCAAGGCACTGGTCCATGGCCACACAGCTTTAGAGCTAGAAAGCCAAGCTCCAGGTGCACTCAGTCACCAGAGAGGCAAGCAGCAAGGGAAGAACCACCAGGATGTCGGGGTAAGCCTCTGAGATGGAAAATTGGCCACAGTACGGCACGTCTCCTGTCTCAGTCTGAACAATCCTATGAGGCCATGACTGGCTACAAGGGAAGCAGGCTCGAGTGGGTATCTGTCGCTATCTGTGAAGGACCGACTGCGTGCGGGGTCCCAGGTGTGGGTGGTCTAGGGGCCAAGAGCTTTCCGTGTTCCGGACCCAGCCAGCCCCAACCAGCGGTCGATGCCATTCACGTGGGCTCCCCGCAGACGCTTGTCTGATGGAAGGAAGGCTGTTCTAGCCATCCCGTGGCTAGACGCCTCACCGGGGACAGGACACGGCCCCGTGGGGGGCTAAGAAACATGGTCCTCACAGCAGCCCCACGATGTGGGAGGGATGAACATTCTTAGTCTGCAGAGGCAGATGTGGAATCAGAAGTCAAGGCACTGGGTCAGGCAGAGGCCTCTCCCTCTGGCGGGCATGGAGACAGGACCTGCTGGGATCCGCCTGTTTGTTCAAGAGGCGAACAAACTTTGTGGCGTCATCTCCAGCGCCCTCACGTCGGCGTCCGGGGAGATGCTCTTGGAGGCTCCTACTGTCACTTTCAGATAGCTTCATATCAGATGGATTTTAAATGAAATCTTGGGGGCTCGACAAAATGCAGGAGGCTAAGTGGGGAATGTGTGTCATTTCAGAGGTTTGCCAGCGCTGCGATGACTGGGGAGCCATGTCCGGGCCGGGCCGCTCAGAGCCAGGCAGGGCTGCAGCGGTTCCCAGCCTCCAACCGTCTGCCTAGTCATCGGGCAGGCTTGACAGGGGGTGGCGGACGGGGACCAGGGGTGCTGTCCGGACTCTGCCGAGGGGACTGTTGTCTGTGGTCAGCCACATGTCCTTCCCGTGACTGGGGGAAAGAGAGGGACAGCTGAGGCTGTGTTCAGGAAACATCCACCAGCGGCTGATGTTGTGGAGGTGAGGTTGGGGCTCCCAGACTTGCCAGACCAGGAGCTGCTGGTCCTCCTGCATGGAAAGAAGCTTGGAGGCTCCAGGGAGAAAGGGAAACTTCAATGTCCTGCTGACAACCAGAAGACCCCCTCCCCAAATGCCAGCTGGCACTTTGTCCTTGTTGCGGAGCCTTTGAAAGTTTGGGGGAGAGGGTGACCAGACCTCCTGGGGGTGGGGCTACCAGGCCCGTTTTGTTTAGGTTGCTTTGACCTGGAGAATGGACCATGAAGTGACTGGAAGCCAGGGGACCAGTTGAGGAGCTGTTAACAATACCTGGATAGGTGGTTAACAGGGCCTAGGCCAAGAGGAGTGGGATTTGGGGTGGAGAAGGAGATATAGCGGGGTATGGGGGAAATTAGCCAGGACTCTTCCTTGAAAGTGTTAGATATGCCCCTCAATCAGCGTGAATAACAAAATGGAGGTGTGTATTTCCTGTATGTGGAAAGCACTGAGGCTTCAGGTAAGGCTGTATCCAGGAGTTCCAGTGACATCCTCAGGACTGGTGTCCTCTGCCCCTTGGCTTTGTGCAGCTCCCGGCTGGCCCATTTCAGGCAGATTCTCTCTGGGGGCAGCAGCGCCAGCCTCCAGGTTGCATGGGGAGTCCTCTTTCTCCATCGCGCCCCTCAAATCTCTGGATTTTTTTCTGACTAGATTGGGCTGTCCCAGGTCATGTGCCATCTGTGACAGGATCACCATAGCCAGGGACAGAAGGAGCCGATTGATGGGTCGGAGCCGTGTGTTCACTGCAACACCTGGATCGACAGGAAGCCATGTTAGTTTCAGGAGAGAAGGTCATGGGGTGGGCAGGCAAACCTGGCAATGATCCACCTGGTGGGGCGGGCATGGGGGAGGAATGGACGTCACAGGTGCCTCTGAGTGTCACTCTGGGATGTGACCAGGGACTGGAGCTGGGCGCCATGAGCCGAGCCTGCCTATAAGGGGGTGTGAGGCGATGACGTTTGGACAAAATGAAACCAGAATAACAACCGTCGGGCTCTGCCCCCCGCCCCCCGTCAGTGCTCCTGATTCATAGATTTGTGGCGATTTGGCCTTCGTTTGCTTATAAGTCAGCTGTCGCTTCCACTTTACCTCTTACGTAAGATCTTGTTGCACTGCTGCGTGAGCGCGGCTCCTTGTTCGGGGAGAAGGATGAGCCGGGGCGGCTTTGCCTTTTATCTCCTGGGACAATCAGCTTATCACACGGACGATAATCAGGATGGGTTTTACAGGAAAACAACCTTTTTTTTCCCCAAGGAAGCAAATGTTTTGCTGGTAAGTTTGCTGTGTGGGGGACCCGCCGTCAGAGCCTGAGCCCAGGGACGCGTTTGGTTGTGTTGGGCCGCTCCAGTCATTCGGGTGAAGAGGCACCCTCCCCACCCACTGCGGCCATCTGCTGGCTCTCCTAGCAAAAATGTGTCCTCCCATCACAGGGTCCTCATCCTTTAAAAGCGACATCAAGTCCTTTGAGATCATAGGGTCTCCACTTGTCCTCGAGGTCCCTGTGCTTGTGGTCGGTCCCGGCTCTTCCATCTATGGTGCAAAAGCAGCGCCGGGTGCCTGGATGCCGTGGCTCCTGGACTCTGAGCTCTGACGAAAACCGCCCGAAGGCCACACAGGAGCCCCAGGTGGGAGCCCTTCTTCGGAGCCAGCAGAGGTTACGGAACGCGGTGCCTGATCTGAGTGGATTCGTGGGGAGATGCTGCCGCGTTTGCGCGCACCCACAGCAGAGCGCGTCTGCCCCTGAGACCAGCAGTGGCTTGGCCGTTGGTGACGTGGTTTGTGCAGCAGCTCGGGATCTTCCTCAGATGCTTCTCCGGTCCTTCCAGGACCAGAGAAGGATACCTGTGGGTCTGCGGGAGGCTCAGAGGGTCTCGAGTGGCTCCCACAACTCGGCAGTCTCCTAGGATCTTGACTTTTAACCAGAAAAGAGTCAGAAATCCTTGCCGTCATAAATTCCGGAAGCTTGACTCAGGACACCCAGCTGTGTCGTAGCCCCTGAGCTCGTGTGCCTCCATCCCACCTGATAAGCCCCCATCTAGCCCCGTTCACTGCTCCCCGTGGGCGGCCGGGGCAGGCTCGGCAGTCACGATCTGGAATGTGTACCCTTCCTAAACGCCCCCAACAGTCCTTCCCTGTTCTCAGGAGTGATGCTGTGGGATCCGTGCTGGGCTGCTGAGCCAGCCTCCCTGGGTTCGAATCCTTCCTGATTTACCAGCCACGCTCAGCTGAGAAGATCCCTTCCTCAGCTGTAAAATGGGGATCATAGTAACACCCACCTTGATGGCTGTCATGAGGGTAAAAGGACTTACTGCCCGATGTGAAAGCTCCCTCCTTGGCACGTGTTAAAGACAATGAAAGTGTTTGCTCTCAGAGTCAAGGAGAAGCTGCTTGTGGTGACATTGGCCCTGCCCGTGCTGACCCGTTCACCTTAACCTCACTCACCTCCAACCTCCCATAGTCTGAGCTCTTGCCACACTGGCCGGGTTCCATCTAGGAATCACTTCAGGCAAATTCCTGCCTCTGGGCCTTTGCACTCGCCTTCTCTATGCTGGGAATGCATGTTGCTTTTCTTCCTCTTCCCTCAGAAAGTAACTCTGTTGTCACTTGCTCCAGGAAGGCTTCCCAGACCAAGCCAGAGGCCCTCCCCACAGTTTGGTAGCACTTCTAAGAATGTTCTTTCCCTCCTCGTGTGTGTTCATGGTGGATTTTCACAGGTGAACTTTGCTCAACACTGAAATCTCAAAGTCTAGGACAGTGATGGCTCTTGGTCGGCACTCAGTAAATAGTTGTTGAATGCACGGATGAGGCAATGTTCAGAGAATGTTCAGAAAATGTTCAGAAAAGCAGGCTGCTGCTTTTCTAGAAAAAATATTTTATTTATTTATTTTGAGAGAGAAAGAGAGAGAAGAGAGAGGACAAGCAGAGAGGAGGGGCAGAGGGAGGTGGAGGAGACTCCCCGCTGGGCAGGGAGCCCCATATGGGGCTCCATCCCACGACCGTGGGATCATGACCTGAGCCAAAGGCAGAGGCTCCACCGACTGAGCCCCCGGGTGCCCCCAGCCTGCTTTTCTTCCTACACATTCGTGCCATCCGGCTCCTGATCACGTGCCGAAGGAATGCGGGGGTGTTTGCAGAACTGAGGACAAGGCAGGAACAGGTCAAGACTGTCTTTCCACCTCTGTCTTACTCCCTTGGGGTTTCTTGCTCCCCGGGGTGTGAGCTGCAGACCGGGGGAATGTGCGCCCCCCAGCTGGGCCCTCCCAGCTTCCCCCCTCCCCGAGCGCTGCTGGCTGGCCCATGCACATTAAGGCAGAAGTAAAAAGACGAAACTTTGAGTTCTTTGGCTCCTTTGGGTTTAAATCAAACTCTTAGTGTAATTTCAAACTACTTTTTTTTTTTTTGGTAGATATATTTTATACAGAGCATGTTTCAAATCAAAGAGAGAGAACATTCTCCCCCCTTCTTCCTGTGAAAGGCAGGGGGTCTAAGACATTTTAATAGCTTTCATATTCCTTGCTCCAAATATATTATTTCAGCACAATAGTTTCTTTGCGGGAGAATTGCTTAAATGATTCAAAATGGATTTAAAAATATATTTCAAGTTTTAATTTTATGCACAGAACATTAATGAGCAGAGAGCCTTGGAGACTGCCTGTCAGTTTAACATACTCACAACATTCTCAACACAGATGTTACTCCATCTAAATCCTTTTAGAGGGAAGAAACCGGTAATTTTTTTTCTTGGGGGATGTCAGAAAATATATTATTTTTGAAATTGTATTTTGATCCCAGAACTCTGCACGAAACATCGTTGCCGGGGCCTGGTGTGCTGAGTCACTTGGACACCAAACTTTCACAGAAGTCCAGAAAAAAGCAGCAGCCAGAGAACCCTGGATTCATTTCACGTTCTCTGCGCTCTCTCGCGAGGACACCGAGCTTGGACAGGTGAAGGAGAAACAACAAAGACTTCACCGCACTGTGCCTCAGTAGGGTCAGGGTCAGGGTCAGGGGTTAGGGTAAAATTAGGGTCAGTGTTTGGGTTTAGGGTAATAGTTAGGGTTAAGGGTTAGGGATTAGGTTTAGGCTTTAGGGTTAGGGGTTAGATTTAGGGTTGGGGTTAAGGGTTACCATTATGATTAGGTTTTAGGATTAGGTTTATTGTTTAGGGTTAAGTTTGGGCATATTCACATAGTCATGGGGTGAACAGAAGCTATGTTTGATGTGGGAACATGTCGGAAGAGTGAGTCTCATCATTCTGCTTTGTCTGTTGAATGCTGCTGGCTCCTGGTGTGAAGGCAATTGCGTCTCCTTTGCTCTCTGAGGGCTGTTTGGGCTCAGCCGGGTTTGTTTATATATAAGCTAGCTTTGATTGTCTTTGTTCATAAATGTGCAAATTGTTAGCAAGCCCAGGGACACTGATTGATTGTTTTCCTCTGGGGTGCTGCCTGCCTTGGGGGCTTGGGTTCTGCTCAGAGCCGTGGGCTGGGTGTGGAGCTGTGTTCAGCCCATGTGTCCCTGAACCTCCTGGATACAGAGGCGAATGAAGCTTTCTAGAGGCTTCTCTTGAAATGGGGGATGTGGGTAGCATGTGGCATCTGGTGGGGGACACTGTGTGGCCCAGTGAGTGCGCAGTGTCCTTGGGCCCTATTTTTATGTGTGGCGTGGATGTTTTCCTCACAGTCCCCGCGGGTTGTTGGCCGGAGGCCCTCCTGACCCCTGTAGACTCAGAAAGAGAGAACAGTCTTCATCTAGGAGCTGATCTGTGTTCAAGCCAGCGCTGGGCCCCCAGGCTTCCAGCAAGGGTCCCCAGCTCCCAGCCAGGAACGGGGTTGGAACTTTCTGGATCGCAATCCTGCTCCCCCACAATGTGTTAGCTTGTTGAAGGCGACTTCACAGGAGGGGACTGGGCACCAGATGTGGAGTTTCTGGAGTCAGGCTCTATCCTCCTAGTCCTGCCTTCCCTGTGCAGGAAGTTCAGGGAACGCCCCTGCGGAGGGGGAGGGGGCGGGTGGGGGTGGGGGACTAGGGCCTTGGGCCAGCTGTGCTCCAAGCTACTTTCTGGTCCAAATGCTGACCGACCTTCATTCTGGGTGTATAAGAGGGAGACACTATGAGTCTCCTTTCCTCATTTTAATAAGGAAAGAAGTAGTGCATGAGAATATGATCTTAGAGTTCATGTGGAGGAATAAATGATGCCAAGATCATGAGGGAAATGTGAAAAGTAAGGAGAGCAATGGGATTTACCCCTCCGGAGGCGAGCACGTGCTCTAACGACCCTGTCAACTGGTCAGTCCTGGTGGGGGAGTACGGACCTTGATGGGTACAGGGCTAAGTGCTGGTGTAACTCAGGAGCTGTCTCTACAGCCAACGAACTGCCCATTCAGTTTCGAGGAGGAAGGATGGACCCATTGACAAATCCAACAAAAATGGGAGCGATCATCCCCCACGTACGGAACTAAATTCTGGAAGGTTTAAAGCCTCAAAAGTCATAAAACAATAGCAGTAATCTTGCAAGAAATTTATGATACTGCACATACAATCCAACTGCTGAGGAGAACTTCCTAATCAGGATTGCAAACCCAAAAGCCATAAAGAAAAGATTTTTTTTTTTTTTTTTGACTCTGTGAAATAAAAAAAACTTTCCCCTGCCAAAGATATCACAAAGACAGCAAACACACTACTAAGGGAGGGAAAATATTTATAACTTGTATGTCAGACAAAGGGTTAATTTCTGTGCAACACACACATTTAAACAATCCAGATGGGTTTGTAAAGTAAAGAGTGAATGTTTCGCTCCCCCTCCCTGCTGGTCCTCAAACCCCTTCCGCAGGGGGAATCGCTTTTAGTGGTTTGGTGAATTTCCTTTTGGGAGCTCTTTCTTCCTCATCCCCCTGAAAAAAGAATTAATTTGAGTTTTCTTCTGAGCTGCAGCAGAGGGAAAGCAGGAGAACCCACTTAGATTTCATTTTCGTTGATGGTCTTTTTCCCCAACCTGTCATTTGCATCCCCCTCCTCACGTCTTTGCTATCAGTTACTTAATCTTTTCTTTTACATTTACACCCTTTTAAAAGCATACATTCATTTAAAAAGGAAACTTCAAACCCATGCTATAAATGGGAAAAGGGTACCATTTGCCGTGTGTAGAAAGTAGTTGTACAAGGGTTGTACAACAACCCTTGTGTGTTTTTGTTTGTTTGTTCACCAAGGGGTGAAGGTCTAGTGCAAGGTGTAGCCCCTGGCTCTTTTTATGAAAAACAGGGCTGACAGTCTTAGGGATTGGTTAAAAGTAGGGTAGCCCCCAGAGCAGAAGCTCCTTGGTTGAGTCAGGGGGATTACAGAGGAATAACTTTGTCAGTGCCTTTCCACGCTGCGTGAGGCCATCTTTCCCTCTCGAAGCACCTCTGACCCCCCTTCTGGGAAGTGTCCCTTTCCAAGAATTGCTTTTTCTTCTTCTTTCTTTCTTTTCTTTTCTTTTTTTTTTTTAAAGATTTTATTTATTTATTTATTTGACAGAGATCACAAGTAGGCAGAGAGGCAGGCAGAGATGGGGGGGGGGAGCAGGCTCCCCGCTGAACAGAGAGCCCGATGCAGGGCTTGATCCCAGGACCCTGAGATCATGACCTGAGCTGAAGGCAGAGGTTTAACCCACTGAGCCACCCAGGCGCCCCAGGAACTGCTGTTTTGATGGCACTGGATGGGTGGAGACGACACTGCTCCTCAAAGTCAGCACATCTGGACTAGTTCACTTTGTCTTCCGAATGAACATGTCCCCCGAGGAGGACTCCAGCAGAAGGAACCTAGCGTTTCCCTAACTGGACCTTTTTCAAAACTCTCACAGCACTTTTTTTTTATTACTTCAGTTTGTCAATGTAGTATTTTGAGAACCACTGGAATATTTAGAGAAATTCGGTTGTTACTAATGACAACTAAATGCCCTTGTCTGTTTTTGTTTGTTTGTTTGTTTGTTCTTTGTTTTTGTTTTTTGTTCTTTTTTTTTTCAATAAAGGAAAAAGTGATCGTTTGGTGAAGTTTTTAGAATACTAGTCGGTCACTGCCAGGAAGGATGCTGTTTGTTCCTCCTAACTTGGGAAAAAAATGAAGACTCTGATCTTGTGATTACTTTTTTCTTCTTTTCTCATCTTGGCACTTTTCCCCCTGACGCTGAAAGGTTTGTCTATTTGATCAATTGAGGTGAAAAGTAGCACATCTGTGACTGGAGGAGAAACAGGAAAAGATGTCTGATCCCAGGGAGTTCAGATACGGTGGCTTCGGTGTGAATTTTGGAAGTGATGTCGCTGAAATACGCCTCTTCTGAGTGTCCTGGGACCAGCTCAGGGCTGGGCGTCCGGGAACACCGGAATCAGCCTGTGAAGGAAAGGAGGATTTGAGCCCTGTACTGACCGTGGTGGGGAACGGATTTGATTTCAAACAGACTATTTTGAAAAGCATCACTTCTGGTTTTAAGGTGTGTTCCAATTCGCCGTCTTCTAAAGAACACCAGAGACAAGGGACTATTTTGCTGTTTCTTGGTGGCATTCTGCCATCCTGTGATCCTGTGTTTCTACGTGTTACTATTTGTTACTGTCTCTGTTCCCAGCTGCTCTGCAATACACTGGCTTGTCTTGTGCCCCTGGTAACTAGCTCACTGCCTGGCACACATGGCAGAGCTCAAGGAAGTAGAAATGCAGGTTTATGTTCCAAGATATAAATAGATACAGAAGTGAGTGTGTTTCCAGTGATTAGCTCCATAATTGCAGGCAGAGAGCGTCAGACTTTCTGCCGGTCTCCTGAGAAGTGTTCAGTATCTAAAAATCTCCCAGCATTGTCAAAAGCCAGTGCCCTAATTAAGTTAATTCAACTAAGGCAAAGAACGGTGGGGGGGGGGGGGATAAGAGGCTTGCAGTTTGTGGCAAAGAACCAGGGAGGATGAGAATAAGAAAAGAATTCAGCAGAGGAACAAAACTGCAACCCTATCTGAGTGAGGCTCTCATTTTCCCACACGGGCTGCCCCCCTGAGAGGCCGAGTTCAAAGCCATCAGCAAGGATGATTCAGCATCTGCTCAACACACGGGTGGGGGCGAGGGAGGGGTGAGGGGAAGCGGGGGGAGGGGAGGGAACTGACAGACAGCAGGGTCCCCTCCCTTACTCACTCACTCATGCTATTCGAGCCCAGAAGGGGTTGGTTTTCTGGTACGAAACCACAGAGGGAAAAAGTTAGAAGTCGTCCAAAAGGTTTAGAGACTTCTCTAAGGCTGAAATTTTTAAACTGTTTTTTCTTTTTTTTTAAATTTTCACAAAATATGGTACTTTATAGTCTCTGTGCCATGCATTCTGACTGCTTCCCAGCGAGCTCCTTACAGATCCCAGCTTGAACTCTCCTTCACCTGTTCCTTAGCAGCGGCCTGATCCTGGGCGCACGCTCTCCCACTGTTCCGGGCCTCAGTGTGCTCAGCTCTAAAATGGGCACGATGAGAGGCCTCGCTCAGAGCCCGGGACATGCCGTTCCTCAGACGGGATTGCTGCAGCCTGTCGCCTCCCATGACTGGCCGTAACACTGGTCTCCTCAACGACGTTTTTGAGGAGGTAGGAATCCAGAGGAGGCAAAGACCTGAACAAAAATGTGAAAATACCTGTTTTTGGTAAGTAATAGAACCAAAAGGCCATATCTGGACTCTCCCTCGGATTACAAAGTACTGTAACCCACTATATCTTGGACACGACTGTGGCATGTGTATGTGTGTGCAATCATTCCCTCTTTATCCACCAGGACACCCAAGCTCAGAGAGGTTAAGTTACTTGCCTGGGGCCTCACAGCTGGTGAATGAAAGCATTCCCCGGGGGCCACCTTTCCTGGTTCTTATTCCCACAGACCCCAGGCCGTTTGTTAGGAAGGTGGTAATTCCATTTCCTGAAGATGGGGAGCTCAGAGGGCGGTTTAGTTTACTGTAAGGAAAACAAAAGGAATCTGACAGTGTGGGGGCCTCAGAGTTTGTGGCTGTGGACTTCTATTTTGTACACAAGCCTTGGGCAACTAGCTTACAGACCCAGGGAGGATTTACGGATGACCCACAGAGCGACGGGAGACTGGTCTCAGTCCCTGTCCCCCGGAGCTCTGCGTGGTTGTAGGGAAGGGAAGGGTGTGGTCCTGGAGGAAACTGGGGAACCAGTGAGTGCCACCGGCTGAGCCAATCTGAGGAAGCTGCCAGGTGATGGATGGAGCATAAACCCGGGGTGGGGGGAAGCAGCCCTTTCTACAGCCGGTGGGAGGTGACAACCGTGTCTTACTGACCAGCCTACACCCCTCTGTGGGGCCTGTTCCATGTGCCTGTTCACCTGCCCGTCACGCATCCCTCCTTCCACACGCCCACTCACCCACCATCCATCTGCCCATCCCTCATCTGCCCACCCTCCCATCCATCCATCCAGCGAACGTGAATGGAGCACCTGCCACGTGCCAGACCTTGGGCTGGGCATTGCAGTTAAAACAACGGGAATGGTTCCTGTTGGAACCCCAGTGCTTGGTATACAGCAGTTGCTCACGTAATATTTGTTGAACAAATGTCTGACAAAACAAGTGATATGATGCTCAGAAGTCCTCTCTACGTCCTCATGCTGTGGCTTATGAAGAATCGGCCACGGCAGACTTTAGAATTCTCAGGGGGGACTTCCGGGTCCGGCTCCCAGGAACAGGCCGGAAGAGGCCCCTCCTTCGGTAGATGCCACACACCCAAGGCTGTGATCAAGTTCTGTGAAACAACAGAGCCAGCAGGGAGACACCTCCTTTCCCGCCTGCTCAGCTGTCAGTGTGCGGCTGAGGCTCTGGGGCTTAGAATAATGAATTCCATTCTGACTGCTGGGGACAGAACAGAGGTAGGGATTTCAGGAAGGCACATGTGAGGGCTCAGGGTGGAGGTGGGCAGATTGCCAGGGGTGGGTGAGACAAAGGAGAGGTCTGTGCGAGGGGGTGTCTTTTGGGGGAAATGAATGACATCCTTGGCAGGGATTAGCTAACCACAACAAGTGGGGAGGAAGAGGAGTGGGAGGTCTTCCGCCTGCGGGCAGAGTAGGGCTATTCATTTTCCACCTCTGGTGAGCCCAATTACCTTGTCTTCAGAGCCAGGAAAAAGCTGGAACATTTCCCTCATGAATATCTTTCTGCTGCACACCAATATGGCTCGAGCGGGCCAACATCCTTGACTCTGTGTGTGTGAGCATGTGCATACATGCACGTGTGGGGCAGTGTGACAACACACATGGAGTTAAATGCCTGAGTTTGTGAACTATGTCTTGGGATATGTGTGTGGAGGTCTGAGTGTCTCCTCCGTATTTGCGCCATAGTAATTCTCTTTTAAGAAGTAATGTGGGGTAGGGGCTAAAAGATCGACAAACCCGGGTTCAAGCTCAACTCTCACCCTTACCGGCTCTTACCTTACCCTTACAGGGATCTTGGCATAGGACCGAACCCCTCTCTGCCTTTGCGTCCACCTCTGTGAAGTACGGCTAATACTAGTACCACGTCCACTGAGGGGTTGGCAGGTTGAAATGAGATACTCAATGTCAAGTGCTTCGAACAGTGCCTGGCACATAGAAGAGCAAATATCTTTGTGCCCTGACTTATAACCTCTGGCTTCCCCTGTAATTCCAGCTCTGTCTGTTGTGGGTTCCATGGGCTTTCACTCACTTCACCAGAGGAGCCTCCAGACTTCAAATGTGGCCTGTAGCTTTAAGTAATGCCCCTGCCCTGGAGATTCTTTGACGTGGGACCCACAGGTGGGAACCTGCACGCCCATCACACACACTCTGCCTGAAAGTGCAGGGGAGTTAATGCCTGAAGGGAACCCTCAAGCAATGGAGAATGGGAGCAGCTGAATAAATAGTTCCCTGGGTAGATCCCTGGACAGACAATTCTGGGAGGTGTTCTTTTTCAGCACTTTGAAGATGTCATTCCATCGTCTTCTAACTGCCATTGTTTTTAAATGACATGTCAGTGTAATTCTTCCCCACAGCTCCCTATATATAAAGCATTTCTTTGGTTGCTTTCAAATTTTTTCTTTGTTTTTGGTTTTCAGTGCTTCAACTATGATGGCCAAAGTGGATTTTTCTTTGTATTCATCCCCTTCCCCTCCTTTTGGCTTGAGATTCATCTTATTTGGGCTTTTTGGAGCTGCTTGGATATGTAAGTCTATGTTTTCCATTAGATAGGGGGGATTTTAGTCATTATTTATTCAAATATATTTTCTGTTCCAGTATCACTTTCTCCTCTTTTAGAGACCCTCAGTACACATTAGACTATGTGACGTTGTGCCACAGAACCCTGAGGTCTACTCATTTTCTTCAACTCTGTTTGTCTCCGTTCTTCAGGTTAGATAATTTCTATTCACCCATCTTCAAGTTCACCAACTCTTTTGCCATGTTCAGTGCAATGTTAAGTACCCTAGAAAATGTTAAAGTTCAGTCATTGCAATTTTCAGTTTTACAATTTTTATTTCATTCTCCTTTTTTTGTGTTTCAGGTTTTTAATTAAATTCTAATTGGTTAACATATAGTGTAATATATAGGGTAGAATTTAGTAATTTAGCATTTAGTAATTCACCTCTTACATATAACACCGTGTACTCATCACAAGTGCCCTCCTTAATGGTCATCCCCCATTTAACCCATCCCCCTACCCACTCCCCTCCAGCAATCCTCACTTTGTTCTCTATAGTTAAGAGTCTCTATGTTTTGCCTCCCTCTCCTTTTTTTTCTTTCCCTTTTGCTCATCTGTTTTGTTTTGTTTTTTAAATTCCATATGAGTGTTTTGTTTTTTAAATTCCATATGAGTGAAATCACATGGTATTTTTCTTTCTCTGACTGACTTATTTTGCTTAGCATAATATACTCTAGCTCCATCCACATTGTTGCCAATGGCAAGATTTCATTATTTTTTTTTCATGGCTGAGAAATATTCCATTGTATGTATTTACCACATCTTCTTTATCCCTTCATCCATTGATGGACATTTGGGGTCTTTCCATAATTTGGCTATTGTTGATAATGCTGCTTTAAACATCAGGGTGTATTTTCCCTTCAAATCAGTATTTTTGTGTCCTTTTGGTAAATACCTAGTAATGTAATTGCCGGGTCATAGAGTAGTTCTATTTTTAACTTTTTGAGAAACCTCTATACTGTTTTCCAGAGTGGCTACACTGGTTTGCATTCCCACCAACAGTGTTAGAGGTTCCCTTTTCTCTGCATTCTCGCCAGCATCTGTCATTTCCTATGTTAATAATTTTAGCCATTCTGACAGGTGTGAGGTGGTATCTCTTTGTAGTGTTGATTTGTATTTCTCTGATGATGAATGATGTCAAGCATCTTTTTATGTAGTTAGCCATCTCTATGTCTTCTTTAGGAAAATGTCTATTCATGTTTTCTGTGTATTTCTTAACTGGATTATTTGGTTTTGGGGTGTTCAGTTTGATAGGTTCTTTATAAATTTTGGATCCTAATCCTTTATCAGATATATCATTTACAAATATCTTCTCCCATTCTGAAGATTGCCTTTTAGTTTGTTGATTGTGTCCATTGTGCAGAAGATTTTTATCTTGATGAAGTCTCAATAGTTTATTTTTGCAGTTGTTATCCTTGCTTCTGGAGATGTGTGTAGTAAGAAATTGCTGCAGTTGATGTCAAAAGGGTTGTTGCCTGTGTTCTCCTCTTGGTTTTCTGCCTCAAATTTAGGTCTTTCATCCATTTTGAGTTTGTTTTTGTATATGATGTAAGCAGGTGGTCAAGTTTCATTCTTCTGCATGTTGCTGTCCGGTGTTCCCAACAACATTTGTTGAAGAGACTGTCATCTTTCCATTGGATATTCTTTCCTGCTTTGTCAAACATTAGTTGGCCATATAGTTGTAGGTCCATTTCTGGGTTTTCTATTCTGTTCCATTGGTCTATGTGTCTGTTTTTGTGCCATTACCATACTGTCTTGATGACTGTGGCTTTGTAGTATAGCTTGAAGTCTGAAATTATGATGCCTCCAGCTTTGCCTTTCTTTGTCAAGATCGCTTTCGTTATTTGGAATCTATTGTATTTGTGTCTACAAATTTTAGGATTGTTTGTTCTAGCTCTGTGAAGAGTGCTGGTGGTATTTTGATAGGAATTACACTGAATGTGTGGATTGCTTTGGTAGTATAGACAGTTAAAACATACTTGTTCTCCAGTCCATGATCATGGAATGTTTTTCCATTTCTTTGTGTCATCTTCAAATTCTTTCATAAGTGTACTAAAGTTTTTAGAGTACAGATCTTTTACCTCTTTGGTTAGGTTTATTGCTGGGTAACTTATGATTTTTGGTGTAGTTGTGAATGGGATCAATTCCTTGCTTTCTCTGCTGCTTCATTATTGGTGTATGGACATGCAACAGATTTCTGTATGTTGATTTTGTATCCTGTGATTTTACTTAATTCATGTATCAGTTCTAGCATTTTTTTTTTTTCTTCTTCATCTTTTGGGTTTTCTACATATACTCATCATGTCATCAGTGAATAGCAAAAAGTTTGACATCTTCCTTGCCTATTTGGATGCCCTTTATTTTTTTCTGTTGTCTGATTGCTGAGGCTAGGACTTCTAGCTCTATGTTAAATAACGATGGTGAGAGTAAACATCCCTGCCTTGTCCTGACCATAGAGGAAAATCTCTTAATTTTTCCCCATTAAGGGTGATACTAGCTGTGGGTTTTTTATATATGGCCTTGTTTCTTTTTTTATAACTTTCACTTTGCTGTTCAAATTCCCTACTTGAGCAATCATTAAGACCATATTTTCCTTGAATTATTTTAACAGATTTGTAAAAGCTGCTTTAACATCTTTGCTAAGTCCTACATCTGGAACACCTTATTTCAGTAGAAACTGAGTGATTTTTTTGACTATGAACAACATTTCCTCTTTTTTTGCAGGCCTATTTAAAAAAAAGAAATGGAATCTCAGAGATATGGAAACTATATTGTAGAGACTCTGGATTGTGTTATCTTCCCCTGAAGAGTATTCATCTTTATCTTTGTTTGTTTGTTTGCTGGCTGTTTTTCTTGAATTCAATTCAATTCACTTAAATTGCTGGTGATAATTTTTTGTAGGCTTGGTTTTATGCTTTCTTCTTTTGAGTCTGTACAAAACATAGGGTCTTCCTAAACCTTTAACTTAGTGAGACTTAACCTCCAAGCCTTGCAGCCCCCTGTAGATCATATGAAAACTTGATTATAGGCTTTGTTAGGGAAATTCTAAAATAAGGTCTACTCTATGGTGTTCTTCTTACTCCTAAGAAGAATGTAGTATCTCAGCTGGGCATCAGGCATGTTAACGAGCTGTTAATAAACTCTCTTTACTCTGATAAGTGTCAGAATCACAACATCTCCAGTATGGTTCAATCTCTAATATGCCTCTATTCTCAATCACGCAACAGCCACTACCTAGTAGACCTCAGATGGTTCAGAACCTGTTTTTAATTAAGGAGGGATTCCCTGTATGGACCTCTGGGGTCCTTTGCACAAGCTTCCATATTTCTGATCTTCTAAATCCATAGGTTACCATTGCTTCAGTTGCCTTGAACTCTGCTTTCTGCCTTCTCAGCTCAAGGGGCTACCAAATTCTACATGGGCTCCTCTTGCACCAGCCTAAGAACTGTCACAAGTTACACTTTGGCATTGGTTGTGTTCACTTCATGGTTTTCCTTTATTAGGGACTATAGTCTTGTACTGCCTGTTGTCCATTGCCTGGAAACTGTTGTTTCATGTATCTTGTCCAATTTTATATTGTTTATGGTGGGAAGATTAGATATGGTGGGAAGATTTCAATACTGATTCATCTGTCATGGTGAGGAACAGAAGTCTGAGAGGCATTTTATATGTGCCTTGATAGGGACAGGACTGAACATGCTTACCCTCTGGGAGACCTTGACAATGTGTCCCTGTGGTGGTATTTCCTCTTTCCCTTGTTTCCTATTCCCACACTCCTGCTCCCTGGGATAGACTCCCAAATGCACTATTTGTACACAGGTCCTTCTCTTGGGCTCTGTTTTTTGTTTTTGTTTTTTGTGGGGAGAGGCAAGAAACCAAGATGTAGAGTAAGTGTTGTATAAATCTCAGCTATCATTACAAGAGCAGCACATTTGTATAGGCATGCAGAATGTGTGCCTGCAAACTCTCTGTGTTTGTGTGTGTTGTGTCTGAGTGTGTCCCCAATCACCTGTGCATTTAGTCCACCCTGCATGTCTTTGTGTAGATCTGTGCTTCTCCATGTGAATAGACAACACACACTTGCAAGTCCAGAATGGGAAGGCATTGCAGGTGACAGATCCTGGGAAGCCACGATTTTTGTGAAGTCTATTTTTTTTTGCTATTTTTGTTTTGGGTGTCCTATCCAAGAAATCATTGCCAAATACAAAATCATGATGCTTTTGTCTTGTTTTTTTTTTTTTCTTTTTTCCTAAGAGTTTTATTGTTCCTAAAGACTTACCTTAAGGTCTTTGAGCCATTTTTAGTTGATTTTTGTATATGGGGTTAGTAAAGGGTCCAAATTCATTCTTCTGCATGTGCCTATATGGTTTTCCAGCACTATTTGTCGGGTGGCGATAGATAGCTGCTCTTTGCTGTGCAAAGAGCTGAAACTGACTGAAGTTAACCAAAATTTACTGTCCAAGCCTTCCTTTGGAATTTGCAAATGCCCAGTAGATCCTAGAGTTCCAAAATAATTATATTAGACAGAGTCTGCCAGAGCAATTGTTGTCTAGCCGGAGAGACAGATTCCTGGTGCTTCCTGCTCCACCAGCTTCCCAGACCCTATCTAGTAACCCCTTCACTTTTAATCCATCAGAGTCTTTATGCTTAAAATGCATTTCTTACATACGACATACACTCGGTCTTGTTTTGAAGTACTCTGACAACCTCTGTGTTTTAATTATTGTATCAGACATTCATATTTAAATTGACTATTGATAAAATTTTATTAATATCAACCACTGATATAATTTTATTAATAGACCTGGTTTCTATTCTATTACCAGAGGCTTCTTTTTCTGCCTTCTCTGGTTTTAATCCACTATCATAGAATTCCATTTTATGTCCTCTCAGTGTCAATTTTACTTCTTTTAAAAAACTTTTTTTTTTTTTTTTTTGGTGCTTGCCCTAGAGTTTGCAGGATACCAGTTTAACTAATATAAGTCCACCTTCAAATATTTTTGTAAAGCTTCATGTGTAATGCAGACATTTCATTATGCAGGATTCTCAGTTCCTCTCTCCTGTTCCCTATGACACTGCTGTCATGTCCTTCACTTATCCATATGCTATAATCACCCAATGCAATATTACTGTTTTCTCTGTACAGAATCATGTCTCCCCTTCCTCTGCAGCTCATATGTTGAAGCCCAAACACCCAATATGACAGTATTTGGAGACAAGGCTTAGAAGGAGGCAGTTAAAGTTGAATGAGGTCATAAGGGTGGGGCCTGGAGCACACAGGATTAGTGTCGTGATAAGAGGAACATCAGAGAGCTCGCTCTTGCTCTCTCTCCATGCGAATGAACTAAGGAAAGGGCATATGAGGACAAAATGGCCATCTGAGAGCAAGGAAGAGGACACTTGCCTGAAGACAAATCAGTTGGAGCCTTGATCTTGGACTTTCCAGCCTACAGAACTGTGAGAAAACAAATGTCTGTTGGTTAAGCACCCCCCCCCCCCCACGCCATCCCCAGTCTGTGGTCTTTTGTAAGGGCAGCCCAAGCTGACTAAGAGACTATTATTATTTCACATGGTTATCTTTTAGATTAAATACAAATAAGAAAATAAAGGATTTTATTTTCATGTATGTCTTCTCTGGCTTCCTTTCTTTTTCTTTTTCCCTTTTTAAAATGTAGATCCAAGTTTCCAACCTCTAGCATTTTCTTTTTGCCTGAAGAAAATCTCTTAACATTTCTCAGAAAGCATGAAATTCCCTTAGTATTTGTTTATATGAGAAATTATTTCTCTTGTGGGTTTTCTTTAAAAGGTTTTATTTACTTATTTGACAGAGAGAGACACAGTGAGAGAAAGAACACAAGCTGGGGGAGGGGAGAGAAAGAAGCAGGCTCCCTGCTGAGCAGAGAGCCCAATGCAGGGCTTGATCCCAGGACCCTGAGATCATGACCTGAGCAGAAGGCAGACGGACACTTAAGGACTGAGCCACCCAGGTGACCCTTTCTTGTGGTTCTGAAGGAGAACTTATTGGAATATAGAATTCTAAGTTGCCCCCCCTTTTAAAATTCAACATGTTAAATATTTTATTCTACTCTTTTTTGCTTGCACGGTTTCTGATACGATTCTTATTTTCATTCCTTCAGAGGTAAGGTTTTTCCACCTACCTTGGCTTCACTCAAAATTTTCTTTTTGTCTTTGTTTTCCTACAGTTTGTATATGATCTTCTCAGGTGTGTAGCTTCTCGACATCCTCTGGGTTTCTTGGGTCTTCCTGGGTCTATGCTTTGGGATTAGTCATTAACTTGGAATGTTCTCAACCACTACTTCTTCAAATATCATTCTTTGTTCTTTTCTTCTGTTTCTGGCATTCTGATAACATACATCTTACATCTTTTGAAAATGTCCCACACTTATTGGGTGTTCTGTTCCGTGTTTATCCTTTTTTCTCTTTGAGTTTCAGTTTGGGAAGTTTCTACCGAAGTATCTTCAAGTTTCATCACTAAATCCTTCCTCAGCCGTGTCCAATCTGCTGAGCCCACTCGAGGCATTCTTCATTTCAGTTAGAGTGGTTTTGATCTTGAGAGTTTCCCTTCGATTATTTCTTAGAATTTTTGGTTCTCTATAGTATCCATTCGTACTGCATACATGTCTATTTTTTTTCCATCAGTGTTCTTAATATACAAATCATAGCTATTTAGAATTCCTTGTCTGATGATGTCAACATCTGTGTCATATTTGAGTCTGGTTCTGATGCCTGCTTTATCTCTTCAGGCTGGTTTTCTTTTTCTTTTGGTGTGACTTGTAATTTCATGTCTCAAGCTAGACATGTTGTATCAAGTAATGGATATTAAGGCAAATAGGCTTTCAGTGTGAGGATTTATTTTAATCTAGCTCAGGAGCGCCTGGGCGGCTCAGCTGGTTAAGCACCTGACGTCAGCTCAGGTCATGATCCCAGGTCCTGAGATGGATCCCCTGAGTTGGGCTCCCTGCACAGTGGGGAGCCTGTTTCTCCTTCTCCCTGTGCCCCTCCCTCTGCGTATGCTTTCTCCCTCAAATAAATAAATAAAATCTTTGAAAAAAAAAATCTGGCTCAGAGCTCCCCATGTTTCATGTTTGCTGTAGCTCTAGGCGAGAGAAACTTCACATTCCTCTGGACTCTTTGCTTTTTAATTCTCCCTCGACCTTGAACTTCCTTAACTTGTCCTCCCCTAGAGATTCTGTATCCTAGAGCTTTCAGTTGTAATCCCCGATGTTACAGTTACTGGAGCCCCACTGGTGTGGTGTTAAGGAGTGGGGGGATGGACATGTTCTATAATATTCAGGTGCACCTGTCTTCTTGTGGGCCTCTGTGTCTGGCTTGTGACTGTCACAAGTGTGTCCCACACCCATGCCCATCCTTGGGTGAGACAGGAAGGTTGGAGGGGGTTGAAGTGTGAAGAGTGCCCTCCCTGCTGGGATAAGGCTCTAGCAAAGTCTTTTCCCTGGAGAGCAGGCTTTCCTTATGGAGAAGGCTCTAGAGTGTAATTAATGGGGATTAATTTCTCCTTCCTCCCAGAGCCAGGAGGGGCTTTTCCTGGGATTTTCACCAGGCAAGAACCCAGTGGAGTTCCTGGTAAAAAACAACAACAACAAACAACTCATAATATTGGGGGTCCCTCCCCAAGCTTGCAGCACCCTCTCCCCCCAGGGTTCCTCATGCCCATCGGGTTACATTAAGCCCTTAGCAATTCTAGAGAATTAGCACTTAACTATTCCTACTGTTTATGGCCCTAACACTCTGCGCTTCAGGTGAGCCCCGTTCAGCGGTGGCTCTGGGTTCATCCATCTTCCCAGAGTCTGGAGCAGCAGTTTTCCTCGGCAGCCCAGCTCTCTGGCGGGTCCAAGAAAAGTCATCGCGTTTTCAGTGTGTTTAGCTTCTCTTTGTTTAATGGCTGTTATTATTGTAAGGGTGGGAATGATGACTCCCAGCTCCCAGGCCCTTTACGTGGGGGAGTTGAAACTGGAAGCCGGTGGTGGTTTTCGTGGCTTAGAAAGAATGTTCTTGTTTGGTATGTGTTCTTCTTTGACAGACCGCAGAGACAAACTCTGGGAGGAGGCGCCAACACATTTCCTTCAGCAGCAGAACGTCTGGTCCTTTGCAGAGCGGAATCCATTTACTCTACTTGTCCCTGTGACCCCGAGCCAAAGGGACAGATACCTCAGTTTCCAGCAGAGAGCTCAGAAAGGTTCGGTCACCGTTCGGAAGTCACACGGCCTGCAGGGGACCAAGCTGGGTTTCAAACACTGCTTCGATGCCAGGGTCCTTCCTGCGAATCCAACACCAAGACCCTCTTGGTGTGTTGTCATTGGATGAGACGCAACGGCACACCTGAAAGTGTCTATGTTTCTAGTTGCTTCCCACATTGATCCCAATAGGTCAGGTCTTGGGGTCTTCCAACGTCAACTGTGCAACTGAGCAAGACTCCAAAGATAATGGTTTTATTCCCTCAGACGAGAGTCAGCAGACTTGCCGTAAGGAACATGTAGTAGATATTTCCGGATTTACAGGTCACACGTCTCTGTGGTTCTTCACTCAGCCCTGCTCTTCTGCTCACGGCGGAGACTGTACATTAGTAAACAGTTGTGGCTGGTCTCAATAAAGCTATTGCCAACATTGAAATTTGAATTTCATTTAATTTCCATACATTGCACAATAATATTCTTCTTTTGATTTATAGCTGTCCATTAACTAACGTAAATGCTGTTACTTAGCTCAAGCAGGTGCACGAAATCAGGTGGCCAGCAGGGTCTGGTGCACCGGCTGTGGTTCGCTCTAGGTCCCACGGATGATGGGACCGGTTGGGAACCTGTTGGGAATGACAGCTCAGGCTGCATTAGAAAGGGTGACCGAACTCGGGAGGTATCGGATGTTGTACTTACAGAGAAGTGGTGATGTACTTATGGGCAGAATTGAAACAAGTCGCGCTAAGTCCCTTGTGTAGAAGACCTTCCTTGCCTCCTTCCACAGCGCTCGGGAGGACCTATAACAGATGCGCCCATTTAACGGATGAGAAGCATGAAGCTGAGTCATACACTAAGTGACAGAGTGGAAATTCGCTCTCAATGGCTCCAGTCGGTTCCACTTTGGGGGAGCCATGGGGCCGGGCTAGGGTACGATCAGTATATAAGAACTCTGCCATCGGGCACAGATTCTCTATCACGCATTGAGAAGAGGGGAAGAGAGGTATCTGTCTGGGTTCAGAAGCTGGGACAGCCCTGCTGTCCGGCTGTCCGGCTTTCATGGACTCACTCTCCTTTCTCCTGCACCGTGTGTGACTCGCCGTCCCCAACCGAGCCTGCTTTCCCCCAGCAGCCATCCCAGAGCCCACCATGTGGGATGCTACCCCCAGACCTGTGTGGGCACGGGAGGCCAAGTGCTGAGCGTCGAGACATTGTCGTCAGCTTCGGGGTAAGGCTTCTCAAGACTGTGAACCGTTGCTTAAGCCGCCAGAGCTCGCCAGCGGCTAACTGAACGTAGAACATAACTTAATGAACCGCTGCGTCCTGGCCCCTTACCCTGTTCCTGCCTTTGTACACGGCACTTTGCACATTAAAGTAATTGCAAAAACTTATGAGAACGCCAGCAAAGTTGACTCTTCCTCTTTATGGAGAAAACAAATGTGTTTTTCTGCAGACTGCCAAGGCCCCGCCGTAATGATGTAGCAGATGGAGTCGGCACATGTGAGCCTGCCGGGCGCAGCTGTCTGCTTTTTCCAGTCTGAGGGGTTTGTGACTGCGCCCACAGCACAGACGTGGGCACAACAGCGTCTCTCCTCTGCGAGCCCGCACCGCACTGCAGGCGGCGGCGGGGCACCTGTCCGGAGAGGGGCTGAGAACCGGCCCAAAGCGTCTGCGACGGGGAAGGCTGACTGCATGTCCTTCCGTTGTTCTATGCACATTTGGGTTGAAGCCCCTATGGATTGCCCTGCTCTGGTGAGGGGGCGGGGGTGGGGGTGCCCAGGCTGGCCCGTGACCTAGGCGGGAGGTCAAGGCACAGTTACTGCTCTTCTCCAACATCCCTACTGCTGTGCTCTGAAAATAAACCATTAAAGGGCGAGGGGCCAGCAAAAGAAGGGATTGGGAATTTCCTTTTGAAGATTCACATGGCTCTGAGATTTTGGTTCTTTCCATTAAGGGCTTCTGCTTTTGAATGCAGCCGGAATTCAAAACTTGGGTGCCTTTTTTTGGTTTTGTTTGTTTGTTTGGTTTTCAACGGACTCATCTTCAGCTGTATTAGTGTTAGTCTGCTTGGGAGAAGACCTGCCCCGGGACGCCATTATAGCCCTAGGCTTCCCAATTTGGTGCCCGAAACATGATAGACACTCTCAGACATTTATAAATAAATAAATATTTCAATATATACACACACACACATATATATACACACACACACATATATATAAATTATTATAAGGAATCGGCTCATCCTAATATGGAGGCTGAGAAGTCCCATGATCGGTGATTTGCAAGCTGGACCTGGAGACCCAGCAGAGCTGAAGGGTCCCCGTGTAGATTCCAGCCTGAGTCTGAAGGCCTGAGAAATGGGAACCCTGAGGGCAGGGGAGGATCTAAGTCCCCATTCAGTCAGACAGAGAGCCAACGTGACCTTCCTCTGCCATTTGATTCTATTTGAGCTCTGAACAGATTGGACGAGACGCTTGGACAAGATGCTCTCAGGATGGGGAGGGAAATCTATGTACTTTGTAGATTCTGATGTGAGTCTAACCCAGAAACATCCTCCCAGACGTGCCCAGAGTGACGCCGAACTAAATGCCTGGGCTCGCATGGCCCAGTCACAGGGACACAGAAAATTCCCCACCACGGACAGGGCAGGTGAGTGCCCATCTCAGCCCAAGACACCAGGCATCTTTCACCAGAGGAAAAGGGCACAGCGCACGCAACACCAGATGTCCTTCCCTTTGCTACAGGGTTTCCAGGGAGCGAACTGCTTCGCTTGCACTTTGCCCAGGATGAGTCTGTGATCACAGCCTTTTCCAGACCAGCAGCCAGTGCCCCTTGGGTTGGCCACGCCCCTTAAGGGCAGATGCCCCAGATCAATTCTTGTTGCTGGTTCTGAATGACGGGTCGGGCCCCTTCCTGTGTGATTCCGTGCTGTCCATTCACCCTTGTCCCAGCTCTCCGCCTTGCAGCCTCCGGACGATGGCCCAATCTCCCGGTGTCACAACCATGCTGGGAAAGTGTCACCATAATTTATGCAAAGCTGCCGGCTCCCCACACAGAGTCTGCTGCTGGGGAAACATCATTTATTTGCACGTCTGTTACTTCCATCCTGCAGCCTTTGGGCAGGCTTTCTCTGAAGCAATTGCAATGGCGTTGGGGGGGGGGGCAATCCTTGCACCTGACGCGGGAGGCTGGTGCTTGTCGCGCTGGGTGATGTCGTAAGCGCGAGTGGCTGGTGCGAGGAATGAATGACGAGGGGAGGACCAGGCACGGAGATTCTGGACCCAGACAGCGTCTAGTCTTGCCTCCCTCCCACCCTTGCTCAAGCTGTAGTGCACACTCAGGCTTTGCTCTGAAACTGGCCGGGCCGTCCGGAGCTTGGGGCGTGCCCGGGCCCGACAGTGTGGCCTTTGGACCTGTCGGGCCGGGCGTCCTGACGCGTACACCTGTTGCCGCCTGTGCACACAGGTGCGGTGCCCATCTGCTCTTCCCTCTTCCCTCCACGTGCTCCTCTGCCTTTCAGCAAAGACAGCGGGACGCAGGCCCAGAACCTCCAGGCGGGGATACGTAGCCAGAGGGCATCCCCGGCTGAGGATTCCACTATATTTATGTTTATGGGTAGTTTTTATCGGTGGAAAGTGATGCTTGTTTTTCCTTTAATGTATTTATTTAAGTTTACATGTAAATACACTTAGGACACAAAAGTGAGAATTAACATGAAGGAAAACAAGGTTTGGGGTGGGGGTGACTGGGGATGCGTCATGATCCCCACCCTTGGCTACGGCCTGCCGCACGTTGTTGTTTAAGTGTCCAGCCCCTGGCTCTGCCCAGGGGTGTCTGGCCGGTGGGTGGGCGTCCCCTGGGGTCCGGTGAGGAATGCGGAAGCCTGGGCCGACCCCAGGCTGGCCCGATGGGAAGCACTTGAACATGAACCCTGGGGCTTTCTGTGCAGGTTAAAACTCAAGGCGTCTTGATCCAAGACCGAGATATGTACGTCCTATGTCCTGGTAGAGTCCTTGAGGTTAGGGACCCCACTGCTGAAGACCTGGGGCACCACGACCTCATTTAGCAAAACAGACACGCAGTAATTTGGTGTCCCCACACTACGTTACCTCATTCCTCAGCCACCAGTGGTGGAAGGGAGGAGATACGGCTGCAGCCAGAAGCAACGAATGAATGAATGAGTGAATGAATGAATGAATGAATGAACATAAAATTCTTACCAAGTACCCACCTTTTCCCAAACAGGATGCTGAGCTAGGAGATGCAGAGACGGTTAAAACAGAGAGCTTGCCCGTGGGGGGGGGGGGGTCATAGTGTCCTAGAGGAAACTGAGGCATAAACACAGAATTCCTACCCTAGAGTATTGAGAGAGGTGACAGCCAGTACACAGGGACTCTTGGGAACCCAAGGACAGGAATATGGGCTGGTGCAGGCTGGGAGAAGTTAGGGAGGGCTTCTTGGAGGAGGATACCCTTGTTGTTGTATTTGAAAAGATGAGCCAGATTTGAGCCAAGAGGGGAAGGGAGGAATTCCAGGCTCTGGGGGTGGCACAAGCTGAGACACGGGGGGTCGGGGGTAACAGGGTCTGGCCTGAGGCCAGGTTTGGAGAGGGACGCAGCGCCACATCACAGAAGGTTGCAGAGATCATGGTGTAGAAGCTGAGCTCATTCAAGGGTTTTTGGCAGGGAAAAAAGAGGTCAGCATGGTCTTATGTCTTAGCAGGTGACACCCTGGCTCGGGGTGGAAAGCGGGGTGGTGTGTGGTGTGAAGCCTACACGGGGCAGATCCCAGCAGCCAGCGAAGGCTTGTGCACAGGAGCGCCTGGTGTGGACTGAAGAAGGACCCTGGGGGTGGGGGGGGGGTTGGGGAGGGTCCTTTGGAACCATCACTGGGTCATTCTCTTCATTCCTGTACTTTGTTGATATGACAACAGTGAACGGGGTCAGGCAGAGGGCCAAGATAACTGTGATTTTCAATGTAGTGGCAAAGGCTCTCCAAGTCCATGACTGTGACAAGGCCCCCTGTCGGGAGGGCCGCAGGCACCTCGGGGAGGGCTGAGGACCGGCCCCAGACATCCTGGAGTGGAAAGCTGGAAACGATCAGCAACACAGTATTGGTCCGACACATGCCTAGTAGCCAGAAGGAAACGTCATGCGATCCGAGGTCACAATGGAAAGAAGCAAATTAGAAATAAGTATTTGCAATAGGATCCAATTTTAGTAAGAAAAGTAATCTGGGGGGCTATGACCCTAAAGTGCAGCGTTGGTTTGAGAGGCTAATTTTAGATTTCTTGCTGTTATGTTTACAATGAACTTGTGGAGTCAAGGCTGGGTTTGCTCTGCAAGGACTGGGTGTCCCCGTCAGCTCAGTGTTTTCTGGATCTTCGAGAAGTCAGCGGTAAGGCAAGGAGAAAAGCGATCTGACTTACCGGCCCAAGCTAGGGACACGCAGTCAAAGTGCTTTTTAAAATGCAAGATGTCGTATAAACACTACTTACTATTGTCAAATTGTCCCAGGGATGATGACCCGGTTTCTGCCGCGATGAAGGAAAAGGTGGAGATCCAGAGAGAAAGATCAGTGGGAAAGGCCGCTGGGTGCCGGCAGGAAGGCGCTAAACCAGCCTTCGGCCGAAACCCACCCCGTTCCGCAGCCATGTGGCCACGGCAGCCCCTGGACTTTGTAAAGGAAGGGGCAGTGGATGAGTGTCCTGAAGTGAAGACTCCCTGAGCCAATTGCTCTAGGACAGCTGGCCTTTTCCGAGGCTGTTTTGAAAGGATAACAGCTGGAAATGCAGTGATTTCTCTGGGAGCACCCCAACCCCCCACTCTAATGAGCCCCTAGAAGGAAGGGGCTCTGGTCAGCAGCGCCCTCTGGGTGGACCCAGCTGTGACCCCATGGAAGAGCTGGAACTTTCTCGGCCGATGCAATGTGTCCTTCTTCCAGGTAGGATGAGGTAGGGAGGGGAGGGGAGGGCGGCCCTGGACCTGGACCCCGGGCAGCCCAGCCGCTGGCCTTGGATTCCAAGGGCACGAGCTACCGCCCGCCTCCAGGAAGAACGAAGACGCCAAGATGATGTTTTCTTTCCCTGTGAAGTCACCGGGCCCCAGAGCTCCGATGCTCTCCAGAAGGTTCCCTCTGGCAGGAAGAGAAGGTGAAGACCCCTGAGAGGGGAGGAGAGGCTGGGAAGAAATGGAGGAGCGGGCCCCAGTGAAACACCCGCCCGTTTCGGCAAAGACTTGAGGCCAGAGTCCCTCGCCCGTGGCTGCAGCGGTAGCAGAGGGACAGACGGAGGGATGCAGTCCCCCGGACGGTGAGGCAATGCCCGTGACTGTGAGGACAACATCAGGGCAAATGCCCTCCTATGGTGCCCCAGGAGGCCGGTGTGCAAGGGCTAAGGGTGGAGGCCGGACTTGGGCTCGGTAGCCGTGGCCGGGAGGCTCCGTCCTCCTGCGGCGAAGACGCTCATTCTTAGGAAAAAGCCGGTCCCATGGAGGAGTATCCTCAGAAAACGAAGGAAAAGTGGGTCCCCATTCAGACGCAGAAGGGCCCTGTGATCGGGGAGGGCTGTGCTCACAGACCACATTTCTGGCTGAAAGAGCGGACATCTGCGTGTGCCCCCCTCCTGCCCCTCTTCCTCCTCCCTTTCTTTCTTTTTTTAAATGTATTTTTTTTAAAGGTTTTATTTATTTGACAGATCACAAGCAGGCAGAGAGGCAGGCAGAGGGGAAAGCTGACTCGCCGCCGAGCAGAGAGCCGGGGCTCCATCCCAGGACCCCGAGATCGTGACCTGAGCCAAAGGCAGCGGCTCTAACCCGCGGAGCCACCCAGGCGCCCTCCCCTCCTCACTTGCCTGCCTCCCCCTCCTCCCTCCATCCCCTGCTTCTCGCCTCCCTTTTTCCTTCCTCTATTTCTTCGTTCTTTCTTTTCCTCCAGTCCGTAGGCGTCTGTCAAGCCCCTACGGGCCTCCAGCCTCTGTGCCGTGCACTAGAGTAATTCCAAGGGGAAGGAGACACGAGGGAGCCGTGGGCTGTCGGGGAGACCGACCGGACCCCAGCAAACGCCCAGCACGTGCTCTGGGCGCGGTCCGTGTGTGCCGCCTGGCGCGCCCATCGACACCTGCCTCTTGTTTGCTGCCTGCCTGGCCGGCTGGGTTCCAAATGACACTGTGTGCACACTCCTCTCCCTCGAACATTCACTCTGTTCCAATAAAATCCTATTCATCCGAACGCCGGTTGATAAAAATTCATCAATTAGGCGGATTCGGATGGAGCCGCTCACAGAGTTGGCTGCAGGTTGAGACGTCCTCTGCCACCTTCTGGGGTGAGAGCTCGTTCTGTCCTTCTCGCGATGTACCCCACCGCTAGCCAGCTGGGTGCTGTGCTTCAGAGGAACAGGCTCGGTCTCATGCTCAGAAACCTCCTCTACATGGTCGGAACGAAACGCCTTCGTTGTCTGGGCAGGAGCTGGGGCTGCTGGGGGCTTCCTTAACACCCTCGGGTGCGTCTGCGAACTGTCCTGCTGTCCTGGCGGGCGGGGCAGCTTCTGTGGTCCTGGCCACAGCAGATGAAGGTGGCAAAAGGGCCCTTCCACTTGGGGCCCAGGTGGGCTCTTGTCGCTGGCCATGGCATGAGGGCTGTGGACGCAAGGGGCTGCCTTCACGGAAGGACCACTGTGTGCCTGGGCGGGTCATTAGGGCAGCCTTACCCAACCTCTCTGCATTTTTCTTCTAAATGAATCGCAGTGAAAGATGACCTATCCCAGGTTCTGTGTGGACCTTGCGTTTCTCTTCTGGGGTTAGTAAACTAGGATAGGTATTTCCCCCTATAACTCACACCTGTCGTGTTTGCCTGCCCCCAAACACACCCGGATTCTCCTTGGAGCCCCGGGGGGCCACATGGACTTGACACCATCCATCACCAGGGATGGCAGGAGACCCGGGTCTGAACCCATTGGCCGGGTCCATCCCCTTGCTTACCGTGATTGGCTCAGGGGTGTGCCTGTGACCAACTTCTGGCTTAGAGGACTTAGAACCTGGACTTTGGCTGGGACTGACAGGAAAGAAAGAGTTGTTTTCTCTGGGGACGGGACTCTAGAACATTCTTTTCAGTCCAAGCATCTGGCAATTCCTATTTCAGACCTTTTGATGTGTCTATCAAGTACGGATTAAAAATCCTCCCTGGCATTTCGTGTTCGCAGTCATTTCCAGTCATTGGGGGTTTCCCTTCTTGACTACAAAAATCTCGTTCTTCCACCTTTTCTCCCTTGGTGGGCACGATGTTGCTCAATGGTTTGGTCTCCATTTGCAAAACGTGGAGCCGTCTGGGCATCTTCAATGTCTTCGCTTCTTCCCCGGGCACACATGGCTCAGTCCAGCCCGACAGACCCCGGTCCCACTGGTCTAGCTGGTGTTCTCCTGCTTCCCTGGCTGGGGGGTGGGGGGTGGCATGCCCGAGCCCCGGGCTCACACCCGCATTGATTGACGTGCCCTGTGAGTTGGTTGATTTCGCAGGCGTCACACTCCCTTCTCTTGCTTTGGGTCCGCCCCCAACTTTCATGGTTTTCTTCTTTTTGTTCCTGTAGCAAGAGCGACAGCATCACACCTCGAACTAGGACTCAGACATTTGCCGCAAATTTTAAATCTTTGACATAATTTCAGGTGGAATGTGGCAGGGAAAGGATGCTGGCGGCATCTGGTAGAAGGACTGGGGGTGGTCAGAGCGTTTTTTGGGGGGTGGCCAGCCGGCCAGGTCAGCTGGGAGGCTGTGGGAAGGACTGCCGGCAAGGTGCCAGGACCGATCTCCACTCCTTTCCGCCATGGTGGCTCTTTGCCACAGCCGTTGAGAAACTGCCCCCCCCATTTGTTTATCCAGCTCTTTCATTTTATTTTCCAAAGTTTTGTTTTTTCTCATGCTTTTGTTTTCCTAAGAAAATGGAATACCCACTTCTCAAACCTTCTCTGACCCTGAAACCCCCTTGTGATTGGAATTACATTAAATTCACTTATTAATTCAGGAAACTCTGGCTTCCTGGGAGGGGAGGAGAGGCTGGGAAGAAATGGAGGAGCGGGCCCCAGTGAAACACCCGCCTGTTTCCGCAAAGACTTGAGGCCAGAGTCCCTCACCCGTGGCGGCAGCGGTAGCAGAGGGACAGACGGAGGCATGGAGTCCCCCGGACGGTGAGGCAAGGACAGTGACTGTGACACTAATACTGAGTCTCCCCATCCAGAAACACTGTTTGTTTCTCTGTGTATTGGGGTCTTCTAAAACGTTCTTTAATAGGATGTGGTGGGATTTTTCCTACAGATTTTGCAGTTATTTCTTTGTTTACTTTTAGATATTTTATAATTAAAAAAAAAGACGTTGTGAAGAGACCATATCTATACGTTCATATGTTGAACTTTCAATACATACGTTTATCTCACGTGCCTTTCAAAGAGCATGTTCCGAGACATGCTTATAAATTCCGTGTTTTTCTCTGTTTTCTAATTTCTTAATTTTTATTTTATCTTTATTAATTCCCTCTTGCTTTCCTTCCATTCATTTCTTTCTTTTTTTAGCTCTTTGCTTTGACCGCTTTCTTCATTTGGTTTAGTTATTTCTTGTTCAAGTATGAAAACATTTCCATCTCTCATGTCTTTTCTCAGAGTGTAGACTTGGCCACATCCCCTAGATTTTTATGTGGATGGTTGTTTCTATCATATTTTGTGAGAAATAAAAAACCTTCTAATTTCAGTTTTGATTCCTTCTTTGACTGAAGCGATTTCACGAAGTGATTTTTACTTTCTAGCTGGTTGGAATTTTTTATTTTTTAGATTTTGGTTTATCCTTTCGCTGTAAGGTCAGAGCATCTTCTGTATAGTTTCTCCCTTTTGATATTTATTAAAGTTTTCCTTTGGCCACATGTGTATGAAAGATCTTTATAAACAGCCATCGACATTTGAAAAGAATTGTGGCTTCTCTGTCTTAGGGATACAGAGTTGAATATGTATCTATGGTCACTCATTTAACCAATATTTATCGGTGGACTGGTGAGCATCATGCTGAGCATTGAACAAAATGAGCAAGACAGACGTTGTCTGAGCCCCTCAGCCCAGCAGCTGCCAACGGGGCTGAAATACCAGTGGGAGCGGGGGAGGGGCGGTTCAACAGGTAATTAACAAAAACCGACCCTACATTTTGTGACAAGGCAGGTAGAGTGTCCTATAGAAGCCAGGAGGCATCCTGGAAAGGTTTCTGCAGGGAGAAGTATCTAAGCTGCATGACATCTTGCGTCTGTTTTCTTCCTGAATTTTAGCACTATGTTATTTAATGCATGAAGGCTCCTGAGTCTTATATCATCATTTAGTTGCTGGCTTTTATATATATAAATACAAAGTAAACCTTTTGTCACAACTTATGTCTTGAAATCTTTTGCTTACTCTTTCCGAGAGTCCTTTTTTCGAGTTGTGTCTTTGGGTTTGCGATATGTACACACACACACCCACGCACACAAAGTACATCATGTGTGTGTCTCTTTGCACACCTTGTGTCCATACCTCTCTATTTTGATCTAGGGATGGTGTGACTTGACTCCAGGTGTGTCTCTCGTCGGCAGCGTATAAGCAGAGGTTCTTCTGAACGCCCCTGAAATGACCTTCAATGTCCTTCATTCTCATGATAGGCAAAGTGAGGGCTTGGGCCACTTAGGTGAATATTTAATTAAATAATTATCTAACAGCCACTGTGTCACTTGCCACAGGCCAGTCGCTGTTTTAAGCACTTCACATAAATTAAATCCGTGGATTCCTATGCTCTGGGGTAGGAATTTTTATGCACATTTGCAGGTGAAGAGACCAAAACTCAGAGAAGCTGGGCGGCTCGTCCTGGGTCTCAGCATGGCTGTGACGCCTTGGGGGTCCCATCCAGAATCCGGACAGCATGCATGTAAATGCCTTCCCACAATCCCTCTGCATTCCCATCTTCTGGCCAGGAAACTGGGGCCAAAGCACTCTGGAAAGGATGAGTGACCAGACAGGGGTGGGAGTAGCCAACAGGTCGGTTTCCCTAGGACTGAATGGTTTCCGGGTGTCAGGGAAGAGACTTTGGCGCTAAGACTTGGTCATCTAGGGGTACAGATCCTGCCTCCTGCTCCATGCTGACCTCTGGCCTCCACCTCCTCCTGCTGTTTCCCCACAGAGTCCTATAAAGCCATAGCCACGTGGAGGACACTGTAATCTGGCGGAACTGTCTGGACATGCTTTGATTTGTAGCCAAACGGGAGGGACCCGTCAGTTCACAGCTTCTTTTATGAGTCCCAGCCCCCCTTCTCCCCCACACAGAGAAGTCCCGTGAGCAGCAGAGGACAATAGGGCCCTTCAGGGTGGGAGAAAGGGCCCTTTTATGCCTGCTCAGGACCTCTGTCCTCTGAGGGACGCTCCTTGTTCTGGGGGTTGGGGACTGTGGGAGGATCAGAGCTAGGACGATGACAGGGTTGGGTGGCTATCAGGACAGCCTGTGGTCAAAACTGGGGGTGTGGAGGTCTTTGCCAGGCATGAAGGTGGGGGGGGCCCATCAAAGGCCTGGGGGCTGTTTGGAGGCTGCTGAGGAAGCCCAGTCCCCAGTGTGAGGTGGCCAGGCAGTGCCCACCTGAAGACAAGTTTTGGGAAGGAGCGGCATTTTGTCCCAGATGACCTTGCCTGCTTGCTCAGATGGAACCTTCTCTGTGGGGCTTTTTTCAACGTCCTTCCTGAGAGAAACCCCCGGCTGCCTTGTATCCCCCCCACCCCCTTGTAGGTCCCCCCACCTCTTGTAGCCTTGAGGGAGGGCTGTCACCCCACCCAGAGGAGAGCTACAGGGGCTTACTCGGTCGTACTTGTCTGCCGGACTGGAGGCAGAAAACTGGCCTGTCCTTGCCCCCACCCCTCCACCCGTCTCTCCTTTCCTTGATGAAAGGGAACTCGGAAGTGACTCCTAGTCACCTCCAGGACTAGCTAGCTGGGATTTGATATAGATCACAAGAGCGTGTCCTATGGAGGGTCTCTGTGTCACCCTTTGGGGGGGAGTAGGGAGTGGAAAGAGGTCCTCAGCTGCTGGGGGCAGTTCCCCGAGGCCCCTGCAGCCGGGGTGGAGGGGGTCTGGTGTCCGGATGCAGAGGGGGAGGGGTGTTCCCTCTGCACCTGGCAGAGCCACAGCAGGCATCTCTGAGTGAGGGTCCTGGCTCTGGGGTCTCCGTCATTCTCCTCACCCCTCTCCTGGGCAGCCCCTTCGCGCCGGCCCCTCTGCACCTCCTGAGCGATGGCAAACCCCAGTGTCTCACGTCTGAGACATTGCAAAGTCAAGAGTGCCTTTGACTCTGGGATTCTTGCTGCTGCTGGCAGAGGTCATGTCTCATGGGAGGGGGTGAAGGTCAGGGCAAGGTGGGGACCTCATCGTGAACCTTGGGGCCCCTCAGTCTGGTGTTGACCTTCTGGGCCGCTCTCCTGACAAGGGCACCTCCCACATGCTTCTCCGCACTTCTGAAGGCCTGGTTTTTCCTCCGTTTGGGAGTTGGGCTGGGGAGGGAGGGGGAGAGGCATCAGCACTACAAAATGGGGTGCAGAGCGGCTCAGGGGACTCCAGCCCAGCCTGGGTCAGGAAGGCTTCCTGGAGGGGTGGCAGCAGCTAAGCTTGGGGCTGCCCTGTGCCTCTGGGAGGGGTTGTTGCAAACTGAGGGAAGAACAATGAGTGGTGCACGTCCCCATGAGCCTGTCTGCACCACCGCTGAGCGTGTGCCGTGTCTGGGACTTCTCCCCCGCTCCACGGGGCTACTGTGGTCCAGGTCCCCAGCTGGGATCCCTGCTGCTCTTCCAATCTCTCCGGGTCTGTCCTATGCCACAATCAGAGAGATTGTGAGAAGGAAAATCAGATCACATCACATTCCTGCACGAAACCTTCCGAGCCTTCCCACGGCAGGTGTTCTCACTCCTGACCTCTCCTGCAAGACCGGTGACCCGAGGCTGCCTCCTTTCCCATTCATCTGCTCTTGTCCCTGGTGAAGTGCTGAGCTGGCTCGCACCTCAGGGCCTTTGCACATGCTGTTCTCTTTGCTCTGCTCAGATGCCCCCGGGTCCCCCTCTCTCACCTCATTCAAGAAGGGAAAGGACTCCCCAACCCGTGTCCATGTTCTCACCCCTCAATGTCTCACTTCTCCCTGCTTTATTCCTCTCCTGCTTTCTTCCTGGTGTTCAGCCTGGTCTTGGATTATGTTATATATTTGCTTCCTCATTTAGTATGTCTCTTCTGCACAGGATCATAAGCTCCTGTTCGCCACTCAGTACTTAGCATGTAGCTGGTGTCTAGTTAAAATCTGTTGAGTGGTGGGAAAGCTGAATCCATATGACATAAATGCACGAGGCAGGGTCCCACCATATGGGGCCGTGGTCTTCAGCCCTGGCTGCATGTGGAATGCTTTCCAAAGACACCTGCTGCCTTGTCTTTAGGCTGAGAGCAATAGGACAGATAACACCGTAGGACTGGGGTTTTTGGAAATCCCCTTGGTTACACCTTGAGAGCACTCTGGGAGGGAGTGGATGCAGGAAGCCACTCAGGCTGAGGCTGTGGAGGCTGGGGAGATGGACTGGGGCACCGTGGTCATTTCTGCGTTCCCAGGCTGAGCTCTTTCCTGGTACAGAGCAGGGGACTGAAAGACGTTTCCTGAGTGAATAATGCCTTGCCGAGGAGACGGAGTCCCACATTCTTCCCATCCATCAGCTCCTGTAGGAATCCCGACGCCCGCTTCTCAGTGTGGTCCTCAGACCAGCAGCTTTAGCCCCACCTGGGAGGTCGCTGGAAACTCTCAGGCTGTATCCCCAACCTTCTCATTCAGAAGCTCTGGGGGGTGAGTCTGACAAGACAAACACATTTTAGCAAGCCGTCTGGGTGATGCATGGTCAAGGTCGAGAGCCCCTGCTGTGGAGTAATCATGTGTGTGCATTTCGCTTTGGGACCCCCGTTTCAAGACCTTGTACAAGTAACCATTTCTAGCAAAGCCGGTCATTGGCGATGCCACCAAAAGACTATGTTGCCTCTCCTTGATCTGATCCCAAGAGCTTGGAGTGTTGGAGGAGGGCCAGGAACTGGACTCAGCTCACCTTGGGGTCATTATTAAGCTCTTACTGCATCCTTAGGAAAGTGCCAGGCACTCTGGGGAGGGTTTAGTAGATGGACGCAGCTGGTGCTGTTAGTCAGCAACCCCAGCCAGTTGAGGACTGTGTTCCTTTCCTTGGGTTGGTGTAACAAAGCCCCACGAGCCGGTGGCTTAAGCAACAGAAATGTGTTCTCATTTATTTCTGGGGACCAGAAGTCTGAGATCAGATATTGGCGGAGTTGGTTCCTCCTGGAGCCTCTGAGGGAGAACCCCTTCTGTGCCCCTCTCTTGGCTGCTAGTGGCTGCTGGTCCCCCTCTGTCTCTGTCCTCACTCGGACTTCCTTCCTCTGTCCTTGTATCTCAGTCTCCATTTGTAGGGCTCACCCTAAATCCAGGATGATCTCATCTCAAGCCCCTTAACTTGATTACAACTCTAAAGACCCTGTTTCCAAATAAGGTTCCGGGGTTTTGGCTTGGACGTATCCTTTGGGGGCTGCCATTCCACCCACCCCCGGGACCGAGGACCAAACCCTAGGAACAGCGCTGGGACAGGCCAGGTGCTCGGAGCTGGGGCTGCCTCCCCTCCATCCAGAGAAGAGAGGACAATGGGAGTTTCCCCCCATAGCCAGAGTTCCCCACGGCCAACAGTGAGCCTCCCACCCCTCGAAGCTGGGGGGACTGCTTGCTGCATGCGTGTCGAGGTATTTGGCCCCAGGCTCCTCCAACTTGGCCAATGTTCAGAATCATGGAGTAGCTGGGCCGCAGCCCAGGGGTTGATCAATCTGTCTAGGGTGCAGCCTGGGGGTCGATACTTCTAGGAAGCTTCCCAGCCAGGTTTGGAAACTAATGCCTTAGCAGAAAAGGATGGTTCTATTAGATCACGGTTGCCAGAAAAAATACAGGATGCCCACTTGGTGTTTGCATCTCAGATAAACAACGAGCAGGTTTTTAGTGTAAATATGTCCCAGTATTATATAGGACAGACATACTTCTACTAAACAAATTATTCATCATTTATTTGAAATTCAAATTTAGCTGGCATAGTGTACTTTCTTTAAAACTAAATCTTGCTATCCTACACTAGATTGTTTTCTAAAAAATTTCTTCCAATTTGAAGAGTCACAGAAGTGCCAAGGATTTATTGGACACTTTCTATGTTCCCAGCGATGCTCTAGGCACCAAGAAAGAGGGAGGGAAGAAGGGTCTCTGCCCCTAAAGACCCTATAGTCTGGTTGGGGGCAGGGAGTGGGCACGAAGGTACAAAATCAGACACAAGGGCAACTGTCACTGGCAAAGGTGGCCAAGAAGAAAGTGACCGAATCTGATGGCGGGAGGCGATGAGGTTGGGAGTGAGCCAGAGCAGGAGGGTAGGGAGGGCGGCTCTGGAGACAGCTCTGGGCTGAGACCCGGAGGAGGGGGATCAGCCAGCCATTCCTGAAAAGATGGTCCAGGCAGGAGGAATAGAGGTATGAAGGCCAGGAGTTGGGAGGGAACCCAGCATGGCTCAGGAAGAGAAAGGAGGCCAGGAACCTGGAGCAGAGCGAGCAAAGATGATGGGGACGAAGGAGCCAGATTCCCTGGGCTCCTGGGTCTTGGGAGAGAACAAACCCAGACAGGCACCTGCATTTTCGGTGCAGTGGAAGCCATTGGGGGGCTTTGGCGAGGGAGTCCCAGGATCGGACGTGGGTTATACAGAGGTCAGTGTGGCTGTCCCTGGGGAGTGGGGGGGGAGGTGAGCAGAGCAGGGGGGTTGCGCCTTCCTCTAGCTGAGCATGGCTGGTGGGCGGGGCGAGGGCGGCGGGTGTGTGTGTGTGTGTGTGTGTGTGTGTGTGTGGTAGAACAGCAGAGAAGTGGGAAGTTTTGATGGATGCTTTTGGGGTAGAGCAGGCAGAACTCGAATTGGATGTTGGAGGATGCGGGAAGCGGGGCACCGAAGTGATTCCTGGGTGGCGGACGCTGGTGCTGGTTACTGAGATGGAGATGGGGAGGGGCCTGTGTGGGATGGGGCATGGGCTCAGGGACTCTGTACCTCCAGCCAAAGGCCAGTCAGGGGAGGAAGGAGGACCAGGGAAGGTTTGTGTGCAGCCTGGGGGTGCCCTCTGCATGTGTGCAGGCTAGTGGGGGTGGGGATTTGGCTGCTCTTTGGGGCGTGCCAACCCTCTCTAACCTGAAGCGTGACCGCAGGAAAACTACTTCAACATGTCGCTCCCCAAGCTCCAGGAGTTTGACAGCTCATGTGGTTGGCCAACACCAGGAGTTTTTAATAATAGTAAACACAAACCTTGAGGAGAAGATGCGGAGCCCATCTGAAGGGTAGACTGGAATTCAGGAACCCACAGTTTCCCAGAATTCTTTTCTGGGGCCACGGAGTCTGCTGTGTGTTTTCGATCACGAGACTTGGTAAGGACAGTTTAAAAGCATCTTATTGAATTGCTCCGATATTTTCCTCCAGGCTGGTCTAATGCTGCGCATGGGAAGGCAGAGAATTACCTATGCTGGTGGGTTCCCTCTTGAAAAGAAATCTCTTCTTGGTGATCAATCCACTGTCTGGGCAAACAGAGGAGTCCAGCTTTCCAGTCTGGCTTGGAACTGGCCGTGGGAGGGACAAACCATTCTCAGAAAAGTCCCTGAGATGAGAGCTTCTCCTTGAGGCTCATGCAGAGCGAATCCTGAAGCAAGCATTAGGCTGTAGGTTACAGCAGAACCACCCACCAGGGTTCCTTATAAGCAAGACCATGGGTAGGTGAATTGTTGATTCTGGGCTGAGCTCTCAACTATGTCCGCAGGGATCCAGCCTTTTCTATCTTTCTGTTTCACCATTCTCGGCATACTGACTTATTTTTCTCATGCTTTTGCCTCATGGTCTCAAGATGGTGGCCATGGCTCTAGGTGTTGCATGTGAGGTAGCTCTAGGTGTAGCATTCTTGCAAGGCAAGAAGTTGAGAGGTTTGCATTAATCACATGACTCCTTTAACAAAAAAGAAAGGAAAAGAAAAATTTCCCAGAAAACCCACCATCAGACCATTTCACTTGGAACCAAATCACAAGAATACTCCTATATGCAAGGGAGACTAAAAGAGTGGGAAGCCAGATTTCTGAACTGGCTTGGATGTTTCAAGGCTCATTGTTGGCTGTTGATGCCCAAATCCCACCTGGGATCTGTTCACAAAGAAGAAACAGGATGGATGTGGACAGGGGTCTGGGAGCATCTCCTATGCCGCACCGTCCGTCCCTGGTAGAACGAGGCAGAATGAGTCTACCTGCACATAAATGCTGCTCAGTCAGTTAGGAAGGATTCAGACCCAGCTGCTACACTGAACACTGTGGACACCGTGGACAGTAACATAGGAGTGATGTTTATTGCGTGCTTACCCTGGGCCTACGACTGGCCGGTAAAACACAATTTTAATTTATCTCGAGAACCCTCTGAGGTGGGTCCTTTTCTTATTTTCATTATGCAAATGAGCACTCTCACGCTTTTCAGAATAACTTGTCCAAGGTCAGATAAGTCACAAGAGGCAGAGCGAGGATGCCAAGAGTTTGTTTTCCGCAGCTGGGCTCTGCACAACTCAACACCAGTTGATCCTCCCAGGGAAATCGGTGTGATCAGTGCTCACACACCTGAGGGGAGGGCACAGAGCACAGGACACCAGGACTTGGGGCCAGTAATGCTACCGCTAGCTTTCTGTGCCAGAGAGCAGGCTTTACAACCTGTGATCATGGGATTTTTGTGGGGTGCCTGTCTCCCCCATTAACATGTGCTTATGGACACCGGGAATACACCTGCCCCATTCATTGTTGTATCTGCTGAAAATAAGCAGGACGCTCAAAGATGAGCCACGGACCTGAAGTCACTGCAGCAGATGCTGCAAAATGCAGATGTTGGTTGGCAATCCAGCTGCATCATACATGGGCAACTGGAGCTGGTCGCTGGGCTGGAATTCTGGGCTCAGACCACGAGGGGGCAGTACTTGAGAGCTGATGCTACCCAGGTATATGTTGCCTTCTCCCCTAGGGATTTTGCAGTCAGACTCTTTTACCTGGCTGGTTTCTCTTCAGTCCAAGAACGAGCAAGCTCCAGAAATCTTAGAATTAATTTTTAGAGCAGTTAAGGGCCAGAGAGGAGAGTTGGAAGTGCATCTAGAAGCAGTCCAGGAAGGCTGCCTGGTGGAAGTAGATCTTGGTCTGGATGGATTAAGGTCACTTGTACCCACTTCAACAATTCAGTTCACCAGTGTGGTGTGCTCCTGCCCTAGGTGCGGTGGGCAAGGCAGGGACATCAGAAGGGGCTTCTTGGGGGCAGGGGACAGTTTGGTTGGAGACACAAGAGGTTGCTCCCATAGCTATAAAGTAAGACAGAAGTCAACAAAGGCAACAGTAACAACAACAACAACAACAAAAAGATAAAAATTTGAGATTTATCTTGACTGATGGGATGTGGAGAAGCATCTCAGGAAAAGAAGGCCTTGCAGCTGGTCCCTAAGGAGCAAGTGTCATTAATCGGGCTGACTTGTGGGTTCTCATCCTAGGCTTTTTCACCTGAGCTGAAAGGTGACACAGAGAAAGCATTTTGCGCACGTGTGCGTGCTTGTGTGCGTGTGCACACCCAGCAGTGTGGTTAAGAATGCAAACTTCAGTATTGGTCAAATCTGATTTCAAGTCTCAGCTTGGCTGTTATTAAGCTGTGTCACCCTGAAACTATTTAACCTTTTGAATTTACGTTTTCTCACCTACAACATGGGGCATAATGTTTGTATTTCCCTCATAGGTTGTTCTGTAAGTAAATCACGTAGACAAGGAAAAAAGTGTCAAGTCTTGGGACCAAAATTCCAAATCACTTATGACCTGGGAAGAGAGAGCTATAAAGGAATGTATTCATTCATTTAACAGATATTTTTTAAAGCACCCACTATGTGCCAGGCACTATGTCAGGCCCTTGAGATATAACAGACTGGAAAAAGATAAATATTCCTGCCCTCATGGAGGGTAATAGACAAAATAACCCAATCTATAGCAGGTCAGGTGGCCCTAAGTTTTATGGAGGACATAGGTCAGGGGGGAAGGTTGGAAGTGCCAGTTTGGAGGGAAAGGTGCTTTTGTAAATAGTTTGCTCAAAGACATGGCCTGAGGGCTTGCCTTGGGGGTAGAGGAGGTTAAAAAAAAATAAATATTTTAAAATTTCTGATTCTGATAGAAAAATATAGGTTTAAATATGTTTGATAAAACCTTCAAAGGCAAAAAGTAATCAGATTTCCAAAGTCTAAGAGGAAGATAGTGGGAACAAGGAAAACTTTATTCAAGTAAAAATAAAAGAAAGAAAAACACATAGTGAGCATTAAACAAAATTTGGTGGCAAATATATGTTATGAAACAGGTGGATTTGTAGAGAAACTTAAATCTGATTTAAAAAGAAAGCCAAACTGTTACCAAGAAATGTACAATAGAATGACCCAGAGAGGTTAAAGATAAAGAAATGAGTGAGGATCAACTAGGCATCATAAAGGGAAAGGCAAGTCAGGATGGAAATGCTAAGATTGGGTTGCGTAGAAGCCCAAAGGCAGTAAACAGAAGAAAGAGAAATATTTTTCATTGATAAAATCTAAAATCCACCCGGGTGACATACAGGCATAACTCTTAACCCACCAAACATTTCACTGAGTGCAGACACTAATTCGAGATCTCAACGGAGCCAGGATCATGGTAATAACAGGCTCCAGTATTCCCCTTTCAGAATTCTGTAGATCACATGGACCAAAAAGCAATAAAGGATTTCAGCAACACAAATAACAAGATTGATTAATTAGTTATGAATACAACTTCATCCAGAGGAATGACCCCATTCTTCTCTCCTGCCCATTGAGTGTTCTCAACGTTAAGTAATGGCCTTGGCTTACTGGTGGTCTCTTAGCTGCGATGAGCAGAAACCTGAACTCACACAGGGTTAAACCAGGAGCAAAAGTGCAAGTGCACATGCAGGAGGTCTGGGAAGGGTGGGCACCAGGGTGACTGGGGTCTTCTGCCTCCACTCTGCTGTCCTTGACAATGCCTCCAAATTAAGGCTGTGGAGAGGATTAGCAACTGCAGCAGAAGCCCCTTGGTTCCCATCCACTGGGAAAGATGAATTCCATCCATCCATGGAATAAAAGTCCTTCTCTTTGGTCAGATTTGGACTAATTGATGTCACATAACTGCCCTTAAATCTAAAAAAATTTGCCAAGAGAATGCACAAATTGGCTTAACCCTGAAACCTTGGGCAAGATGGATAGAATCATGATGATTGGCCAAGATCACTCATGGCCCACCCCAGAGCTGCATGGAGTCAGCTTCCCTATGGGCTGCCTGGAGACAGGGGATCCTGGGGCAAAGCTAGGCTTGGGGTGGGAGGGAGGAAGTAGAGAAGAATGTTTTAAGAGGAATCTGTGGAAACCATCACTCTGTCCAGGAAGAAAATGTTAACAAATTGCAGAAAGGAGATAACTTATAGGCCATTTCCTCTGCCAATAACCATAAAAGGTATTTATAAGAAAACTAGATTCTGCTCCCCCCCCCCCCGTAAAAAATGGAAGTATATGTTATACACCATAAAGGCACAAACATTAAATGTACACCTTGATGAGTTTCTACACATGTGAAACCAGCCAGAACTCCTAAAGATGCCCCTGCACTACTTCCTGGTCAGTGTTACCTCCTTGGAGGCAGCGACTGTGCTAACCCATTGCCAGAGATTAGTTTGTCTGTTCTCAAATCTTACACAAATGGAATGATGTAGCCTGTCATCTGTGGTGTCTGACTTCCTTTGTTCCACATGATATGGACAACATTCACACATATGTTGTGTATATTGGTTTCATGATTTAATTCTACATAGTATTCCATTGTACGAATTTACAACAATTCAGTGAATTTTTCTGTAGTTGATAGATAATTTTTCCCAGGAAATTTTAAACCATACTTCTTCAAATAATTTTTACATCAAGGAGGAAATAAATCCTTAAATATTAGCTCTTTTAAATATTCATATATTGTAGCAACAACTTTGATGAATCCAAAGCTATATTCAGAGGAACATCAATAGCCTAAAAATACTTTTATTATTTAAAAAAATAGGTGGATATGAATGAGTTGATAATTTGACCAAATAATATAGGAAGGAAACAATATAAATAAACCAGGAAAAGGAAGGTTGTTAGAGAATAAAGTAGAAATTCATTAAGAAAAATAGGGTTGGCTGGGTGGCTCAGTCATTAAGCATCTGCCTTTGGCTCAGGTCATGATCCCAGGGTCCTGGGATTGAGTCCCACATCCGGCTTTCTGTTCAGTGGGGAGTCTGCTTCTCCCTCTCCCACTCCTCAGGCTTGTGTTCCCTCTCTTGATGTCTTTTTCTCTCTCTCTGTCAAATAAATAAACAAAATCTTAAAAAAAAAAAAGAAAAATAGTAAAGTTGATAAATACTTGGTTATTTCTAATAGACTAATAAAATAGACACCACCTCACAAACTTGTGTTATAAAAAGCGTAAGACAAATATTTGCAACATCAAAAAGAGAAAGGATATATGATCCCAGATATAAACAAGATTTTTAAAATTATAAGTGAATATTTTCAAATCAAGTGAAATATTAAATGACTTTCTTAAATAGTATAAATATGCAAAATTGACACAAAAAGACTTAAAAAACCCCTACACAGAACAACCATAGGAGAAATTTAAAAGTATATTAAAGATCTGTCATAACATATATTTTAAGTGAATTTAATTTTATAGGGGTTCAAGCTAACCTTCAAAGAAGAGATAATTCCATTTAAACTTCATCAGCCTGTTGAAAAAGAGCAAAATCTTCTGTTAATTTTATGAGGCTGGCAAACTCTGGATACCTCCCTTTGATAAAAGGCTCACAAACAGAACCACACAGGGCAACCACACAGGCCAGAGGACCACCACACTGGGTTCTGGCCCAGTGGAAATATGGGCCCTGATTGGCAGCATCTAGTTTTCCAAAGAAGGCCAACAATCGAATGTTTATGTGTCATTCTCCAATTTTTCTGTGTTGGCAAGAGATACTTTTTTTTTCTTTTTAACACCCAACGTGGACTAAATCAAATCCACCGACTGGCTTTGTACACCATTTTGCAACCTTTATTCAAATGGACTTGGCCCCATGATCTGAAGCAGGGAGCCAAAGGAGGCTGTTCTTACCGTCACTCTGTCACCTGTCACCCTGCTGAAACTGTCACTTCAGTTTCTCTGAAAAGAAAGTCTAATTCTGCACTGTTCAGTAGGGACATAATGTGAGCCACATGTGTACTTTTAAGTTTTCTAGCAAAAAAAAAAAAAAAGAAAGAAAGAAAGAAAGAAAAATGTGCTAAAAAATAGAAACAGATTAAATTAATTTTAAAAATATGTTTCATGTATATCCAAAATGTATCATTTCAGCATGTAAAAGTAGAAAAAATATCGGTGAGATGTTTTGCCTTCTTTTTGTTTTGTTTTAATTCTTGATAATCCAGGGTGTGTGTTTTATGCTCACAGTGGTACTTCAATTGAACCACTAAGTTTTTATCAAAAAGAGTCGATCTGTATTTAGATTTTATAAAGTTAGCAGTTAAAGAAGGCAGACTCCTATATCTAAATTATTCCAAACATGCCAAAAAGCTTTCTAATAACTAAATTGTGCATAAGAAGTCACTTTCCTTTAATATTTGCATCTCCATTGACAAAACGGGACCATCTTTTTAAAAAGCGATTTGACTTTGAGGTAAAAGCATGAGTTTCAGAATTGTTGGAGATAAGTAAATTTACCAACTCTTGTGCTACATCAGCGTTAGCAACGCTGAATGCAATAAAAGCAACCCTTCAGTGGAAAAGCAACTTTAAATTTATCATTATCAACAAAGAGCTCTTCCAGTTTTTCTCATAGTTTTTTTTGCAGCCAATCTATGCAATGCTGACAATTGCGATTAAAATCTTCTGCGTATTGATTCATGCGGGAGAAATGTGAGAGCCATTGTTATTGATTTGGATTATGAAAGGTTTTAAATCTCAGCATAAATTCTGGTACCTGTCTAGCTTCTTTTGTTTTTGAGCTTCAAGTTTAGCTCCTTCTCATATTGTGTGATAACAATGAGAAAACTTTAAATCAAACCACCATTTTGTTTTGTTTTGTTTTTGAATATTTGGCGAGTATATCTTTTGTTTCAAAGAAATCTTGAATTGGAATGAACACTACAGCAAATCTTTGTAAAACTCATGACTCGACAACTAAGGCAAAGAACACAAGATCATTAACTTTATTGTCTTCTCCTTCTTTCCAAGTTCTATAAACTGATGATGATTCATAGAATTTGTACGGAAATACCAAAATGACTTTAACTCTTGAATCCGTGACACTTTTCGGAGTCTTCTCCACAAAACGGAAGGCAAATATTTTATGTGGATCACAGAGTGGAACAGAACATGAAGGGAATCATTCGTCTCAGGTTTTAAAATTCCAGTAAATCTGAATTTTTGATCTAACAAAGATGAAGCATCATCTGTCGTCATAGAAACGAATTTTGTTATTTCTAGCTGAGATTCTTTTTTGACAGATGTAGAAAATGCAAAAGTATCTATGCCAGAAGTTTGATGTTTTTAAAACTAAGATAATTTTTAGAACAATATTAAGTTCACAGAAAAACTGAAGCGAAGGTACAGAGCTTACCCATCTGCACCCCTTACCCCCTCCTCCCCCAGCCTTCTCCATTAGCAACATCCCCCACTAGAAGGGTGCTTTTGTTACAATGGGTGAACCTACACTGACACATCAAAATTACCCACAGTTTACATTATAGTTCCCTCTTGATGCAGTACATTGGCTATGGTTTGTCTATGGGTATGACACGTGTCCATCCCGTGGTATGCCTTGAAAATCTTCTGTGTTCTGCTTTCATCCCTCCCTGCAAATGTCCCCCAAATCCCTGACGTATGTTAATCTTCTATCTCCATTGTTTTGCCTTTTCCAGAAAGTCATGTAGTTAGAATCTTTCAGGATATAGCCTTTTCAGATTGGCCTCTTTCACTTAGTAATATGCATTTACTAGTCCTCCACATCTTTCCATGGCTTGAGAGCTCATTTCTTTTGAGACCTGAAGAATATTCCATTGTCTGGATGGGCCACAGCTTGTTTATCCAGTCATCTACTGAAGGACATCCTGTTGCTTCCAAGTTTTGCCAATGATGAATAAAGCTGCTATAAATAACCATGTGTAGGTTTTTGTGTAGATGTAAATTTTCTACTCTTTTTTTTTTTTTTAAATTTTCTACTCTTTTGGATAAATAGAAGGACTATGAGTGCTGGACTGTATGGTAAGGCTATGTTTAGTTTGTAAGAAACCATCAAACTGTCTTCCAAAGTATCTGAGCCATTTTGATTCCCAGCAGCATAAGTGAGCTCCCGCTGCCCCACATCCTTGCCAGCAACAGATGTGGTCAATCTGGATTTTGGCCCTTCTCAGAGGTGTGTGGTGCTATCTCGTTGTTTTAATTTTCATTTCCTTGAAGACCTATGATGTGGAGGATCTTCTCATGCGCTTCTCTGTCACCTGGATATCTTCTTCGGTGACGGGTCTGCTCAGGTCTTTGGACCATTTTTTAATTGAGTTGTTTGTTTTCTTATCATTGAGTTTTAAGACCTCTTTGCATGCTTTGGATAATGGTCTGCATCAGGTGTGTCATTTGCAAATATCTTCTCCATGCCTGTGGCTTGTTTCTTCACTTCCTTGACATCGTCTTTCACAGAGCAAAGGTTTTTAATTTTAATGAAATCTTGCTGATTGGTTATTTCTGTCATGGATGGTGCCTTTGGTGTTGTATCTGCAAAGCCATCGCCAAATTCAACAGCATCTAGGTGTTCTCCTGTGTTAGTTCCTAGGGTTTTTGTAAGTTTGCAGTTTACATTTAGATGATCTTGAGTTGATTTTTGTGATGGGTATAACTAGATACTTGTATTTTTTGGCATGTGGATGTCGAGTTGTTTCAACCCTATTTCTTGGGAGCTTATCTTTGCTCTATAGTATTGCTTGTGCTATTTTGTCAAAGGCCAGTTGACTAGAGTTATGGGATGAGTTTCTGGGCTCTCTGTGTTGTTCCTTTGATCCGTTTCTCTATTACCTCATCTGTATCACAGTGTCTTCACTATTGTAGCTTTTTAGTAAGTCTTAGAATCAGGTAGTATCAGTCTTCCAACTCCGTTCTTCTTCAAGATTGTGTTGGCTGTTCTAGATCTTTCTCCTCCCCGTATGCACTTTAGAATCAGTCTGTCAATATCCACAAAATGACTTGCTGGGATTTTGACTGGGATTGCATCAGTAGATCAAGTTTGGAAGAACTCACATCTTGACCATATCAAGTCTTCTAACCATCCACATGAAGCACTCTCCATTTATTTAGTTCTTTGATTTTCTTCTTTGGAGTTTGGTGGTTTTCGTTTAGATCTTGAACATATTCAGTGAAATTTCTACCTACGTATTTCATTTTGGTGGGTGCTAATGTAAATGGTATTGTGTGTTTAATTTCAAGTTCCACTTGTTCATTTCTGGTGTATAAGAAAAGGATTGAGCTTTGCATATTAACCTGCATCCAGCAAACTTGCCATAATTGCTATTAGTTTAAGTTTTTTTTTTTTTTAATGGCTCTTTCAGCGTTTCTGCATAGACAATCATGTCATTTGTGAACAAAGACAGTTTTATTTTTTCCTTTCCAATCCCTATGCCTTTTGTTTCCTTTTCTTGTCCTTATTGCATTAGTGGAGACTTCCAATCATTGATATTTTTGGAAAGATTTTGAATTGTATATTCAACTGTTTGCTGGTTTAATTGAAGATCTTATCCTTTTGGGAACATACCTTTTTTAGTATTTTTCTCCATATTCTAACATTTTTTTTAAACTGACACAATAATTAAAAAATCATTTCTCTGTCTAAAAATGGTTTCCTTTTTCTGTGCAAGGACAGGGTCATTTCATAGCTCACCAGATTTACAGGCTCAGATCCTGTTAAAGTTCATTAAAATTTTTTTTTATTTAGAAAATTTATTTCTCTCTGATTCTAGTTGGCTTTTGTTGATTCTTTTTGACTGTTGGGAGGAAATGTCTTTTCAAATCCATTATGCATTTGCTAAAAGTGTCTGTTACTATTGTCCATTTTATTATCCTTTCCCCAACACACAAAAAACTTTTTCCCCTGCCATTACCATTCATCCCGAAATCCGTGACGTCTCACATTGTCTCTATGGTTCTCCATGTTTACTTGATTCCATGTCAGGAGGGATTCCTTCATTTTAAACCTAAAACCTATTCATGCTTATTTTTTTTAACTGGAAAAATAACAATTATATTAATATTAAAATATAATGATTTCCACTTAAGGACATACCTATCATGGTAGTTTGTGCTATCTGCATAAAATATTCGGATAAAAACATTACAGCCTTACATGTGTGTGTAGAAAAATAATCTTCCTGACTGAATCCAGGGCTGGAAGTTCTGGGGGGGGGGGGCGAGCGTGCATGGGACCCTATTTGCCATCACCAGTAAACTCTCTAGGGGCAGCCAACCTGTGTTTTGATGGCGTCAAGCTTTGAGAATGTGATTTAAAATTTCAAGCTCTGTTTCAGGGTTGTGTTTGGAGATACCTATATTTTAGATGTCATGCTGGCTGATGAGGGGAGAGCATCTTTTTTTTTTTTTTAATACTTAAAAAAAGTTTTATTAACATAAAATGTATTATTAGCCCCAGGGATACCGGTCTGTGAATCATCGGGCTTACAGACTTCACAGCACTCACCATAGCCCATACCCTCCCCAATGTCCATAACCCCACCACCCTCTCCCTACCCCCCTACCCCCCAACCCCCGCAACCCTCATTTTGTTTCGAGAGATTTAGAGTCTCTTATGGTTTGTCTCCCTCCCAATCCCATCTTGTTTCACCTTTTCCTTTGAGAGGAGAGCATCTTAATATAAACTTACAACTTTTGTTTTGGGGACTCAGATCTAAGATACAGCTTGTGGTTGCTGACTAAGCATGTAAGCTCCAGGATTTCCCACCAACTTTTCCAGGGCCTGACTCTGCTCCAAGCAGGATGTCTGGAAGGGCTGGGGAACCACACTATTTATCTATTGGTTTTGATTTCCATCTCCTCTTGGGGCATGGCTAGCTAAAGAGGAAGCCCCATCTCCAGCCCCTACCCAAAGCAAGCACAGGCCTGGGTGGAGTCCGGGGGAGGGAGGGTGTTGAGTCCAAACAGCTGGAGGGCTCATAGGAGCCGGGGACTGCTGAAAAAGAGCAAAGAGAGGCTTTGGGCAGGGGCTGAGCAGGGGAGAGGGAGTGAGTCAGGGCCAGCTGGGGGTTTGGTGCCTGTTTCTGTGATCAAAGAAAACACCCAAGGGCCTGCTTAGAGCTTGAGGGGATGGGGGTCATGGCCAGGGAGGGGCTGGGAGGGAAGGGCTCTTGGGAATTTGTGGAGGAAACACAGCTTCAGGGCTGTTTGTGAAGTTCATCCCGGCAAAGACTGCAGCGTCTCAGGGATCTTTTTCTTCTCTGCCCTCCCCTCCCCTCCCTCTCCTCCCCTCTCCCTTCCCTCCCTGCCTTCCTGAATGTTCCTTCCTCAGAGCCACTGCCCCTCCCTTCTGGTCTCTCAGCCTTTCCCCCTTTCTTTAGCCCTGATGCATTTCTGCTCCCTCTCTTCCTCTGGTCTGTGACCCCGGGCTTTGCCTCCTGGCAAAATGGCTAAACCAGAAGTGAGGTTTTTACTTTTTACTTTAAATTTTAATGACTTGTCTTTTTTCACCATGAAGAAACCTGTGCAGTGAAAGCATCTGAAGAAAAAAAAAAAGTAAAACATTAAAGGAAAATAGAAGCCACCTGTAATTGATCTAATGAGAGGAAAACACTATCAAAATTGTGGTATATTTCTTTGACATCTTTGTTGTGTGTGTGTGTGTGTGTGTGTGTGTGTGTGAAGTGTGGCTACAGATATGGAAGTCTTTGGGTAGTTTTTTTCCCCCTCTTTTTGCATGTGATATGGTATCATAGACATTCTGTCACATTAGTAAGAGTTTAAAGAATAAGTTGTTAATGGCTGAATAGCTTTCTAGTGTATGGCTATGTTATCATTGACCTGTTTATATGGCTTCTAGTTGTCCTCCCCTCCCCACCCCCACACAGATTGCTAGTTGCCTACCAAGACCCACCTTTAGTAACAGATCACTGATTTTATTTTGGGTGGCAATGTGCCTATCTAAAAGACTATATTTCCAACCCATATTGCAGTCAGAGGTGGCCAAATGAGACAGAGATAAAAAAAAAAAAAAGTTGTTTGTTTGCTCTCTGGGAATGCAGGCAGAGTCTCACATTTTTCCCTACATGGAATGAAGACACTATGGCTGGTGCACCAGCAGCCATCTTGGACCATATGATGACCCTAAAGTAACTATGCACTGAGGACAGAAGAATCCAAGGATAGAAAGCATGTGGGTCCCAGAGAACAATGTGTAGTTGCCACAGCAATCTTGGACCATCTAACTCAGGATTTCTTTTATGCACTGGAGAAATAAACTTCCATATTGCTTGCTTTCATCTCCTATTAAGAGCTGAGTTTGATTCCTACAAGACTCATTCATTCCATAGTCAAATGCAACGTATATTTACTGAAGGACTACTCTGTATCAGTTTCCACTGAAATAAGGACATATCAGTGAACAAAACATAGAAAGTTGCCTGTCATGTATGGAGCTGACATTCTGCTGGGGAAAGACAGATGATTAAAAAAAAATATTTCGGTGGCTTTGATCATAAGTGTTAAGGAGAAAGAATAAAGGAGGGTAGAGGGATGTGTTTTGTTTTGGGGGCTTGGGGTGATGTTGAAATTCTACATGACTCAGAGAAAGCCTGGCTGAGATAATTATTCTCTTCCCTATGAATTCAAATGGCATCTTGATAGCACTTTTCACATTTCTTAATGCTTAGAAATTAGTGGCTAATGGGGTTGCTGAAGAGTTGGTGACTAGACTCTTCTCGTGAGGATTGTCTCTGACATTATAATTAGTTGAGCTTTTTTCTGTCGCAGGTGCAAGCAACTCAACTCAAATAGGCTTAAGAAAACTGGGGAGCATTGTGACTCACAGAATTAAAATATCCAAGGGGTGGTCCCAGCATGGCTGAAGCCAGGTGCTCAGAAACTTTGCCAAGAATCTGTCCTCCCCATGTCCCCGTCTTGCTTCCCTGCGTGTTGGCGCCATTCTCAGCCACAGGACGCCCACCTCAGGAGAGAAGCTGGCCTCCTGCTGCTGCAGACTGATGCCCAGCAGCTTGGAATGGGGGTAGGGAGGTGTCTTTCCCAGTCCTTGCCTCAAATATCCCAGGGCTCACTCTCATTGGCTGGGGTTGGTAACACGCCCAATCCTGAACCAATGCCTGGGCCCCACTGGGAGTCAGACAAGCTGATGGGCGGGGCCTACGTCCTAGGATCCCTCCTGCCGGCCAGAGGAGTGGGCCTGCCCCAGGGCTTAGGGGGCTCTGTGTAAAGGAACCTGTAGCTCTCACGTGCTCAGGCACAGTACAGGCTCTTCTTCAGCCCTTCCGCCCAGGCAGAAGTCAGATCCCTTTCTTCTTAAGCTTTCCTTTTGCCTAGTGATTGTTTTCTCCACATTACAAATGAACAACCAAATGCCTAAAGACCATAAATTATAAACGAGCCGTTCAAATGAGGCGAGTGATGGCAATGAGTAAAATCTAATTAAGCAGTTTGAGATCTAAGCGATATTGTTATTAAAGTGCCGTGTTAACAGAGCGTCTGATCAGCTTCTAATCTGTTATGTGAGTTAGTTGGAGGTGAGCTCCGTTCTGACTGACATCGAGATCAATCCATTCTGGAGCGGGAGATAAAGAGCCGAGGCACTGAAGGGACAGAATTCTTGATGAGGGTTTGTCCTTGTAAGCGGCCGACCGGCCCCAGCTTGTCTGCGCTCCCTCCACAGCGCAGGTCACAGTCCCGGCTGGGGGATTTAAAGGTACCACCTTTAAAAAGCACAATTGCCGGCATTTTTTAAAAAAAGATTTTATTTATTTGACAGAGAGAGATCACAAGGAGGCAGAGAGGCAGGCAGCGAGAGAGAGAGAGGGAAGCAGGCTCCCTGCCGAGCAGAGAGCCCGATGCAGGGCTCCATCCCAGAACCTTGAGATCATGACCTGAACCGAAGGCAGAGGCTTAGCCCACTGAGCCACCCAAGTGCCCCAATTGCTGGCTTTTTGAGAGGTTCTGGGATTTCCAGAGCTCGGCTCTCACATTCACTTCTCCGTACACTCGAAATGATTCATCAAGTGTATCCGTGCCAGACACTGGCAATGGAGGGAGAGACGGGCATGGTCTTGGCTCTTCGGAAGCTCCCCGTGTGCGCCCACTCTGGTGGTACCGATCTGTCTTCGGGGAAGAAAGAGGACGCATGTGAGCATTTATTCCTTCCACACCCAGGTCTCTAGAGAGAGGTTCTTGGACACTCCAGGCTGGCAGTGTGTGGGCGGGGGGGGGGGCAGCAAGGGCTGCAAAGTGTGACGGGGGAGGCGAGGGAGCCGCAGACCCTTCGTCTGCTTTCACTTCTCTGGGTTGGGGTGAATTTGCTTAATTAAATTTTAGCTGGGGTTAGGCGGGTCACCTCCTTTCCTAGTCACAGAAACTGGGCCTGCAGGGGCTGAGCAAGAGCCTCGAAGCCGCTGGGACAGGAGGTCATGGCCCGGGGCAGAGCCAGGTCCGTCTCAGTCCAGAGTCCAGGCTTTGGCCAGCGCCTGGGCTGGCTGCCCACCAGGCGGTCCTGATGAAGGACGAGAGGATGAGGTCACACTGGCCAGACTTAGCTCTGAAAGTTAGACGTCCCCTCCGAAGCCTGTGGGCTACCGTGGCCCTCACTGGGCTCCATGGGACCTGGGTGAAGCCTCAGCCTTGCAGGGTGTGGCCAAGGAGAGCCGGGGCTTCTCTTTCCTCCCAGGACAGACTCGGGAGGGAGGGGAGGGCCATTCCTGGAAGCGTTGGGAAACTTCTCCACGTTTCTGCGGGCTCTATCTCTCTGTCCTCTCGTCCCGTTCTAACCCTTTCCCATCCTTTTGGCTTAGGGAAGCTCCTTCCTTCCTTCCTTCCTTCCTTCCAGGGAGGCAAAGATACCTCCTCCCTCTTGATCTCTTACCAAAGAGCTTCATTTGGTAACAACATTTGGTATTTCTTGGCAGGTCTCCCCGGCTTTCCTCCTCTGTGCTCTCAGGATCGTTCCGGCGGGCAACGATTGCTGGAAGTTGCTTACCTCCCAGTGTGTGTTACCTCGTGGGAAGAGCCAAGGCTCTCGATTCTGCACAGCACGTGTGGGCTGTGTGACCTTGGGCAAGTCACTCACCCTCTCTGACACTGTCTCCCTGGCTGTGAGATGGAGACACTCGCCCCCATCTCACAGAGGGCTCCCAGGGATTAAACAAGGCAGTGGATGACAGCTCATAGAGTACAACTCACGTTAGTCCCTTTCTTTTGGGGGACAGGAGATTTTTCACAGGTGCTTACCTGTGGATTGACCTCTAAGAGCCCTCAGTGGCAGTGACAGCATACAATTATGTGCTTGTGACCTTAGGTATCCTCTTCTTGTCGTCGAGAAGAGAACATTCACTCGCATTTCGTCTACAGCGCTGATTGTGCTCTGGCTCTCTCCTCTGCTAGAGAAGGAACCCATCTCCCTACTTGAACAAACCCAAGCCACGGACAGTGCAGAGGTTGTCTCTCTGTAATAACTTTTGGGGTGTGTTTATTCACTACAGTCTTTGAAATACCTGGTCCCTTCAGGACAGACCGGGTAGAGATTCAAGAGCTGAGAGAGCTCTACAGAGCTGTTCTACCAAGTGTGGTCCCTGGACCAGCAGCAGCAGCACCGAGGAGCTCATTAGAAATGGAGTCTCGGGGTCCATCCCCCCCCCCCGCCCCCCGGCCATCAGCACCTGCTTTGGACGAGATGCCTAGGGCGTTCTGGGCACAGCATGTGGTGAGTGGCATGGCACTGACATCTGTCCCTTCTCTCTGAGCAGGTGAGCCAGCAGATGAGGTTGGGGTTGACCACCTTTGATGGGGATGGGGGCACCTGAGGTTCGTCCTGGGTATAGTCTCTGGCTGAGAGGGTGGGGAGTGTAGAGGGGAAACAGGGGGCTCTCTGGGAGCCCAGCAAGTGTCGGCAGGTGCCTGGGGCTGAGCGAGCTGAGGGGGCCTGTTGACGGCTGGCGGGAGAAGCTGGGGCCTCCCGGGTGTGGGGGGCTGCAGGGCCGGCCGGCCCCCACTCAGAAACCGCCACTGGCTTCCGGCTCCCGGCCCCGCTCAGCTCTCTGATGGAAAACATGCAGGCGACCCTGGAGACATTCCAAAGTACCTATAGGAGTGGCAGAACGGATGACCACAAACGGCGTGGCTTGAAACAACAGAAATTTATCGTCTCACAGTTCTGGAGCCCAGACGTCCAAAGTCAAGGTGTTGGTCGCGCTGCTCTCCATCTGCAAGCTCCGTGGGAGAATCCACTCCTTGTCCCGTCCAGCTTCCGGTGGCTCCTGGTGACCCTGGCTTGTGGTCACAGCACTCCAGTCTCTGCCTGTGTCATCCCACAGCCTCCTCCTCTGTGTGACTATGGCTACCTCTTTCCTCTTCTATAGGACCTCAGTCTGCTGATTTAGGTCCCATTCTGGTCCAATATGAACCATTTGCAGGGACCGTTCTTCTAAATAAAGTCACCTTTTAAGGCTTGAGGTGGGCATGAATTTTGAGGGGACACCGTTTAAGCCACTGCAACACCAATAGGACTTTGTAGAAGGGTGGCAGTCTGGGACACCTGGGTGGCTCAGTTGGTTAAGCAGCTGCCTTCGGCTCAGGTCATGATCCCAGCGTCCTGGGATCGAGTCCCACCTCGGGCTCCTTGCTCAGCAGGGAGCCTGCTTCTCCCTCTGCCTCTGCCTGCCATTCTGTCTGCCTGTGCTCACTCTCTCCCCCTCTCTCTCTCTGATGGATGAATAAAATCTTTAAAAAAAAAAAAAAAAAAAAAGAAGGGTGGCAGTCTTCTGTCTGTCTTTCTGCTTTCTTTCTTCATCTGCTATTAAGAGTAGAAAAAGAAAATTAATTGGGATCTTGAATGGATTTGAAGTCTCCCTTCTCCCACAGAACCCTCAGCCCGGTTTGAGACTATGTTTAATGACTGTGGACAGAGAAGGGGGAGCTGGAGGACAGGGCTCATTAAATATTTATATTTAGTAATAATTTGGTTTGCAAAACTGCCTGGGCACGGGCAGAAGTTGATGCTACTCTTCCTCCAATACCATTGATACGAAGGACACAGTTAATTATCTCTTGCCACATATAATCAACCTCTTGAAAGTCATTCTCTGAGCAATGCCCCGCGGGTCCTGTGTCCCATGCATACCTTTCCTGGGTTTCGGGCCTGCTGTGGCAGTCACTGGACTTGATTGACTCTGAGCCCAGCAGGTAGGGGGGCAGGGGCAGGGTCTATCCTTGTCTTCTGGTGGTGTTTCTTCACCCCTCCTGGTCTCAGTCACTTCATCTCTAAAATGAGAATAAATTTGGTTAACAGGTACAGATCGCATGGTACCGCATGCTGGACACTGAGGGTTAGCGGCAAGTTAGGCAGACACGGCCTCTGTCCTCACAAAGCTCCCTTTTCAGTAGGAGACACAATGACAAACAAACAAGTCTATGCAGCATGATGTCAGGTGGGGGAGAGGCGCCATAAAGGAGGTAAGATAAGGTAAGTGTACAGAGTCAGGCGGCCAAGCTGCTGTTTGACCTGAACAATCAAGGAAGGCTGCTCAGAGGAGGCGTATTAGAGCCAGGACAGAAGGAAGTGAGGGAGAGACGTGGGACTATTTGTGGGGGGGAGCAATCTGGACAAAGGGCATCGTGGTGCGAGGTCCCCGAAGAGGAACGCTGCTGGGGGAAGCAGAGCGGGTGATGGGAAGGGGGTGAGCCACGAGACCCGCTGGGTCAGGGGCAGATTACAGGCCCAGGTTACAGGGCCCTCTTAGGCTCCGAAGAGGAAGGATTCTGCGTGTTCTGCGTGGGATGAGAAGCCTCTGAAAGTTTAGTTCCCACTTTAAAAGCACTGGGTGGGGGGCACCTGGGTGGCTCAGTAGGTTAAAGCCTCTGCCTTCGGCTCAGGGAATGATCCCAACATCCTGGGATCGAGCCCCGCATCGGGCTCTCTGCTCGGCGGGGAGCCTGCTTCCCCCCCACCCTGCCTGCCTCTCTGCCTGCTTGTGATCTCCGTCTTTCAAATAAATAAATAACATATTATAAATAAATAAATAAATAGATAAATAAATAAATAAATAAAAGCTCTGGGCGGCTGTAGTTAGGGGGATGGACAGTGGAGTGGGAGGGGAGAAGCAGGAGACCCCACGAGGGGAAGGTGTCCAGCGGGGGCTGGTCTGGAGGTGAGGGGGTTGAGGTTGGGGGGACGAGTGCTGACTCCTCAAAGGTCTGTTTATCGTGGGCACTTTCCCAGCGAGACGCGCCTGGCAGGTGTCCCATTTCCACCCCTGGCCACCTCCAGGAAGACTGATGACACGCTTCAGCGCCCCCGGCTCTGGCTGCTCTCTGGGAGACCCCCGTCCCGATGTGAACATGAGGAAGCAGGAGGCGGCCGGTCCACGCATTCACTCCCTCCTGCATTCCTTCCGCCGCTCCTGTGGGGATCGGGGCTGAGCGGAAGGGGAACGGCCCTGCCTGTGGAGGCTCGTGGTCCGGCGCAGCCAGCAGCCTTCAGTGCACTGAAGGTTTCACTCTTTGAGTTGAAACGTGCCTGGGAAAGAGTCGGTCACTAGGACCTTCCTGGGCAGAGCAGGTGTGGGCCACTCAGTCCTCGGGGCCCAATGACACATCTGCATTTGTGATATCTTTATTTATTTATGTGACGTTTATGCCCCTGCCTAGTTCCAAAAGGAGTGCGAGGCCTTACAGGAAAAAGCAAAGAGACGGTGAACAGCAATCGGACAACTCAGCGGCCAGAGGCCCCTCACTGACCTGTCTGTCTGGCGGCTCCCCCCCCCTCCCTCTCCCAAGCCCAGCAGACAATCCCCTTCACGCTGTCAGGGCCGGTGGGGAAACTTGATTTCCTTCATGGAGAATTAGGGCACCTGTGCTCACGAGGGATCCCTGTGCACTCAGGAGGGCTGGAACGTGGCTTTGAGAAAGCCAGGCAGAGCGAGCTATGCCCTAGAGAGGGAAACTGAGTCTCGTGAGCTTCGCTGAAGCCACAGACCACAGGAATTCTCCAGAACCTTTCTGGGAAGCTCACGAGACACACACTGTTGGGGGAGGAATCCGGGATTTGGTGCTGAGGTCACGATGGTAAAGCAGGCACGGGACGTAATTTGGTCACTGTTGTGACAGGTGGCGGTGACCCCAGGGAGGACCTCAAAAACTGAGCTGAGTTCAGAGTCAGCAGGGCTTGGGAGCGCTGAAGCCAGCCTGCCCAGCACCCCGCCCTCCCTTTTCTGTGTGAGCACCCCGGTTCCTCTGGGGACCTTCTCTTCCCTGGCACGTGCTCTGGGATGGAGTGGCATGCAAAGCATCAGGGGACAGGGAGGCCAGCCTTGTCACCTTCCAGGAGAAGACGTGTCTGCAGGGCAGAGGCAGGGGCCTGGGATGGGAAGGAGGATTCAGAAAGGGGCAGAGCATCTGTGCGGGGGAAGGCAGACAGCCACTCCTGGGAAGTCATTTGAACTCTTTCCTTTTCACTAATGCAAACCCACGTGTCCGGTGCCGGGTCGTAGTATTATTTTTTCTCCTTCTAAGGTCAGTGACTTGTTGCGGCTGATTATGTCCCTGAACCATACAGACAGGCAGACCCTGCTGGCTGCCATCCCCGGATCCCCGCTCCGGGAGATGCGAGATCACAGCGAACCCCGTCCATCACTGGCTCGCAGCGGGCACTTGGAAATGAAAGAGACTCGTTCCATATCCCAATCAATGTCTGTCTGCCATCTCCATCGATAACTGCCGGGCGGTCCAATCTTTCCCCTGACAGAAAGGCACGCGGGGGGTCAGCCTGAAGATGTGCCGGAGGGAAGAGGTGGCTGTTTGATTCAGAGCCTCCTCGCTGGGCTGGAATTAAGTTGGCTTTTCCTCTAATGAAACTGACTCCGAGGGTCTCCGCGTGCCAGAGACTCAACGGCTCTCAGGAGAAGCGATGATCGTGCCGGTGCTGACGTCCTGCACACAGGCAGCCCCGTGCTCCTACCCCCGCGGAGGGTGCTTGCAAGGGATTTGGAACCCCGGAGGGGGCAGCCGTTGCCCGGCGCACCGTGGAAGTCACAGTAGGCACATAGGGAATGTTGAGGAACTGGCCCCTGGTCTCTGCCTTCCCCAGTCTCTTTGATGGAGCAAGCAAGACATTAAGAGGCCTCGAAGCTCTCTCGTGGTTCGAGTCCCTTACCATGGTTCTCATGTGTGCAAGGCACAGAGGCCAAACCTCGAAGGAGAAGGTACTAGGTGGGTTAGGGGCTCTCCCTTCAGGCAAAGCTCTATACTGGGGTCTTGAGTCCCAGTCCGTGTCCGGCCAGGGACAGGCATCCATTGCTGTCCAATCGGCCATAACGGAGAGGCTCGGGGCCTCATAAGGCAAACGGGCCACCACGTGTCTCCTGGGCCACTTTACTTTAAAACCCCCCAATAAACCCCAGATTGGGAGTGCTCTCCTTGTAGCTGGGTGAAAATCTCATTCAGATTTGTGGATCAGTGAGGGTGAGAAGGAGCAGACATGGTCATCAGAAGTTGGGTTGAAAAACCCCGCCGGCATAATGCAGGGGCTTCTTTTCTTGGAGAAGGGTGAGGGGGCAGGGGAGCCTCGCGGAGCTCCTGGCAGCCACAGGCGTGGGGGGAGGGGGTCGTGTTCAGTGGCCGGAGTGTGGGTACAAGTGGTCCAGCTCTCTGTCCTGTACATGGCCTGGGGGCAACGCTCAGGGGACACCATGTCCCCAGTGCCCACTCCCAAACCTGTCCGTGCGCTCATGCCTCAGTAAGTACTTATGCCTTCAGTGGGGACACCGCTCCTACCCCACATTGTGTCCATCCATCAGAATCTTGCCCCAGTTTCTCCAAGTGCCATCATCTCCTGGAAGCCTCCTGTGACCCTCTCTCTAACTGACTCATCTTCCTCTGCTGAGCACTTGTTAATGCCTTGGGCTCCTTCTCCATCGAGCTACTTATAGCTTGTCTACTCTCTCCCCACAAGTTCCAGGAGCTTCCAACATGACCAGGCCTGGCGGAAAGGAGGAGAACATAATGTTGGATTTTTAGAAGTATTTTATTTATTTATTTGAGAGAGAGCGAGCAAGTGAGCATGAGAGGGGGAAGGGCAGAGGGAGAAGCAGACTCCCCATTGAGCAGAGAGTCTGATGTGGGACTCCATCCCAGGACCCCAAGATCATGACCTGAGCCAAAGGCAGACGCTTAACTGACTACGACACCCAGGCACCCCAATACTGTATTTTTAGACTGGACTGACTTAATTGTAACTGGAAAGTGATGAAATCTGCCAGACATGTCTTTGAAGGTTGGTTTGGTTGTAAGACCAGAAAAGCCACAAATAGCATAGGATATGACAAAATAGAAGTTGATTTTTCCTTCTTGTAAGAGATGTCTGGAGGTGGGAATCCAGGGCTGGTGTGGTGGGTTGGCTGCATGGAGCTACCAGAGACCAGGCTTTCTACCCCACCTTACTTAGAATGTGACCCTTGTCTACGTGGCACGATATAGCTGCTAGAGTTCCAGCCATCACAACAGCATTCTAAAGGGTAGGGTGGAGGAAGGGAAGACTTCCTTTTAAAAATTACTCCCAGGCATAACCCACAACACTTCCTCTTCTGTCCCCTTGGCCAGAAGTTAGTCATGTCACCAAACCTAGCTGTGTCTGGGAATGATGGTATTCTGTTAATAAAGTAGATACAAAGACTGGTATTGGGGAAAAAACAGCGGTTTCCAGTTCATATAGGAAGAGGGGGCTGGCAAGAGGTCTGTGGGAAGCAGTGATTGGAAGAATTCACTCGTGACACCATCTCTCCCCGTTGAGACTGGGAAAGAGGGATTTAATCTGAGTTGGGAGGTTATGAGTCAGATGCCCACCTAACAAATAATTCTTTAGTATAAGTATGTCCCAAATGACACATGGGCTATACTTACACTAAACTTTATTTGTTGTTTATCTGAAATTCAATTTAACTGGGTGTCCTGTATTTTCACCTGCTCAATCTGGCGACTCAGTTATGAGGGAAGCTGGGAAACCCTCTGGAGGCAAGAAGATGCTGGGGTGGCTTGCCATGGTGCTGGGAAAGCACCCCCACCTTGAGCATGTTGGTCTTCTCCCTGGTGCCCCTGCAATGGATGGTCTGCTGGGAGTCCTCAGAACTCCTCCACCAGCCAGAAAATTTAGAGGCAGTGCATTTGTGAGGCCTTGCTGATAAATGACATTTGTAAGTCAGACTGCTTGGGATTTGGGTATTATCTATACTATTCCCTCCCACAAATGATTTGCAGAAATTTCACAGACTCTGCTGATGAATTACATTTATAGTTACATTTTCTTAAGATTTAGGCTCTTCCTAGTTTCTTAAAGGATGTCATCGCAAGGAACAAATCACAGGTCAATTCAAATTAAAAAAAAAAAAAAAAAAAGAAAAGAAAAGAAAAAAAAAAAAAAGAACCAGAGCAAAAGCTGCTCGGAAGAAGCAGAGAATGGATTTCAGGTCCACGTGGAGTGAGTTCTGTGCCAATGCAACGTGACTTGGCAGGACTCGGGGGGAGACGACCGTTGCCACGGTGTGTGTAGATCTCGGTTCTGTGCGTGGAGTTCAGTTTCTATCAAAGATCAGTCAGGGTGCTGTGATGTACTTTACACCGTGATCCTGCAGGTTAAAAATGCCTGTGGGTTTTCACTGTATCCCGGGTCTCCTTGTGGGAGGTGGTCCCAGGAGGACAAGTCTGAGGACGTCCTGCTTGTTCACTCCTGGTGGGTCAAGACAATCACCTGGGAAGTTTCTAGGGCACACCCCAGCCACTACTTACTTCTCAGGTTGGGCCCAGGTGTCAAGAAGATGAAGGCTCCCCGGGGGATGTCCACCTGCGAGCCCCAGGAGCAAAGGGCTCTCTTTCATTTTCTGGGTGGGGAAGCTGAGGCTCAGCCGGTCAGAGGGAGTGACCTGATCTGGGGGCACTATTACAGCTGAGACCTTTGATTTTCTGACCCCGACTCACGGCTCACTCCTCGTTCAAAATATTTTGTCAACGCACAACTTTCCAGGTGCGGGAGAAAACCCAGAACAGCTTGCTGATCTCAGTTTGGGGCAGAAGTGACTGTGCTGGAGGAGACGTGCACGCCGGTCCGTGTGCCCGCCGCGGAGCTATTGTGCGCGCTGTGGTTGTGTACACTGTGTAAGTCTCGCAGCAGCTCCGATGGGGAGGCGCCTAACCACTGAGAAAACGGAGGCCCGGAGACGGGGGCTATCCCAAGCCACAGACCTGGTAAGTGATGGAGCCAGGACTGGAATCCCCCAGCCTGACTCAGACCCTGCGCATGAACCATCACACCCCATAAGCCACCTCCTGTCCTTAAAACCGCCGCTTCCCAAATAGAGTGAACACACGAGTCACCTGCGCCTGCATCACACGGGTCAGTGGGTCCGGGGTGGAGCCAAGAGTCCACATCTACCAAGTCCCTGGTGCTGCAGCTGTTGCTGGTCCGGGGACCACCCTTGGAGTTCAAGGTTATAAAGTATCAGCATCGTCCTCCTGTTGCTGGTGGTTGTTTTCGGCTTGTTGTGCCTTTATAAAACAGTTTTACAGAAGTGCCTGGGGGGCTCAGCTGGTTAAGCGTCTAGTTTCAGCTCAGGTCAGGATCCCGGGGTCCTGGGATCGAGCCCCAAGTTTGGATCCCTGCTCGGAGCGGGGTGTGGGGGGTTCCTGCTTCTCCCTTTGCCTCTCCCCGCACTCGTGCTCCCTCTCTTACGAGCTCTCTCTCTCTCTCTCTCAAATAAATAAATAAAATCTTAAACAAAACAAAACAAAGCCACTTTCGTGAATGAGTGAATGCTGAACACAAGTATGGATTTTGTCACATGTTCCCACCTGGATCCAACAAGGGCCACTATGACTTCGTAGAGGTGAAATTAATCAATAGCAAGGGACCCGTACTTCATCTGGGTTTAGATTTCTCGTGACCTTTGCTATGTAGTTCATTTGACAAACCCAGGAGCTGTTCTCGGCTCAGTTTATAAATGTAGAGTAGATGCCCATATTAATGAGAAAAGTCAGTCCCTCGCTCTGACAAATTGGGATTTTGTAGGAAATCCCATATTTGCTAATTTCTTAGTTTGGGTTCCTCTTAGAGCAGAATGGAGACAAGCTTTGTGTATAAGTAGTTGATTTGGGAGGTGATCCAGGAGGCGAGGTGGGGGGGCGGGGAGGAAAGGGGGGCAGGGAAGGGAGGAAAACCAATCCATGGGGGAATAATGTGGGAGGGAGCCGGGCGCAGTCCTCCTGGGGTTCCTCCAAGGTCCTGTGTGGACCACTCTCTGAAACAGTCACACCAGGGGGCAAGGACATTTTGGTGCTTGGGCAAAGCTCACCTGGGCAGAGAGGAGCAGGTGCTCGAGGTAAGACGCTGCGGTTTCAGTGGTCCCCTGTAGCTGGCCGTGATGGGCTGAGCCTCAGTCACAGACACCTGCCATCACTTGACCGAGGAAGCAGGGACATCATGCCCAGCGTGTGTTACTAGACATTTCCAAGGGGGAAGCTGAGCCTGCTTCTAGAAATGAAAAAACCAGGAGAGACTCTTTGTCTGCTTAAGAAAGAAGGGGACCCTTTCTCAGAGGACACCACTGGGGCGAAGCTGAGAGACTGAGTGTGCATGAGTTTGGGGACACCAATCTGCCACTTGCCTCAAAAGAGTAATCATTTCATCAACCATAACTTCTTTGTGATCCTCCAACAGCAGGACAGGAACCGGGGAGTGGCATGGGGGAGGGGAGCATCTAGGGCACAAAATTTAAGGAGTCCCTCATTCTAGGGTCATCCAAGTGGACCCTTAAATTACCTTGGCCTCTTTGTGGAGAATCCATGCACTCGCTAAGTAAGGGTCTATTTCTTGCATCTGTTCTGTCTTATCGTCCTGCTCGTCGAGTTCTCTGTTGATACCGTACCGCCTCGAATACTGCGGCTTTAGAGTAAATCTTGAAACTGGGCAGCGTGAATTTAAAGTTTTCTTGAAAGTCCTACTGAGAGTCCCAACAAGCTTTTTGTAGAAATGAACATATAATAAAATTCATATAATAGTGCGAAGGTGCTGGAACAGACACCCTTCCATCTGTATCTCCTGCCCGACCGCTGCCTCCGTTGGTGACGCGTTCCTTCCGCATTTGTATGTCTGAAAAGTCTATTTCATTTTTGTTTTTGAAAGGTATTTTTTATGGGTATAGAAGGATAGGTTTAGTTTTTTGTTTTCTTTAGTACTTTTTTTTTTTTTTTAAGATTTTATCTATTTAAGAGAGAGACTGAGCATGAGCTGGGGGAGGGGCAGAGGGAGAGGGAGAAGCAGGCTCCCCGCTGAGCACGGAGCCCGCTGCGGGGCTGGATCCAGGACCCGGAGATCATGACCTGAGCTGAAGGCAGAGGCTTAACCCACTGAGCCCCCCAGGAACCCTTTCTTTAGTGCTTGACACACATGACCCTGTTGTCTTCTGGCATTTCCTTCTCCTCACGAGGCACCGGTGGTCATCCTTCTGTTCGGTGTTCTTTATGGGATGTGCTCCATTCCCTGCGCTGCTCGCAAGACCTTTTCTCACCACTTGTTTTGTGCTACTTGATCATGATGTACCTTTTTTTTTTTTTTAATTTCTTTTCAGTGTAACAGTATTGTTTTTGCACCACACCCAGTGCTGCATGCAATCCGTGCCCTCTCTAATACCCACCACCTGGCTTCCCCAACCTCCCATCCCCCCCCACCCCTTCAAAACCCTCAGATTGTTTTTCAGAGCCCACAGTCTCTCATGGTTCACCTCCCCTTCCAATTTCTCTCAACACCATTTTAACATATTTCTTGGGCTTGGTGTTCATTGAGTTTCCTGGTTCTGTGGGTTAGTAGTTTTCATCGAATTTGGGGAAAATCCCAGCCATGAATTCTTCTAATCTTTTTTTTTTCTTCTCCTCTTTCTCACGAACGACTAGTGTCCGTACCCTGGGATGCTTGACATGGTCCCTGAGCTAAGTGAGGCTCGGCTCTTGTTTTCCCCCACTTGCTCATCTCTGTATGGTTCATTTGGGTGGTTCCTATTGTTACGACTTCAGGCTCACTAATATTTTGTCCAGCAGTGTCTAAGCTGCCATTAATCATACTCAGTACACCTAAATATTTTGTGTCTATGCTGTACATCACTGGGAGTCTGGATATGTGCCATTCTCTTTTTCAGAGAGCATTGGGTTTTATTATAGCAAGACATTAATTTCCTGGAGGAAATAGACCTTCAGCCTATTGTGGCTTGATTTTAGACTTTCTTGGGGTGAGTGTGCTGTAGCCCCATACTCTATTTGCAAGACTGGATTTTGTGGGCTGTCCCCTGACTACGGGCAAGCAGTGCCTCTCTGCATTGGTCTGAACTCCAGCATCTCATAGCTCTGCACAAAGGTGGACTCTATTCACCCCACTCCCCTGGCTCCCTGCTAGTCTCCACCAGGCCTCCCAGAAACTCGTCCTGTATGAATGCAGCTTGATATTCAGCCCAAGACTGGAGGGACTGCTCATGTAGATTTCTAGTTCTCCTGCTTGCTCCGGGTTCTCTGCTCTGCCTGTTGCCGCCACCTTGGGATGTCGAATGCCAGTCTCTGTTCCCTCTGTCCAGTGGGAACACGGCCGTTTGCACTCCTCCTCCCCGTACCACAGTTTGTAAAGATCCCCCGCTCAGTGCGTCTGGATAAACACGCGCTCCCTTATGGGAAACCACTGGAAGATCACAGCCCTGTACGGTCTGCCGTCCAGGGAAGCAGCCGCTTCATGTGCACGGTCTGGTTCTGCAGCTGTTGGTGGTAGAGGGCCGGTCTCATTCGTTACACCGTGTGGGCTGGATCTGGGAGTCTGGAGCTCTGTTTGTCCACTGGACCAGCCCCAGCTCCCCTTCGGAGCAGAAGGGCTGTGCTGAAGCCTGAGCTCCCAGGCCGTCCTGCTGAGAAGCATGCAGTAGTTTCAGGAGAAGTTTCCAGAGGTGTTCTGGGAGACGCTGGTTGAGTGATATCTGATGACACAAAAGAGTTTCTGTTGGCTTTCCCTGGTGCCAGTCCTTTGCTGTCATGTTCAAGGGCCTCCGGCGCCAGGGTCATTCTGGGTTCCAATGGGGAGGAAGCCACCATCAGTGTCACCAAGCCCACCTTTCACCCACTCTGCTTCTGGTGGAGGGAGCCAAGGAGACAAGATCTAAGTCAGAAACACAAAATCTCCGGTGGGAAAAGCACCCAGATTTCTCCCAGAACTACCATTTTGACAGCACACTATTGTGAGCCTGGGGCCTGCTGAACCGTAGGTCAGCTGGAAGAGGACAGAGAAGGACAGGGCAGTCCCTCGGGGTGGTGACTCTGGGGTCTGTGGGATCCTGCAGTGTTCACTCTGGCCCGGAAGCAGAGCAGGGACTGTGTCCATGGGTGCTGTTTCCAGGATCCCCGGGGGACTTTTGGATTTCTGGGCATTGCACAGAAACAAGCATGATCAAGATAAGTGAATGTTCAAACTAGTTATCATAATTTCTACTGCTTTACAGAGTGGCTACTGTTTGCGAACCACATGCTAATGGCTTTACAGGCGTGAGGCAGGCACGGTCACTCCTTTCTTTCTCCGGGTCAGGAAAGCGGAAGTCGGAGAGGTGGGTGCACCTGCCCGAGGTCCCACAGCCTGCATGTGGCAACAGAGAGGGGAGGAACCACGACGTGAGGCGTCCTTCTGTGTTCACTGTCTAAGCTTGAAAGGGTTTCTCCATCCAAACATGTTGTTGGGGGAAGAAAAAAAAAAGGGGGCATTACATCTAATCAAGTCCTTTAGTGACACAAATCACAGCCTTTCTCACTGACCTTCCCAAGTACCTTTCTTGCTCTTCATGTTTTAGTGTCACGGAGGTTTGGACTCATCTCACGTCGATGGTGTCGTAGTTGACCTGGAGGAACCCTCTTTCCCAACGACGCCTGGAATGACCGTGTGCCTCGCGGTCTGTGGCCTGGTCGGCAAGCTTTCTCTGAAAAGGGCCAGGGGGTAAATATTTTGGACTGTGAGAGCCCTGTGATGTCTGTCACGATTCAGTTTTGCCTGGCACTGTAGCACGTAAGCAGCGAGGGACCCGGGAGTGAGTGAGCAGGCGTGCCCGGGTCCCGGGTCGGCGTGACGTGCAGAAACCCGGGGAGGGCGGGTTCAGCTGTGGGCCGTGTCTGCGGGCTGATGCTTTTCGGCATCTTGGAGAACAGCAGGCACGGTGGCAGCGAGAGCACACGGGGGTGTTGACGCCCCAGGGCTGAGCTTTCCTCGCTGTTACCGTACACCTTTGGAGTCGTGAAGGGGTCATCAGCGGCTGGCCTCAGCTGTGACCACTGAGTCAGCAGCACGCCGGGCCCTCTCTCTGGGGGACCCTTGAGGCATACTGTCACCCAGCTTCACGTATTCTTGTCTCGCGCCTTCTCTTGTCAAATTCAATTAAGTATCAGGTGCCAACAAGAAGGAACACTTGCCTTTGGAAGAACCAGCAGCTGTCCATGCGGGATTCAGAATGGTGCTGGAGGAAGACCAGAGAAACAGCACAGCTCACTGCACGTGTGGGGGTGAAGACGTGTAGGGCAGCCTTGGCCCCAGCACCAGGAACGGTGACATCAGTGACATCAGTACATGAATTCATTAGCCCATGAACTTGGGCTGGTGTCTGGTTCCTGCCAGCCAGGCCCACTGCTGTGAAGAAGACCCCAAGGGCCAGTGGGTCCAGGTCCTGACCTTGAGGCGGCTCAGGCCATGTGGAAAACAGGCCCAGAGACGCAGCATTTCTCTTTGGCCACAGCAGACTTACCTACACAGCCTGGGAAGTGTGCCCGGAAGGGAACGAGAGAAGACCTGTGTCTGGGAAGCATGTCACCAGGGGATTTCCTCTTGACCTTGAGGTGCTGGCGAGGAGGAGTCTGCTGGGCACTCAGCACTGAGCTCTGGAAATGCCCAAGTCCCTGCTTCACCACAGACTATTTGTGTGAAATTGGGCAAGTCACTTTCTCGGTTTCCTCCTCATAAAAGAGGTCCAATGGCATCTAACTCCTTGTCGAATACGGCCTGGCACAGAGTAAGGTCTCAACAGATCTGGTTGAACTGAGGAGCCGCGGTGAGAAGTCACCCGAGACAATGCTTATCGTCCCAGCTGAGGAGCTCTCTTTTTTTTTTTTTTTTTAAGATTTTATTTATATATTTGACAGAGAGAGATCACAAGTAGGCAGAGAGGCAGGCAGAGGGAGAGAGAGAGGAGGAAGCAGGCTCCCTGCTGAGTAGAGAGCCCGATGCGGGACTCGATCCCAGGACCCTGAGATCATGACCTGAGTCAAAGGCAGCGGCTTAACCCACTGAGCCACCCAGGCACCCCCTGAGGAGCTCTCTTAAGTAAATGAGTTCTAGCCTGTAATTCTACAAGTTCATTCTGTTCTAGAACGTGAACATCATGTACATGGAACCATGAACCCAATTTTCCAGTTGGGATCCCTCTTCTGAGAGATGGTGGCACAAAAAAGGAGGGTAATGCACTGACCAAAGAGACGATCTGTACCTCATGGACACCGTTAGGTTGTCCCTTGGACGACCCCTGCTGTCCAAAGCCAAGTTCAAATACATAGACTTTGGTCAGTGAGGTCATTGCTTTGAATGCTGGTCTCTGCCCAGCAGTGTGCTCTGGGACAAATCCCTCAGTTTCCCAGAAGGTGACATAAGCAAGATGTCAGCAGTCTTGGCTTAGCAGATTGTTTTAAGGCTGGTCCCTGGGGAGTGTGCCTGGTGCGTCGTGAGGCCATTACTATTATTTGTGGCTATTTCTACTGACGAGGTTTTTAAAAGATTTTATTTATTTATTTGAGAGAGAGAGAGAGAGAGTGGAGAGAGGATCTGAAGCTGACTCCGCACTGAATGCAGAGCGCAGTGCCGGGCTCAGTCCCACGACCACCAGATCAGTACCTGAGCTGAAACCAAGACCCCGGGGTTCAGTGAGCGGAGCCACCCCGGCGCCCTGCCTACTGACGATCTCATGAGGTGACACGCAAACCGCAGTGCCGGGCACGGAGGGCTTCATAAACGGTCGCCATCATTGTTATGTTTATTATTTTCTGTGGTGGGTGTGATCGAGGCCAGACACTATCACACAGATCTGAGGAGCCGAAGGAGCTGCAGAGGCTCGAACAACACGTTTCATCCCATGATGTCAACACGAGAAATGGAAAGTTCCTCCAGGAAGGGCCTGGACTTGGAGAAGGTGACTTCATGCCGTCTTCACACCCCGGGCGGCAACCCACGTCTCCCCATGACCTCTTTCCCACCATCACGCCCGGGCTCCGACGCAGACAAGAGGAAAGCATGCCAGAGGCCCTGGCGGCAGGAGGATGGGTGCCCGGCTGGGATTAGGAGTCCCTCAGCCTGGAGAGACTCAGGCTTGTTTCATCAGAAGGCAAGCAGCCCGGGGAGGATTATCACGGAGCTAAGCCGAGGCCAGTTGCCCTGTCCCAGAGATCTCCTTGCCTTCCCTGGAGAAAGCCCAGCATCTCTGCCCGGCCCGCGTGGGAGCCTCCTCGCATTTGGCTCCTGACGCCTGGTCCCAGCCGGCTCCTGCTCCTGGACTCCCTTGTCTTCCTCCTTTCCTGCCCCTCCCCTCAGTGACGTTCCACTCCTTCCTCTCGGTGTCCGTCCTGGTGCTTTTATGCTAGCCATAGGAGTTTGCCCAGGCCTGGTCATCTCCCTGGGCTTTGGGCTTCCTTCTTCCACTGGTTCTGCCCAGATCCTCATTTACCTCTCTGTAGAATAGGGATAATAAATATTCTTGCCTCACAGGGTTGCCGTGATAGATACCAAGGGCTCAGATGAGCTTATAGTAAGTGCTCAATAAACAGTGCTCAGAATGTCACTCGGCTGTGGTAAGTGCTCAGTGAACAGTGGCTGTTACCGTGACTGCTCCTGTTACTCTCATCTGCAGCCTCCAGTCCAGCGTGGGTTGGCACAGGGCAGGTGTGTCAGTTAGTAAATGTGTGTCTTTCTAGCAGAGACCTTCCAACGTTTGTGACAAAATGGCTTCTGGGTGTGTTTTGTGGATATTAGAACTAGGAGTTTCTCCTGCTTTCCCAGGGCTCCCAAGGGCATTTAGCTCTTCGTTCTCCCTCCTTGGATCCCTCTTCCCTCCCCTCTCCTCCCTGTCCATTCTCTCCCCTATGGGGAGCAGAGCTGGGCTGTGATGATCATATACAACCGTGCGGCTATTGTTGCCTTTATCTTGGGCTTGGTTTCTAGCAGAGGACCTGATTGTTCAATAAAAACCAACTAACTGCTCCTCAGAAGCCCAAGAAACCCTGAGTCCTGCTGGCAGTCAGCGGATGTCTGTCCATGCGCCACGGAGTGCGTGTCTCCGTCTGTTGTCCACGGGACACCACATGCTCTGGGTCCCGCACCAGGCTTGAACCCATCCCTTATTGATTCGGATTCTTTCAGGAACACCAGGGACTTTGCCCCAGGGTCCTGTCCTCAGCAGACAAACAAGTCATTTGGTGATGGCTTGGGTCTGGCGAGTCCTATGACTCATGCAGCATCCAAAGGCGCGGCCCCAGGAGGGGCCCAGTGGGTGGTGATGTCATGAACAGCTAAATGTCAGGAGACTGGGCGGTCTCGATGGCAAGCTTTGGGTTTTAACTCTCCTTTGTTGCTAACAATGGGAAACCTCCAAAAGCACTCAGTGAATGCCCAACCAGAAAACCTGATTTGCATCAATAGGCTTTGAAAGCGAGCCCCGATATAGTCACAGCTCCCCTCGTGTGGAAAGTGCATGAAGATGGGTTCATGTAGAATTTAAGTCAGGGCTGACCTGGAGGAGCCTGGCCTTCACCGTGGAGTTGGCCTCCATTCCTGGAATCACTAGTGTGACCCCCTGACCAGGATCCCCACGAGGAAGCCAAGAATACAGGCTTTGCAGCCAGCTGGTCCTGGGCTTGACTGCCTGCCACCTGCCCAGCAGCCTCTTAACTTCCGAGTCTGTTTCCACCCCTGAGACATGGGATGGTGGTAGGACTTCACTCCCAGAGTATTTCTGAGGGCTGACACATAGCAAATACGTTATGAATTATTATTTCTATTGTGGTCATTCTAACTTCAAGACCAACCTGGCTAAATTATTTAAAGCACATTTTCAGCAGGAAACTAGGTTCAGTCATTATATTCTTCCTGCTAATGGCCTGGCTACAAACAACTACTCTTTCCAATTTCCTTGGCCTAGACAGGGTTTCCTCTGAGTCAGTCTGTAAACCAACTGCATCCTAATTAATCCTCATTGTCCAACCACTCAGAGCAGGTTGAGTGGGGACAACTACCTGTCCCTCCGCCCAGAAATATCTGGTCTTCTCTCATCACCTGTAGGCTAACTGACGCCTGGGTGTTCAGACTAAGACTACATTTCCCAGAAGACCCTGTAGCTGGGAGGGGCCGGGTGACCTCATGTTAGCCAGAAGCCATACAGACAACTTCCTGGCTATGTCCTTTAAGGGGTGGGAGCTGCCCTCCACTCCCTTTCTCTCTGCCAGGACAGGGACAAGCTGGCATGTTTGGTTCCATGTGGACAAGGGCTACACACTAGGGGAGGCAGAGAAATAAGACAGAAGGAGTTTTAGTGCTCTATGAAATTGCTTTATCAGCCATAGATGGTTATTGAGGAGAGAAAGTAATTTTTTTTAACTACCGTGACTAATGATGTTGACCATCTTTTCATGTTTTGATGGTTTGTGTATCTTCTTTCAACACGTGCCGATTTAGATCATGTACTCATGTGTTAATTGGGTGTCTTTATTGCTGAGTCTCAAGGGGTTCCTTAGATATTCTGGATATAAGACCATTATCAAATATGTGATTTCCAAGTATTTTCTCCTGTAGGTTGTTTTCACTTTTCTTGATACTGTCTGTTGATGCACAAAAGTTTTTAATATTGATAAAGTACAATTTGTCTATTTTTTTCTCTTGTTGCTTGTAATTTAGCTCCTACAGCTCATAAAGCATTCAAGGGTAGGGTCTGTGTTGAATTTATAGATCAACTTGGGGAATATCTGGGTTTTTGACAATAGTCAGTCTTCTGATCCATGACCTTGGTATGTCTTTCCCTTTATTCAAGTCTTCTTTGGTTCCTTCCAGCAGTGTTTAGTGGTTTTCAGTATATACATCTTCTCTTCTTGTGTTTAACTTATTCCCAAGCATTTCAATCTTTCTAATGCTATTATGAATGAAGTTACTTTCTTAATTTCTGTTTTGGATTGTTTATTGCTGATGTGTAGAAAAGGAATTGATTTTTATATATGGATCTTATATCCTGCAATCTTCATGAACTTGTTTGTCGGCTCTAATAGTTTACTGGTGGGTTCCTTAGGATTTTCCATACACAAGATCATGTCATTTCCAAATAGAGATGGCTTTACCTCTTCCTTTCCATATAGATGCCTTTTATTTCCCTTTCTTGCCTAATTGCCTGGATAGAACCTCCAGGATAATGTTGTTTAAGAGTGGTGAGATAGAAATTTTTGTTTGTTCCTGATTTAGGAAGAAAGCTAGTGTTTCACACTAGGTATGATGATACCTGTGAATTTTTCATAGGTTTCCCTTATCAGGTTGAGGAAGTTCCTTATTTCTAATTTGTCAAATGTTTTTATCATGAAAGAAATTTTTCTGTGCCTGTTGAGGTGGTCATGTGGCTTTTATCCTTAATTATATTAATGTGGTATATTGCATTGTTTTTCATGTGTGGCCACTGAAGTCTCTGCTCAGCTAGCTGTCTGGTAAGCTAACGACTGGACAGAGATGTCCTTGAATGATTGGGACGAGGGTACTCTGTGTGTATGTTGGGACACATCTTCAACACGTGGCCAGGAAGTTGACAAATCTGCCTTAGATTTGCCTTCCTCCTTGTGCTGACCTTCAAGGTCAAACAGAGGTGAGATCACAAGGCTTTCTCAGGTCTTTCCTGACCATCAACACAGAACTATATAGACTTCCAAACTCTCAGGAATATGTTGGAAATTTTCAAAGACCCTCTGCGCATATTCTCCAGCTTTTTATTTTAAGCCTTTCAGTTATTGTTGGCCCCAACTATTATTCACCACCCTCAGGGGGCCAGGAAGCCAATCAATTACTTCTAATAGTTTCTGACGGATGCCCAGGCTTTTCACACTGGGCAAGGTTCAAGTAGGGTCAAATAAAGACAGCCTTGCAAGTAGGATCATCCAGGGACCACCTGACAAGTCCCGTGATGATGGGTCTCTGGGAAGGAGCCTGCAGAGGAGCTCCAACCTCATCTTGTCCCTTCCAGAAGCTCCAGACTGCTATTTTTCATCGTGATTACAGGCTGTTGTTTTTCAAACCTAACTCAGAGTTGGAAAGGGGGGGGATGAAATAGAGCAAGTTAATATGCCATGAAACTCACTGTTCTTACTGAGATCCAGACTTTTTTCTTGAATAAATGCTCTCTTGGATTTCTTTAAGCCTCTGGTTAATTTCCATAGTTGTGAAAAATTTGACTCTCACATTTCTGCCGTCTTTGTCTCGATTTTTATAGAATAGAGAATTTTCAGAGATCCTCAGTCTGCCATTTTTATTGAATCTCCATGGCTTCCTTTTATTCATTCTAAATGAATATCCACCTTTTATTCCTGTTAAATGAATCTAAATCTCTATCTGACGATGATAAAAGTTTCCCTTTTAAATACATTTATTTAAGTAAGAAAATGAAGTGAGTTGAGGAATCCAGTCTGAACGGCTACATCTTGTAAGTATCCAACTTTATGACATTCTGGAAAAGGCAAAACTATAAAGATCGTTAAGAGATTAGTGATTGTCAGAACTTCATTAGAGAGGTGATAGGAATGAATAGGAGGAGGGCAGGGCAATTTTTAGGGGAGTAAAAGTACTCTGTAGGATACTGTAATGGAGGCGGCATGTCATTATGTACTTGTCAAAACCCTTTGACAACATGAAGAGTGAGCTCTAGGGGCGCCTGGCTGGCTCAGACGGTTAAGCGTCTGCCTTCAGCTCAGGGCATGATCTCAGGGTCCTGGGATCGAGCCCCACGTTGGCCTCCCTGCCCAGCCGGGAGTCTGCTTCTCTCTCCCCAATTCTGCTTTCTCTCTCTCTTTCTCACTCTCTCCTCAAATAAATAAATAAATAAATAAAATCTTCTTAAAAAAAGAAGAAGAAGAAGAAGAAGAAGAGTGATCCCTAATGTAAGCTATGGGCTTTAGGTAAAAATAATGGATCCGTGTTGGTTATTCAGTTGTAACAAACGTATCATCCTAATGCAAGATGGGAATAATAGGGAAAAGGTGTGCAAGGAGGAGAGGGAAAATACTCTCTGTACTTTTTGTTTAATTTTTCTGTAAATGTAAGACTGCTGTGAAAGATAAGGTCTATTAAGAATTTCTAAACAGTGAGTTGATTTTAAGAAATATACTGAATATAGAATAGTAGGTGTTATAAAAGTATGGCAAAAATCATGTGGGAGGTAGGTGGGTGCTTGACATTTGGAAACATGACGCAAGAAATGTATATTACAACTGTGGTCTCTTTTAATGCAGGAAAATGGAGAAAAGAGCCAAATACATTGAATAAAAAACAAAAATATTTTGTGAATAACTCGCGATTTCTTGGAACTGTCTATCTTACCCTGGGTTCAGCTGGTGGTGAGTTTTTCTCCTCTTCGTAGGTTAAGAATAACTTGGGAAGAAACAAGAAACAATAAAGGTAAGACTCTAATACAAAGCTTCCACTGGCCAGTGGAGAGGCTCATCGGGAAGGGGAAGAAGAGACAAGTAAGAAATGTTAGAAGGTCTCAGTCGAACACTTTGGGGACTGTGAAAACCGTGAGCTGGGTGGTTAAGTGATGTAGCTTCCCCAAGAATGGCTGTAGCCACTCAGTTTTAGCCAGCTCCGTGCCTCTTTCTGGTACCACGGACAGCAGCCAGACCTGGTAGGGGGAGGGCGTTCACCTCCCAGTGGTACATCCGACCCTTTCACACAGAGCCGCGTAGACGTCCAGGAGGCATGAGGGCAGCATGCTGGACGTACAGTAGGAAAGATTGGTCCAAGCTGCCACTTGGCCAAGTCACAGGGTTAGTGACAGCATGCCCGTCTTGGAATCTCCCTTCTCTCTTCTGCGAAATGAGCTTGAGTCTCCACTGGCTCCCGTGGCCCAAAGCGCAGGCAGATATTTCATGAAAAGGCTTCAGAGAATACTTCTCCTGAGTGTGGGGCAGCGGCTGAGGTGGGCTTTCCAGCGCTCTCCCTCTGCCTCCCAACACATCATCTGACACATAGCCGACACTTCAGCCAGCATTCTAGGAAGGAGGAAAGGAGGGAGAATGAGTTGCTCATGGGTCTCCCTGTTCTCAGCCGACACTGCCGACACTGGCATCAAGGGGCCCGCAGCCACATCCCTCCTTCCTCAGCAGCCTGTGTCTCCCTTACAAGGTGCAGAGCCCAGGAAGCAGCCTTACTGACACATTACCTTCATCGTTAGCAGTGGCAGAGCTCACAAGGAGTGGTGGGGGCCTGCCCACGGGGCACAGGGCCCGTTAGAGGGCCTGGAGTGCCAGGAGTCTTAGAAATGCTCTTTGCCTCCACCTCTCAGCCTGGAGCTCAGGAACATTCCTCCCACTTCATTTCCAATTGCAGACACCTGCTGAGGTGCGTCCCTGGGGAGTCTGGTTTGCAGGAGGCTGACTCTCAAGGCTTTTGTGATGAAGTCACAGGCCCTTGATGTATTATTCAGGCTGGGTACCAATCAATGCCAGACACCCATCTATCCGCTGCTGGTCCCCCTGCTTGGGCTCTGCTGTTTCAGAAACAAGTGCTAAAATCCGAGGAGAAATTGCCTGCCTTTGTTTTCCTGCAGCATGACTATCTGGCCTGGGTCACAGGGGAGATATGCCTGTTCCACATCGTCTGATACCATTATTTCCAGTTCTCTCGCTGCTTGTAATCGCCTCTTGTGCCCTTAGCTTTAGGGGGAGGACGGGTAAAAGCTGGGCTAGTCTTGGATTTGCCAAAAGGTGGTATCTCGTTTTGTCTCCATGTCTAGAGAGAGATGCCATCAAAAGCAAAATACCTTGGAAAAATTAAGAATGGACCACCAGGTATCAGCAGATGCCTGGGGTGTGCAGAGGGCTAGGAGAAGTGCAGCACGGTGAGGGGGCTGGGTGCTGGGGTTCGGGCTCTGTTCCACTCTGCCCCTTCTGAACTGGGTCGACTATGGACAAGTCACTTAGATCTACTTTACGGAAATGGCAAGATGTGTAAGGTGAGATTATTCCTGTCTACCCTGCCCTCCTCTTGAGGTTCTTGTGCACCTAGAATCCAGTAGGAACTTTGATATCAAGCCCTGGGGCCAGGTTGCCATGGGTTCGAATCCCAGCTCTGTTTTCTAGCAGCTGTGTGACTTCGTGAAAGTGACTTCACCTCTCTGTGAAGTCATCTGCTCTACGATGGGGGAAATAATGACCTTCTCATGTGGTGGTGAAGGCTCAACGTCCTAATCTGTGTAAAGCACTCAGAGCAACGTTGGGACTATAGGAAGTGTTTACTGAAGGGTGGCGTCCGTTGTTAGTGAAGGACACCAGTAAGTACTGCGCTCCACAGTTACGTGCGTGAGCTCAGCTCATCTGCACAGAGCCTCCGAAGGGAGGTTTGATGACCCGTCAGGAAACTGTCTCAGACGATGAAATAAGATCTCAACTTTCTGCTACTCACCATGTTAGACTTTAAAGAGTTTTCCTGGTCTTGCTGGAGAAAGAAGCTGAAGAAAGTTTTATTTATTTAACTAGATTTTTGCATATTTTTAAAAGATTTTATTTATTTATTTGAGAGAGCGAGCAAGAGAGAGAGTGCACAAGTAGGGGTGGGGGAGCAGCAGAAGGAGAGGGAGAAGCAGGCTCCCCGCTGAGCAGGAAGCCCCACATGGGGGTCTCCATCCCAGGACTCTGAGATCATGACCTGAGCTGAAGGCAGACGCTGAACCGCCAGAGACACCCAGGTGCCCCTGGAAGAAATTTCTAATAACAGCGCCGGAATTCTGTGTTATTGGAGACCATGCGGGCAGGTGCCCTCACCATGTGGCGCACAGCAGTGGCCCGGTGAATGGAAGGGGCTGGTAGAGTCTGGAGGAAGGCAGGGACCCTTTGTCCCGGACGGTTGGCTTCAGAACCCTGCTCCCTCCTCGCCTGCCCCCTGCCCAAGAAGAAGGTGACCTGTGCAGACCATGTCAACAGTCCTCTTGAACTCAAGTCTTACTGAGATCTGGCTGATGGCTTAACATTCTTGTGCAGGTCGCTGGGGCCGATGGGGGCAGCAGGCGTGCAGGCTCTTTGTAACCCGGAGCACCACTGGGACTCCTCACCCTCGCACCATGCGTCCTGCTGCCCAGGCATTCAGCAAGCTCGCCGGCCTTCTGCCCATGGGGCCTTGACTGCTCTTCCTGGAGACTTCAGGGCAGACAGGTGCCTCAAGGGAGGATTTGGGGCCTCCAGACCTGGGTTTGAATCCTGGCTGTGCCATTGTAGCTGGGAGGCCTCAAGCACATCTTTGTCCTCTCCAAGGTCCCTCCCCTCCTGTATGCGGGGGGTCATTACAGGCCATTCAGGTGGCCGTGTCGCTGGGCTTGCCTGGAGGAGCTGCCAGGCTAAGACACCCATCTTCAAGTGTAACCTGGTCAGTGGTCCCACAATTTACAATACTGTTGTCCATTTTTCCCTTGTTGGTCACGCCTGACATTTTTCCAGATGGAGTGGACTCCACGTCATCCTTTAAGCTCTAGAACCCAGGGCACTAGATGCCAGCTACATAATTCTACACATTCGCGTGACTGTGATGCTGTGCTTTCCCCCACCCTGCCTCCGGCTCCCTTCTGCTCCCCCTACCTGTGTCTGTCCCACAGACGTCCTGATAAAGGCTCCAGGCTGCAGTGACCCGGTCTGTATCTGCCTCCCCAGGTCACCGCTTCAAGGCTGCCTCTTGCCTTGGAAGTCAGTCTCGCAGGGCTTGGAAAAATGAATGACAGGCCTGGCTTTGAGCCCAGCACTCCCAAACTCCAGCAAACACTGTGGCCCCGCGTCCCTCCAGGCAGGCCCCCTCCTTCAGGGACCCAGCATGGAGCTCATCTGTGAGGCCTCGGCCCTGCGAGCTGATGATGCCCACCCCCTAGATGGGAACAGTGCAGGTTGGCTGGCCAGGGCCCTGTGGGGGCTACTGGAACAGCCAAGCTGGGGCCCCAGACTTTCCAGCCCCTCTGCGCTGCCCGCCCTCAGCTGTATACCTTGGCTGATGCTGTTCCCTGAAGCTCCTTGTTGCCCGAATAGTCCAGACTCCCTCCCTGCCAAGAGGCCATCCTGCCTCTCAGCAGGCTGAAAGATGTCTTAGAAGGCAGATAGGATCCGATGAGCGCAGGTTTAAACACAAGAGCCTTAACACACAGACCAAAGCTTCACGTTTGCTCCCCATGCCCTCCAAAGTTCCCAGCTTCTTCTCAGCCTTCTCCACCCTGTTCCGCGCTCCCCTACACCAGCCTTTTCTCTGCCCCTGAGACATTGCCCCTGAGACTGCACCTGTGTCTTAACCTGCAAAGCACCCCCTCCCCTAGACAGCGTCACCATCCCGACGATTTCATCCCAGACCGGGCCCCTTCCGGACCCGCTCCTGTCCCGCACCCTTTTGCAGGTCTGGGCAGCTCACCTGCATCAGAGAGCTCTGCTGCCATTTTTAATGTGTCTTTAATTCCTTCTCCCCACATGAACCAAGAAGGTAGGACAGGGACTCGTAGGTGAGGCTCTTCAGAAGCACAGAATTTGGGGTCTGGCACGTTTAGCAGGGATCAGCCCCTGTCAAGGGAAGTCAAAGGGGAAGTGGGACTGAGCCAAGGGAGAAGTCTGGCGTTGGCGTGGCAAGGCTCAGCCCAGCTGGTGGCGGTGGCTGGGGGTGGGGGCCGGGGGTGCTGCAGCAGGTGAGCCCGGCACCCCGTCCTGCCTCTAGCCCGACAGCCGGACCTCCGGCCCCAGAGCGGCTCGATCGCCAGCGCTAGCTGCTCTGGGTAGGTGTGACCTCGCGAAGGACGGTCTCACAGCCGGGCAGTCCTTCCTTGAAGGTGGGGAAGGCACCTCTCCCTGCACAGCACACGGGCATCCCAGGGCTCGGCGGGGGACAGCGATCCAGCCGAGTGCTCCTCTTCCAGCGGCGCCGTGGAGCAGCCCCTTCCGGAGGGGTCGTGCTTCCGAATTTGCATGAAGGCACCATATGGCCTGGCAGCTGCCCCGGACATCCCGGAGGACAGGGCAGAGGAAGAGCCTTCAAACGTCTAGCCAGGGGCCCCGGACACATGCAGCTGCCCTGGCCTGGCCCCCACATTTGCCCAAGAGTTGATACCAAGCAGGTTTGTGCTGAATTAGAATTCCACGCGTCTGTTTGTTTCTTTGATGGAAACGTCTTCACTCTTGTTTTTCAAATCTGTCAGCTGGCACTCCCCAGCCCCAGATCTGTCAGGCCGGCAGGAGCTGGCGGTTTTCCTCCAATAAGAGGTCAAGAACCTCCTATTGTTTTCAGGCGTAGAGCTAGAAGGAGCGATGTGTCTGTGTGTTTCTTGCACAGTATCGGGGAGGAGCAGAGTTGACAAGCCAAGGAGCGCAGCTCTCGACTTACGTCGGCATTTCCAGTATCATCAGAGGCACGGAAGGACTTTTTCCTTCCCATGGAGAGTCCGTTCTGTCATATCATCTTGGCCAGCCAGGCAGGAAAGAGAGATTTTTTTCTAAGTCCAGACCCAAGGACATCTAAGTGCTTGCCTCCCTCACTGCCTCGGCTGTCCCCCACTTGCGATTTAAATGCAATGTACGTCAGCGTCACTCCTATTTGCCAAGTGGCTTTTATTCTAAACATATCCCGTAACACTTCACATAGATAAAGAATAACATTTACGAAAATGTGTGATGGCGACATAGAGAAACCCTGGGCTAGATTCCGATGAGTCACAGGACGGAGCAGAAAAGGGAACGTCAGGTTGGGAAAAATACTAGGAAATAAAGTCGTGATGGGGTGGGTTGCTAATTAACTAGAACTAAAATTTTATCTACTAGTTAATTTTTAAAATGTTTTTGATAGCCAATTAAATAGTTTAAAAACTTAAAGGAACCCTATGTCTGGGTCAGTAAAGCCACTTGGCCAGGCCAAGACATGTCAGTCCCCTACCGGCCTGGGAGCAGCCGCCAGCCAGCTACCGCCACAGCGACTACTCTTTATTGAGCTCTTGCTGTGTACCAAGCTCCTTACACATGTTTCAGCCCTTGATCAACTCTGTGGAGCTGTCACTGGATGTCTACTTCATAGACAAGGCACAGAGGCAGAGGGAGCTGCTCTTTGCCCAACGTTGGCATCGTTTATGTCCACGGTCCGCCATCTGCTCATCCGTCCAGTGCTCGTCCGAGCCGAGGAGAGTTCCCCGAAATCTCCTTCGCGATCGCCCACTTGGCTTCATCATCGCTCTGGACCCACAGGGCTTTATTGAACGACGCTGATGCATTGTGGGTACGAGCACCTTGGTGGGCAACAGCTTGGTTCAGACCCAAGTTCAGGTTTTGGCACGTTGTGTGTTCAGGGCAAGAGGCTGTGTCTTTCTGACCCTCTGCTTTCCCACCTGGAAAACAGAGGGAGTCACAGGAAGCCCCCACTTTTCAGAAGTTTGCCTCAGGTGACTCTGCTTCTGTAGAAGACCTGGGTTAGGATCTGTTTTTGCTAACGAAAGAAATCCGAGGAGAATGTCTGCTTTTTCCAAAAAAAAAAAAAAAACAAAGTGAAAAGTGAGAATCGAATTCAGCATTTGCTTTGCTCTGAGGCTTCCCAAGGCGGCCAGGGTGGTGCCTCTTAGCTCCTTTCCGGGGAACCACACGCAGTCTCTCAGCCTCCAGACCCTGAACCGCGTCTGTGGGAATCTGTGCTTTATCTCCATTTATTTTGTGACTTTGATAGCAAGATGTGTCCTAAGGTATCAGAAAAACCTCAGAGAGGTTGTTTTTTGGGTCTGGGATCACTCAAAGAATTTTCCATATAAATTAAGGGTAATTGCTTCTTGGCTTTATGCCATGTCTGCTTATGAAAGTTTCCGTGGGAGCACTCTACTTTCAGAGAGTGGGGGAAACCTGTATCACCTTGTTGAGTTGCTGTTAGTTATAAGTGAAATGGTTAAAAATTAAAAACTGTATCTGGCACATTACAGACACTCAACTTTTTATTAATATGGCTCTTAAATGTTACCAAGTGCTTCTGAGTTCAAGAAAATCCCCACCACCCTAGATAGTGTTTTTCCATGTATGTTGCATGGACCATCTTCATTAGGGAGGCTTATAAAGCATGGATTCTGGGGTCCTACCCAAGCCCTCCTGAGCCTGAATAGTGAGGGCAGGGCCTGGGAGTCTGCATTCTGAGGACGTTCCCCAGCCTGATGATTTACACGCCTGTCAAGTCTGAGGATCCTGTAAAATACCATAGGTCAGTGGGGATGAGGGCAGTGAGCCCACAGTGCTGCCGCGGACTGAATATTCAGTTCCCCCAAATTCGTAAGTTGAAATCTAGCCTCCAAGGGGATGGTGTTAAGAGGTGGAGCCTTTGGGACATGGGTAAGCCATGACAGGGAGCTGGAACTCCCACAGTGGGCTTCGTGCCCTTTCAAGACCACAAGGGAGAGCCCACCTCCCTCTCCGCCACGCGAGGACAGGAGGAGAAGGAGACTGTCTGCACACCAGGAAGTGCGCCCTCCCCAGGAGACTCCGTGGTCAGTGCCTTGACCTTGGACTTCCCAGTCTCCAGAACTGTGGGAAAGTCTTGTCTGCTATCAAGGCCCCCACTTCTGGATGTCGTTGTAGCCCCCCAGACAGACTAAGACAACTGGAAAAAGAGAGATAAATCAAAGAGCCTCGAATGTACTGTCTTCCACCTTCCTGAAAACTGGACAGGAGTGGGGGTAGCTGTCAACGCGGGTCTTACTCGGGAGGAGCGCAAGGACTTGGCGGATGGAACGGCTCCTTGCATTGCTCACCTCACGGCCCCACAGTAGCAAAATCATACTCAACCTTCTGCCCTCGAGGGACCTTGGTGACCCGCATCTTCTTCCCCGAATCTGCCCCAACTATCCAAATCCTCTCTTGTCTTCACTTCCATCACAGGGCTGCATTTTTTTAGAAGGAAAAAAAATCAAGTCATTGATGCACAGTGAGTTATCATATAAAGGCAACAAAGTGTTGAGGGAAGAACTAGGACTTTGGAACTTTGGAAGCCCACTTCCGTCACTGATGCATCGGGACACATACACACACACACACACACGGACCACCTGTCCCCTGCCAGGCACCACGTGGGCTTTTGGGGTGGCACGGTGGACAGGAAAGTGGTCCTGATCTTCCTCACAGGATTTACAATGGTGTGCACGCCTGCGTGTGCCAACAACTTACAAAGCACTTACCTTGCAGTCCTGTAAGGGCTGTGATTGGAGAAATCTGGAAGCAAGGAGACCGGGGTCCTTAAAGGAACGAAGAAGCTTCGGGCGGGGGTGGGGGGGTGAGAGAGACACACAGGCAGGGGAGAGAGAAAGAGAACGGAATGAGAGTGGATACAGGACGGCTCTAAGCAGACTGGGGGTCGGGACGAGCTCCTCTGGGAACCACATTAAGGAGTTTGTACTGTTTCCCCCAGAGCTCTGGAGAGCCCCTGAAGGATACGGAGTTTCCTCCGTAGGGCTTGACCATTTAGAGAAATCTGGCTGCAGGTTGGTGGACAGACAGAACAGGGACGGGGGTCGGGGTGGGGGTCAGGAGCTGTGCTGTGAGTGCAGACATGCCCCGTCTCGCCTCTTGCTGGCTGTGACCTGTTGGGGCGCCGAGGCCTAGGGGCTCCTTCTGGGCGGGTCTGAGGGAAGAGTAAGTGATCGCATGCGGTCCAGCCAGGGACACCCTCGGCGCCATCCCTGGCGATTCTCCTGTGGCCCCCCTTGGCCCCGCCTCGGGCTTGGAGTCTGGGTGACAGCCTTCTTGTCCTGTTAGTGCCTCCGGGCCCCAGCCCACACCAACATCAGGACCTGGCAATCATTCCGGTCCCGGAGACTCACTTGGAACCCCAGGGCTCAGCCAGTGGGGGTGTGGGGACGTTTGGCAGTGCTCTTAGGTCCTGACAGTGGCTTTTCTTTGCAGGGTGACGCTGGCGCAGCCCGCAGGGTGATGGAGGCAAGGCCCCCACACGGCTCTGGGCCTGAGCCCCAGCCTTGGTCAGCGATGTGTCTTTAATAGCGACTTGTACCACTCGGCTGACGGAGGGGCCGGGAACTTCCTGCAGCCCGAGCACAGAGCGCCTGGGACGAAGGGGGTTTCAGAGATGTGTGTGCAGGCATCCAGCGCCCGGCCTCTCCCCAGGCCCTTCCTGGCATCCGTCCTCTTTGTGTAGGGTTCAAGACCAGAGGCTGCCAAGTTTCTGCCTGTGGCTCTGGCCGTGGCAGCTGGCCAACCTCTTAATAGCTCCACAAGCTGACGAAAGCAAGGGGAAGCCGAGTGTGTACGATGAATGGTTCACTCCCCGGCCGCAGGGCAGAGGGCAAGGTGGGGTGGCAGGGGCGCCGGGGAGAGGTCCTGTCCTCAAAAACACAGACGATGCTGGCTGCCCAGGCCTTCAGGGGGGGGGGGCTGTGCTCAGCACCAGCCTTCATGGCCTTCTTAGGCAATGAGGTGCTCCGAGTACGTGGGCCAAGGCAGAGAAAATCCACCGGGTCAGAAATGGTGCGAGTGACAATCCCACGGTGCAGAGGACTCCTCTCCGTCTGCTTGCTGGCTCGGTGTCCACCGAGCGGTAGCCTGCTGCTCCCTGTGGAAAGGCTGTGTTCTGTGGTGGTTCTGGGTGGGACGTGGCACAGATGGCCCAAGTTCAGGTCTGGTGAACCTGTGCTTCTGAGGGACAGAGAGGTCAGCCTGACCTCGAGCCTCTGCACCCTGTGCTGTGGGATGCAGGATGTTGGGAGGAGGACGTGAGCCGCCGACTGATTGGAAGCCAGGATAGTGCACGTGGGATGAGTGTGCTCACACAGGTTTGGGGGACGCAAGTATGGGACGGGCACTGGAGCTGGGAGTGAAGCGGAGAACAGGACATTGGTGCTGTTCCAGTGGGTCAGCCAGATGGAAGGAGTTGCTAGTGCAAAGGCCCTGGGGTGGGAGGGAGTGTGGTGTGTTTAAGGATGCACAGGGAGGCCACGGGCCTGGACGGGGGTGCTTGCAGAGAGGGCTTGAGGGCGTGCTCAGCCTGAGAGCCACGGTAAGGACTCTGGTGGTCAGTGAGGGAGGAGGCCATGTGGGGGTAAAAGATATCTCTGATGGAGCTCCTACTGCGTGCCGGGCGCTGGGGATCCAAGAGTAGGAAGGCAGGTATCGCTTCTCTTCAGAATGCAAGGGGACTTTCTTCTGAAGAGCTCCAAGGCCGTCCGTGAAGACTGCCTCACTTGATGCCCCGCCCACCATGTCCAGCAGCTCACACCCATTTGGCAGGTAGAGAAACCGAGGCCAGAGGGGACTCATGTTCCCAGGAGGACTTCTGGGCCGCCGGGCTCCCTTGCTCTCGGTGACTGGCTGGGTTGTCGGAGAGGGTGGGAGGAGTGAGGAGCTTCCCACCTTTGCGGCTGGTGTTGACGGTGCCTGCAGTCTTTGCCACTGTGGCGTGACTGCTAGCTGCAGGTCTTGCCAGGGGCCTGGAGCCCTTCTTTGGAAAAGGGGTCACAGCTTCTGTGGTTGCAGGTCTAGATGGAAGCCTTGTTTCTTGGGGTTTCCATACCTTTGTAAAGAGGACTGTCATTAACTTCATGGTTTTCACCCATTTTGAGTGGGTGCTATTCTAGCCAAGACCTGTGGAACACACAGTGAACAGAGAACAAAACAGGAAGATGCCAGGGAGGGTACCCGTGACATCACCAAGTTGCTGAAGCCCGCCCTTGGCTGGGGGTCCTGTTACAAAAGCCAGTAATAGACCTCGTGCCGCTCAGAAGCGGATTTTCTGTTTCATCCATGGCGATTCAATCACGCAGCAGGGGGTACCCTGCCCACCCCCCACTTTACTTCCCCCACTTGCCCAGTGTCTAGTGAGGAACACAGGCTCCAGGCTAGACCAAAGTGGGATCAAATCCCAACCTGGCCACTAAAGAGCTGTGTGACCTTGGGCAGGTTACTTAACCTCTCTGTGCACCAGCTCTCTATTTCCTACCCTGGGGAGGATCACGGTTCGTGCCCCCCCCAGGGTTACAGCTGCAAGATTCAGTGAACCACCTCACAGTGTCTGGCACAGAGCGACCCGCTGAAGTTTCTTTAGCACTGTTTTTCTATGTTTACTTTTGCACACTGGGAATAATTTTGCTGCATTGCCATTACTAAAATGATGGAATGGTGCTCATAATTTTTTTCTGCCTCAGCATACCCATTAGGAAATAGCACTCGGATGCTGCCCTCGAGGGGATTCTGTTTGTGACCTGAACGTTCCTCTATCTCTGAATCCCGTGCCACCTGTGACGTGCTGGGTGGCCCTCTGCTCCGACCCACTGTGAGGTCTGGGGTAGTTGACTTAATGCGGAGGAGGGCGTGTCTCAGGGTGCTCAGGTAGGATGTCAGATTGCACCCTTCCCCTGTCTTCTATGGGGACACGTCCTCAGGAATGTCCCTGAGCCTAGCTGTCCCCAGAACAAGGGAGCAGGTCTTAAGGAGCCCATGACACGTAGCCCAGGACCAGCAATGAGTTTTGATGGATGAGTTCCTTGTTTTCTGAAGGGGACTGAGGTGAGGATGCCAATTGCTTTTCCCCTTCCAGGATGTTCAAACTTTCTGGATCCATCCCTCCATCCCTTTGTCCTATCGACATGGACTGACCGTCCTTTATATTTCTGGTGACAGTTTTAGGTGCTGGAGATACTGTGGTTAACAGGACAGAAGATTCCAAATACAGACCTTTCCTCCCTCTGGGATGTCCAATTAAAAATTGAAAGAGGAAACAAGCAGAAAATAGACACATAATTTTTTTCCTCCCATTAAAAGGCCACAGTGGAAAGTACGGAAAGGCACAAGGAAGGAAGGATCTCGTTCCCTAGAGACCATCACTGTCATATTTCAGTGGATTTTCTTCTGTTCTTCCAAAATGTGTGTTTTAAGTACCATCAAGATGCATCTGTGTGTGCAGGGTTTTAAACCTTCATTGATTGTAAAGCAAAGCAGATCGAAAGCCACACTCCACAGCTGTAGGGCTGGATGGGTTACCATAGGCTGAACATCCTCAAAGCTCCGCCTGAACCAAGGAGCGAAGGAGCAGAACTTCACCTTCCACCTTCAAAGACCCTCTGCTCTCCCCACCCCCTCCTCCAAAAGGAAGTGTTCCCTGCCTTTCAAGCAACATCTTTGCTTTTGCATTTGTCTACTGTTTTACCCACCCCCTCCCGGGTGGGCTGCCCTAGCCACTGCGGTTTAGTGCTGCCCTTTGGAGGAAATCTGTTATGTCTTTCAAATCTCTTTTAACCTGCAGTTTCCTCCTCCTCCCCCGCCACTCCCTCCCAGGATTCGTTATCATCTGTAGAAGAGCCCAAGAAAACTGACCTGTGGAATTTCCCACGGTCTGGAATGGTTTAACATACTCTTTTGTCCTCGGTATTTTCTGCAAATTGGTAGCCGATTCACTGGCCGTTTAGGCAAAGGCAGCAAGAGATGGAGAAGAGAAATTACATGAGATACTTCTTTGAGTCTTGCAATTTTACTTTAGAATACAACCCAGGGGTGGTCCTTCTGGGTGAATATCCGTGGGTACCGCATACCCTCGCATATGTAATTTTAAATCATTTTTTAAATGGAGATATGCTTTGCCTACAGTGAAATCCATGCTTCCTGCTGTAATTTCTATCAGTCTTGACAGAGTCACGTAAGCACCGCCATGGTTCCGACCTGGAGCTGTTCCATCCTTCCTTCCACGGGAGGAATCCTATCTTCTTGTGTTCAGGGATGTTTCCTGTTGGCCCAGCAAAGCTTCCTGGGAGACTCCCCTTATCTCTTCCTTAGAGCTTCTTTTCCATTCTTCAAATCTTGTCACTGTCCCAGAAATCCTCTTCTTTTTGTTGTTGTTTTTAGTTCTCCCTGCATTTTTGGGGTATTTTCAAAATTTTTTTGAATATTTTATTTATCTATTTGACAGAGACCTAGCGAGAGAGGGAACACAAGCAGGGGGAGTGGGTGAGAGAGAAGCAGGCTTCCCGCAGATCAGGGAGCCCATGTGGGGCTCGATCCCAGGACCCTGAGATCATGACCTGAGCTGAAGTCAGTCGCTTAATGACTGAGCCACCCAAGCACCTGAATATTTTCAATGGTTAAGTATTTAAGTTCACGCGTCTTTTCTTCTGTGGTGTCTGGTCTGTTGGGAATCTCACCTAGTGTTGTTTCTCTTGTCAGATATTATTAGCTTAATCTCTAGAAGTTTGGGTTCTTTTTTATATTCTCCATGTATCTCTCTGATGCTTTCCCCCATCTTCCTGATAACTGATGTCACCTCAAACCAAAGAAGTTACCCAGATGTCTTCCCCCATCCTTCTCTCTGGATCCCACTCTTTCTCTCGTGGGACCACTTGCCCTACAGGAAGGGTTTGCTGTTCATCTGTCCAGCTCTCTGTCTGTTCAGCGTGTATTTATTGAGCACCTACTGCATGCTGGTTTTAGGGCTCGCAGATCAGGGCAGACGAGGTGCCATCTCTGCACATACAGGGCTTTCATTCTACTCTGCAGAGTTGAAAAACGGACAAAGAAGCAAATGTATAATCAGAAATTGTGATGATGCTACGAAGCACAAGAATTTGGGGGGAAATCTACAAAGAAGTCTGAGAGGAGGTGACATTGAAGCTAATCCTGAAAGAGAGGAAAGATCAAATTGTGGAGGCAAACAGAGATCCCGGCAGAGAGGACATCTTGACCAAAGGCCCTGGGCAGGAAACGGGTCTGAACAAAGGCCAGCGTGTGGTGGTTGGTGTCTGGAGAGAAGAGCAATGAAAGGGGAGGTTGGAGTCTCGATTCGCAGAGTTTGGTCTTAATCCCAAGAACAAAAGGAAACCATGGAAAGTGTTCAAGGGGAGAGTAAGATAGTAAACTAAATTTCCTGGAGGCATCAGTGGCAGTGCAGAGAATGGACTGGGAAGGGGGAAAGTGAAACGGGGGCCAGGTAGGGAGAGCACACCTTCAGAGGGTGCCACGCTGGCCTTGCTCAGGGAGCCAGTGAGCAGTGAGGGAGTTGGGGTAGGTTTGGCAGTAGAAGAGATGGGTTTGTGGCATTAGGGGAAGGAGATGTGATTCCATCCTTGGGTTCACCAGTGGTCAGCTGGACGGACCTGGAAATTTCTCATCCGTCCCCCCCTTTCTCCTCAATTTTCAAAATTGTAGTGAAACTTACATAACATAAACATTACCATCCAAACCATTTTTAAGAGCACACTTCAGCGGTACTAAATATATTCCCGGAGCTGTGCAGGCACCACCACCATCTCCAGAACTCTTTCATCTTCTAAAACTGGAACTCTGTCCACATTAAATTATAGCCCTTTGCTCCCTGCTCCCCCAGCCCCTGGCCACCGCCACTCTACTTTCTGTCCCTATGGTTTTGACCCCTGTACGTATTCATATAAATGGAATCATATAGTACTCACCTTGCCGTGACTAGCTTACTAGCTTAGTGCAATGTTCATCCAGGTGGTAGCAAGTGTCAGAATTTCCTTCCTTTTTCTGGTTGAATAACATTCCACTGTAGGGATGGACCACATTTTGTACCTCTGTGTGCCTTGGCATCTGATAGGTGGTGCTTCATTTGTCTCATGAATGAATGGAAAGTGACATGGATGGATGAATGGATGAGTTGTTAGTGGACCCGTCCATGGATGACGGATGGGTGGATGGACGGACAGGTGGGTAGATGGATGAGCGGTGCACGGGTGGACGGACCACGGGTGGATGATGGCTGGCTGGCTGGCTGAGTCAGTGGGCGGGTGAACGATGATGAATGGGTGGATGGAATGGTGAATGCGCGGCTAAGATAGATGCATGGATTGATTGATGCATAAAAAGCCTTTCTGCAAGAGGCATGTCTTGAATGGTTTTCTCTAAAGCTTTCCAAATGGGGCAGCGTGAGCCACCGGAGGAGAGAATGCACTTGGCTTGATCTTAGGCAGTGTAAGGTAGCGAAGCGTTCTCAAACCAGAGGCCTGGGGCCATCGTTGGCCTGCAAGTGGTGAGCGCTTTCATCAGATTTCATCAGACTGTGAACTCTAAAAGTCAGGCTGTTTCCCCAAGAATCCAGATGTTCTGACTCTCCTGGGGACTGTTTAGCTCTGGCCTCAACGGGCTCACATTCTGTCTGAAACCAAGTAGTTGGAGCTGAGTGGCAGGTCTCCCTTTGGGGGGCTGGGCCCACACCATTCCCTGATCCCCCACAGGTCTACCCTCTGGGCTCCTGCATTCTGTACTCACAAGAGAGGTAGCCAGCCCGGGAGTGGACAGAGGCACCTGGGGCAGAGTCTAACCCCGTCCTGGTCTCTGTGTCCTTGGGCATGTCGCTTGCCCTCCTTGTCCTGTTTAAGAGGCTGTGGGAGAACAACGGGAGACGACCTCACACCTGTTGGGGCGGCTCAAATTAACAAGACAGGGAGCAACCCATGTTGGCGAGGATGTGGAGAGAGGGCAGCCCTCTTACACTGTTGGCAGGGACGGAACTAGAAGGGATGAGGTTAAGTGAAATAAGCCAATCAGAGAAAGCCAATTATCATATGGTTTCACTTATATCTGAAGCATAAGAAATAACCCAGAGAATCAAAGGGGAAGGTGTGTGGGGGGGTACCGAATGGGAAGAGATCAGAGCGGGAGAGAGACTCTGGACTCTGGGAAACAAACTGAGGGTTGCAAAAGGGGAGGGAGTGGAGGGAGAGGGTGACGGGGAGATGCCATTACAGAGGGCGTGTGCTGGCATGAGCGCCGTGTGTTATACACAGCTCATGAATCATTGAACACTACATCAAGAACTAGTGATATACTATATGTTGGCTAACTGACTTTAAATAAATAAAAAATAAATTGAAAAGGAAAAAAAAGAGGCTGTGGGAGAATCAGCTTTGGCTAAAGGGAATCCCTCAGCGCCAGCTCGTCCTTGCTTTGCCGCAGACTCCGCATCTGAGATATGGAACGATGACCATGGCGGGGGTTTTTGCTACTCACACGTGTCGAGGGTCTTACCTGTATCAGCCACCGAACCCTAGCTGGGTCAGTGCGGCACCCCCTACATGAGGAGACCCAGTCCTGCCAAGTCCGCCCAGCCAGGACCGGCCGAGCTGGGATGGGGGCTGAGTCTCCGGTTCCCTGAGTGTCTGTCTGCTTCCTGCAAGAATGCGCGTGGCACGCTGAGCCGAGGCCCCTCTGGGCAACCCACGGCTCCCCTTTATTGTGCATCTGCGACAACTTTGGGACAGGCAGGGCGACCCCAGGGCCTCTTCTCTGTCGAACATCCCAATGTAGAATCCTTGGCATGTGATTCCTCCTCTCCGGTCCCACTCCAGGCGCCTGGCGGCTGGGCGGTCCCTTTCCCACACAAAAGGGCCTGGTGGGCACTGAGCAACGTGTCAGACAGAGCGGAGGCCTGTGTTCCCAGGCTCCCGGAGCCCCAGGGACTGGCCGGCCTGCTGGATGCCTCCCAGCTTCAGCGGGCTTCCCACTCAAATCTGTCCAGCTGACTGTGTTCCCAGGGGACAGTGTCTTTCCCACGGCCACACGGGCCCCTGGAGTAGCCTTGGCCACCGGCTTGTCTCTGAGGTCCTCCGGGTGGGGGCTCTTCTCTCCCTGGGAGGCAGTGCGGAAGGAGCCAGAGCCCAGGACGGGGACTCAGTGAGATCGGCGCTGAGCTCTGGGCAAATGCCTTCTCTTGTCTGAGCGTCCCCCTTCTTCATCTGTAGGTCGGGGTTGATTATGATTTCTCCCAGGGGCGTCAAAGAAGGCTCCTTGGATAAGCCTTTCCGCCGAACGAGCCTCAAACTGCATCTCCCTTGGGAAAGGCCCTTAAATTCACATACACCCCCTCGTGTGACTGGTCACTCATGTGCTCTCGAGTCTGCAAAGTTATTGGGCTTGTACGTTCCCCACTGGGCCCAGGAACCAGACTCCAGCCAACTGGTGTGACTGTCAGGCCTCACCCTAAAAGGACACGGGGCCCCTCTTTGATGACGCTTCCTGCTGGTGAAGCAAAGGTGACTCGGGTCCGAAGGGGTGTATGTTTCTTGCGGCTCCTGGGGACCAAGGTCGTCCTTTCTGGGCAGAGCTGGAAGAAAAGGAAATGTCACGTCTTCTGCTATCTTTACCTAAACAAGATAGAAAGAAAATAAAATCAAGCCCGCAAACATGATGGGCATCATATAAAGTTTGTGCACGAGGTCCTAAAATGGAAAAAAAAAAAAAACCTAATGACTAGACAAAATATTACACAACTTTCAGGTCAACTTCAGGGTTGGATCCAGGAGTGACGGGATTGCAGGAGAAGGTAGCATCGCCAAGAATCATCAGGCATTTGCTCTCACTCTGCCAAATGTTAACTTGAAGTATTCATAGGGCTGCCAACAGAGAGTCTTAAAACTCAAGGCCACCAGCCACTCAGCTCTGTTTTATATTAAATAGGAACAAAAGGATATTTCTTAGAGAACATGTTGTGCATCTGTTTCAAATGAATAGGCAAAGAAATCATCAGAGCAGGGGCTTCTTTAGAAGAACCTGAAGGCCCCCCAATGTCATCATGAAGGTTAAAACCATGTGAGTGATTTCTGAACGGTAATTCCTATGGCTTTGTGTAGGTAATTATGAAGGTCAGAGGTGTCCACCTGGCAAGGTGACAGTCCCTAGGTGTCCATTCCATTCCTCATCCAGGTGCCCCAGTGGAGGTATTTTGTAGATGTGATTACAGTCCACAGTCAGTGACTCTACGGAAGGGAGACTGTCCTGGATGCTCTGGTGGGCCTGGTCCAATCAGTTGAAAGGCTTTAAGAATTGGGCTCAGGCTCTCTGGTGAAGACAAAATTCCACCGGTGGACACTGGCCTCGACCTGTGCCTGAGGGCTCTAGCCCTTCCTGACAGCCGGTGTCATGGGTTCAGACCTGCCTAGCCAGCCCCGCACTCACCCATGCCCACACAGGGCAATAAATCCCTTGCTTCCTACTGGTTCTTTCTTTTTTTTTTTTTAAGATTTTATTTATTTATGTGAGAGAGGGAGCACAAGGTGGGGGGAAGGGCAGAGGGAGAGGGAGACGCAGATTCCCCATTGAGCAGGGAGCTGGATGCGGGGCTGCACCCCAGGACCCTGGGATATGAGCTGAGCCCAAGGCAAAGCTTAACTGCCTGAGCCACCCAGGCACCCCCCTGCTGGTTCTCTTTTGTTATTAGAACCATGACTGATACAGTAATTAACAGACAATACAGACCCCCCCCACACACTTTTTTTTACTGACCTTTTGAGCTATGTCCTAAAATCTTCATCTAGTCATTAAGTGTGAAACAAGCCAGGTCTTTTTCCCCAAGCTCTCTGCCTCGGGGGTCTTTGCCTGTGCTGCCCCTCTGTCTGGACGGCTCTCCCAGGGGCTGGCTCTCACATGGCCGGAGCTCTGTCCTAGGCAGGTTGCTACAGTCATTCCACCTGCTGCGCCCCAAAGTAGCCCCTCCCCCACCATCCTTCTCAGACCCTCGGGAGCATTGCTTGCTTTGAGTTTGTCTTCGCTTTTTTGGATATTATCTCATTGATGTTCCTGCTTCCTGGCTTACTGCTCGCCCCCCTCCCTCCTAGCACTCAAGCCCCTTGGAACTTGTCTGTTCTCTTTCTGCTCTATCCAGATACCATGTCCCAGAGTCATGGCGCATCACCACGGTGGAACAGAGGATGAGTAAATGCATGAATGATCTGGGGGTGGAACGGGGAGGGCTGGGGGCACGGCCAGACTTCTCTCATCCTGGTTCCTCCTTCTGCCTCTTGCTGTCTGCGGAACGGCCTCAGCCTGGCGCGGCCTGCCCTCCTTCTCCAGAGGCTGCCGCTGGGACCTTGGACCCAGAGGCATATTGGAGGGAGCCCTGGGCTGCCTCTCCCCAGGACCCAGCCGGACTCTGGGACGTCCCTGCCCTGGTCACTGGGCACCTGGCCTTCCTCCGGTTCACGTGGTTCCCATAGAAAATGTCTCATCCGCAGCAGGGTGCCAATGGTTCTGGGTCACACAATGTGAACAGCCAACTTGTTCTGATAGGAACACCTCATTTTCTGTTAAGGCAGTGGGCTGCACGTGGCAGGAGCAAAGAGTCTGGCCCGGCCCAGGAAGTATTTCAGTAGACTTGAACCTGGCTCCTGGCCTGGGCTCCGAGGTCAGGAATCAGGTTGGGAATGCAGTAAGCTCGGAGTCTCTCAGAGGTTCAGGGTCTGCAAACCTTCCCTGGACCCGGGCTGTGCGTTCAGATTTTCATTCCTCAGCCGTCCTGCAAGCTTCTTGAGAACATGCCCCATCTTCCCTCCACACCAAGACCACACGTCCCATAACAATAGAAACACTCCTGCAGAGCTGGGCGCTAGCTCACACACAGGGTCCCATGGCACCCCCCAAGCCTAGTAAGACGGTATCATTCCTATGGTAGAGAGGAGGGAAATGAGCGTCTGGAGGGTGAACAGACATCGTGCCCAAGGGCAGGCGGTGCGGACCATAGCCCAGATCTTCTGATTCTGAGAGTCTGGGAACAGGGAGTCACCCCCCTCCAAGGAGGGAGAGGTGAGGGGCTTCGTGGGACCCCCTCAGAGAGCTCTAGGTGCATCCCTGCCTTGGGGGAGGCTCCAGAGACTCATTTCTGGTGGGGCCAAGTCAGCCTGTGTTGGAGACTTGAGGTTGCGTCTGGGAGGGGCACTCCTCTGGGGCACAGTCTGTGCCATGTGGATCATGGGCCCTGGGAGCCTGCGGGCCATGCAGGGAGAGAGGGCTCCTGCACGACCGTGGTCCTGGGGTGCGGCCAGGGACAGCTGTGAGAGGCCCTGTGCACCACCCAGGAGTCTTATTCCATCGGTGGAACCCTTGCCCCGAGGGAGAGCCCCACACAGTGCGGGGCTGTCCACCTTACTGCGCCTGGGCCCCGGGCGAGGGCTCTCTGGCTAGAAGCAGCCTCCTCACCGCAGGCCCATGGGGAGCAGGGTCCTATTAATCCCTATTAAACCTGGGCAAGTTGGTGATTGCCCAGGACTGGGCTTCCTCAGCGGTCGAATGAGACCGTTTGTGGCTTTCCCTGACCACGGGTCTGTCTGCGGCTGGAGGGTCCAGCAAAGTCATCGTCATCGCCTGCGTTCCCACCTGCTCAGGCAAACTTCTATCCCGTGGACACGGGACAAGGGCCAGGGGTCGACAAAATGAGGTTGGCTCTTAACTACTCCCACGTGTCCAGTACATTCTATCTGCCCAGCGCTCCCTGGGGGGGCTCCCGGAAGGCCGTCCGCACAGGCCTTCTCCACTGGCATTGGCGCGCTCTAGGTCGTCAGAAGGGCCTATTGAGGAAACAGGGAAAGGGGATGTCCGACGGGTGTGCAGTTGGGGGATATCTTGAAGTGAGCGCACGTTCTCACTGTCGGTCATCGTGGGACCAAGCTAACCCCAGAGTGGGGGTCAGGGCTGTAGCGAGGTGGGGGGCGGGGAGCCTTGCTTCCCACAGACTTCCCACCGATGACTCCTCGACTCCTCGAGGTGGGGCCCCTCCCTGAGTGCCTGGTTGGGGTGGGGGCTGGGAGGCCTATGGCCACGGGGCATGGGATGCAAGGACCCCGTGTGGTGCGAGGTGCCCTCTGTGTCACTCCCTTCCCAGCTCCAGACTCAAGTGGCACTGTCATTGCTCTCTGTCCTTTCCTCTCCCCCTCCCCGGGCCCCTCTTCCGCATCACTGAGAGCTTCTAGGTTCTAGGCCTGGCGCTGGCCTCTGGCTGGTCCCTTTTCTCAGCCAATGGGGCTCGTTCCTTCTCTGGGGCACCACGTTCCCGGTGTCGGGGCACCACAATGGCGAGTGGCCAGGAACCGGTAGGGGGCCAGGGTGCGAGGGGAAGCCCTATCCTGGCAGAAGGACCAGTGCATCTCAGGGTCGGAAATCAGGCCGGTGTGGGCGAAGGGCCGAGGGGAGAGGTGGGGTCAAGTCATGGAGGGCTCTGTGTGAGGAATTTTGGGTTTATTCTTTATTTTTTTAAAGATTTTATTTATTTCTTGGAGAAAGACAGAGAGAGCAAGCGAGTGGGGAGAGAAGGGGCTGAGGAAGAGGGGGCAGCAGGCTCCCCACTGAGCAGGGAGCCAGCTGTGGGGCTCCATCCCAGCACCCCGGGATCATGACCTGAGCGGACGGCAGACGCTCAACCGACCGAGCCACCAGGCGCCCCTGGTTTTATTCTAAGTGCAGTGGGAAGCCGCTCAGAACTTTAAGCAGGGGATCAATGAAACACGGAATTTTGGAAAAGGGCATTGCTTACTTTTAAGAAAGCTCCCTCTGAGCTGGAGGGGCGTCGGTCCCTGCGAGGGGCAGCAACCAGGTCTGTTCGCGGGCGCCTCACACAGCAGACTGTCCTCAAGGAGGCCACACCACTTCCTCCCATCTGGCTCGCCTCCCGCGGCCCCTCTGGGGGGACAGGATGTTGTCATCCTTTCCCTTTGGGGGTGGCCCCTGGAGGGGACCCACCGACATGACCTCCCGTTGACCCATCTTCTGCCCAAGTCCATGGCTGTTGGATCGTCTGAATAGCCAAGAGATGAACTCATCGCCACCTCCCGCAGGGCCACTGTCTGAGCGTGTCTGCGGCTTAATCAAGGGACAAGCACACTGTGTCCCAGGGCTGGGCCCGCCAACGTCCTTGATGAGTAACTGGGACAGTCGAGGGGACGGACACGGGAAGTGGCGACAATGCCGCTATTGTTCTTTGGTGCAGGGCCCCCGAGCGCCGGGTCTGCACGGCCGGCTGGGCTGGGCTGGGCGCCACAGCTGCTGGCTCAAACCACCGGGCAGCCTGGTCAGCGCAGCAGGAGACGAGGGGGCAGGTCTGGCGGCCCCGGGACACCACCTCCACAGACCCCCCACCAACCTCCGCCCCGAGGCTCACAAAGCAAACGTCTCTTCTTGTCTACAAACCACAGAGTTCCTTTCTGGGAAAGCCCTGCGCCCAGGAGGCCATCTGGATTCATTTGCGCCTTCATTCATTCTCTCCTCATTCATTCGATATTCACCCAGCCCCTTTGAGCATTTTACCCGAAAGACAAAAGTAAGCAGTCAATGCTTAACTGACATACATTTTTTTGGGCTGAGAGACTGACTTCATTATGACGTGGAATCCTCACCATGTACAGAAGCCTGGGGCCAGTGGCTGAGTTTGGACTCTCCCCGCTTCTCCCAGAGGCATGGTCTTGCGCTGATTCCTTCCCCTCGTGACGCGCAGCATGGCGTGGGGATAGTGGATAACTTATTTGGTTTCTGTTCGCAGAAGCAGAGACAAAAGCAGACCTATAGAGGGTCTGCGTAATTTAATTAACAAATGCAATCCTATCGAAGGATTAAAAAAAATGAAGGGATGAATAAAGAATATACTTTCTCTTCCATGAGCTATCTATGGGACCTTTTTTTTTTTTTTTTTTTTTTTTAAAAGCCACAAATAAACCCTACAACCTCAATACATTCCGAAAAAGAAGTCATGGAGACTGATTTTGACCGTACATTGAAAACCATTCACAACGAATGAAAACAAAACCCAGAAAGAAGGTAAGTATTTGTGATTCCTCCACTTTGGGAAACTGTTAGGCGTGTCACGTAGGTCTAGAGATGAACCAGTGTCTGGCCCCTGAACCCACGACCTTCCTCCTCGGTGCACGTGCCCCGAGAAACTAGAACGTTCCACAGATCTAACAGTGAGCACACACCACCATGTAAGGCAACGTGGGTGAATCCCACAAAAGAATTTGCATTTTGGGCTTCCATTTATGGAAAATTCAGAAGCCCGCAAAACTGGTCTATGGCATTAACATTCAGGATGATGGTTATCCCTGGATGGGGGACCTGGGGTGCATCCGGAAGGCTTTCGGAGGTGATGGCCACATTCCATTCCCACATCTCTGGGCTGGTTACATACATACGTTTACGTGGTGCAGACTCATTGAGTTGACAGTTGGGATTTGATGTGTTTGGGCAAGTATGCTAATCTTCAAGAAAAAGCGTACCAAGAATATAAGATTTATGAATAAAAGAGAGCACGACCAACCAAAATAAAGAATTATCTCCTAGATAATTCTTGGGCCAATGAGAAAACCAAAAGTGAGCTGAAAAACACCATTTGTCCTGTGAAATTAATCATGAGGCTTCTGATCACAGGGTGGTTCAGAATAGCAAAAAACGGGGCATCATCCCAGTGCCTGACAGAGGAAATTGGGTAAACACACTATGGCGTAGTCAAACAATGGACTATTATATAGTTATTAAAATTTCGTTGTGCAGAAAAACGTTTGATGATGTGGAGAACTTCATAATATATTATTAAGTGGTTATGATAGTTTCTTTAAAACATGCATTTTCTCTCTCTCTTTTTTTTTTTTTTAAAGATTTTATTTATTTGACAGAGATCACAAGTAGGCAGAGAGGCAGGCAGAGAGAGAAGAGGAAGCAGGCTCCCCGCTGAGCAGAGAGCCCGATGTGGGGCTCGATCCCAGGACCCTGGGATCATGACCTGAGCTGAAGGCAGAGGTTTAACCCACTGAGCTGCCCAGGTACCCCCAAAACATGCATTTTCCATAAGGAAAAATAAGTGGATACAAATACCTCAAAACACTCATAGTCAACTTTGGATAACTAAACAATGGGTTACTAAATTATTATTTATTCTTTTTTTACATTCTCCAAATGCTCTGGGAACTTGTATTATCACTGTAATCCCCCCAAAGTTTATTTAAAACAAGATACCTGCTTTATTATTATCATTATTATTATTACTATTATTTTGGCCCCTAGAAAGTGCTTCCAAGGGAATGAATTCCTGGTGGATGTCTGTCGAATGACTGAGTGATTGATTTCTAGAGTGAAATCGAATGCTGTGACAGAAGACGGGGGACGGGGCATTTCCATGAAGGGTCTGGGGAGAACGGCGGTGAATAATCGCCGTCTGCGGGAGGAGAGAAGAACGAAGAGGATTGTGGTCTGGGGGACTCGGGGAAGGAGCTTTCCAGGCTTAGAAACAGACAGAGGAGCAGAACAGACAGGGTTTTACGAGTGTGATTTTTGACATCAAGAGACTCTGCCCCACCCCTTGACCTACTGTGGCCCCCGATGGTCTGCTTCATCCGTTCACTTTACTGAGCAGTCACTTAGGGGCAGAAACCGAGAAATGCCAGCTGGGAGAGGCCGTGTGTGTCTACCACTCGATATTCGGAAGACTTGCGAGCTGGTTCTTGAACCACAGACCGCTGGGGACCATCCCTTACAGAGTGTTTATGCCCGGGAACCGGTAAACCAGGGGATTTCTCCCGCTTTGCTCTGGGGAGCTGGATACCAGCACAGCCCCGGACTTCATATGCTGGTCATAAAATCATTGCAGCTCTCGTAAAACAAAACAAAACAAAGAAACCCTGCTCATTCTGGTGGGGGTCAGGGTTCAAGATGTGCTGTGCCTGCAACCTGCTTCCAACCCCCCAGGGTAGCCCCACCCCCAATCAAGCCCACAGGAGAGCTGGCGTGGGCCTGGAAGCCCTTTCACACATCACGGCTGCCGCCCACCAGCCCCTCCACAGATGGGAGACCCCCACTCTCTAGCCCCGCTACCCCAAGCCTCCTGGTATTTCTCCCCACGGTTTCTCCTGGCCACCAGTCGGTTCTGGGGAGTCCTCCGCTGATGGTCGTGAGGGTAGAGTGGGGCTAGTCCACGACCTCCCAAGTGACACAGCCTTTGGCCTGAGCCCCCTTTCCTTTGCAGTTTGTGAAATCCTTCAGGGCAAAGGATGCCTCTTTGCGGGGAGGGCCAATGCCCCCGACCAGCCACTGGGAAAACACGAGCTGCAGAAGGGACCGATCACCCTACAAACAGTGGCTCCCTTCTGAGCGGCATCTCCAGAGACGTCCAGTTAGCTGTGCGACCTGAAGAAGCCACTTTCAGAGGAAGAGGAGCGCTCTCCTCCCTCCACTGCCCGCCCCGTCCCTGCCGCCCTTCCTCTGCCTTCCCCCGCCCCCCCCCTTCCCTCTCCTCCTGTCCCTCTCTCTCTCTCTCCCTTCTTTCCTTGCCTTCCAGAAAACTGCAGCTGTCCTGGGCTCACTGCCGGGCTGGGCCTTCAGGGGGTACAGCCCCTCCCAGCCCATGCACCCCACAATCTGACACGTGCTCATCCTGAAACCGTGTAATCAGAAGGGTGAGCTCGGACTGTGGCTGAGCCTGGAACATTCTTCTCCCCCCTCCCCGAGCCGACCATCACCACCGCTGTCAGTGGGCAAGTCTCTGTCTTCCTCAGGGCTGCCTTGCCAAAGGCACCGATTCTTAGGCCTCACAGGTTTAACAATAACATCCCCAACATATCTGTTGAGCACCTACTCTGCGCCAGACTTACGTGAGATGTGAGAAGCCCCTTTCTTGTTTTCTTTAGGCCTCTGCTTTGAAGCACCGTAACCTCCCTTCTAGCACCTTCACATGCCTCTCTTGGACTTACGTAGAGCTCGTGGCGTGGTGGGAGCTCGGGACAGACTGAGGGCCCACTACGTTCCATTTCTGTGAGTCGCTCACTGAAATACAGACCCACAGCTGCCGCTGACACCCCTGCCCCTCCACAGATGGGAGACCTGCTGCTGAAAAGGTGTGGATTTGCCTCCACGGAGGGTCCGAAGCGTTTTTTCTTCCTCTTCCTTCCTTCTTTAGCTTAGTTTTTCCAGAACGTGATAATTTCCAACTTGATGAACAGAGGCCGTTTTTACCTTTGACCTAGGCTAAGAACCACACTTCGCGTACGGGGCAGCAGGCATCAGCGCTGTCATCAAATTACGCTAATTTACTTAGTGCTGCAGGTGTCCTGGGGCTCCTTTTTCCGAATAGAGCTTTTGAAAGGTTCAAAATGAGGAAAACAGGTTTTGCTCGTGAAACGTCTGCACTCAGCGCTCACTGACCCAGCCACGAATGGCTGCGACCTCCAAGCTCTGACCACCTTAGCAGATGCCATAGAATTCGAGCTTCTGGAATGTTCCTGAATTTTCTGGTCATGAGACCAAGCTGGGGGCAGATGGGGTGGCTGAAGACGCCCGAGGGTTGGACGGCTCTGGGATGGCGATGACTCACACTGCCATGGAAAACCCTAGCACTCTTTTGCGAAGTGGCATTCTTTCGTCCAAGTTGGGGGTTCGGGAGAAGGAGCTCTCCCGGGAGAGCTGCACCGGGAAAACTGTCGGAAAACCTATGGCTTCCCAGAGAAGCCAACACCCATCGCCGAGTGGAAGGGATCCGACCCCCACGCCAAGACAGCCCACCGCCTCTGAGACACCACGCCGGAACCCACCTTTCTCAGTCTGTGGGATTCTGGCCAGGCTGCCGGGGACTTTGTTGGCCTTCTTCTTCCATTTTTTTTTTTTTCTTTTAAAGATTTTATTTGTTTATTTGACAGAGATCACAAGCAGGTGGGGGGAGGAGCAGAATCCCCGCTGAGCAGAGAGCCCAACGTGGGGCTCAATCCCAGGACACTGAGATCATGACCCGAGTCGAAGGCAGAGCCTTAACCCACTGCACGCCCCCAGGAACCTCTGTTTGCCTTTTGACACTGACCCCAACTGCAGCGGACTCATGGGCTCCGGGCGCCAGCCTGGCTGGGGTGGGAGGGGCCCTCCTGAGGGCCCCCGGCTCCAGAGTTTCCTGCCCCCATGGGCTTCCTGGGAGTACCTTGGCCGTTTTCCTTCTGGAGACACGTGGCTTCCCCTCCCCGAAGCTGGCCATCAGGCCCCCTTTTTGGGAGAAGCACCACCCAGGATTTAGTTCCTTATTAATTATTAATTAATAAGAAGCCACTCATTTCCTTGCCTCCGTCGCCACCTGCCCCCTCCAGCCTCAGCCCGCCGCTGCTCTGCATGATCAACGGTGGCACACGCGGGCTCGCCCCTGCCCCGCCGGGGGTAGAATCTTGACCCTGTGCCTCGAGCTGTGTGATCCCAGGCCTGTGGGCTCCCTTCTCTATTCCTTGGGTTCCTCCTTTATAAGACGGTGACAGTGATGACAACCAGCACCAGGGCTGAACTTGGGCTTGAACTTGGGGTAATTTGCATCAGGCCAGCAGAAGACAGGCAGTGGTGATAAGTGGGAGCCTCTGTGACAGTTGGAACATATCTCCATGCCCCCTTCCTGTCTCCCCTTTGTCACTGCCTTGACTCAAGCTGTTAGCCTGCCCCAGGGGGGACCCGGGGACAGCTTCTGTTGTGGCTCCCTGCTTCTTCCCCGCCAAAGGGGAACTTTTAAACATTGCTTTAGTTACCAAGACACCATTCAAATGCTCACACCCTTGGTGGCTCAAAACAACAGGTGTTTTCCCTCCTACCTTTCTGGAGGTCAGAGCTGGAAATCAAAAAATGCCTAGAGGGCAGTGCCCCCTCCTGAGGCTCCAGACAAACTTCCCAACCGCCCCCCTCTCCCTTGTGTGCCTTCGGGAGGACTCAGCCACTGATGGATCCTGGCGGGGGAGGGCGGCGGTGAGACCTGACAGGAACGCTGTCTGGCCACTGATGTTGCAAAAAACGGTTAATAACAGTCAGCAGGAAAATGCAGTTAGAGCCGTGCCCAGGGGCCAGGCCGGGGGCGCCCCGTAGGTCAGCAGAGGATACAGATTATATTCTAATTGTGAAGAGAAATCACTGAGGGTTTTGAACAAGGAGCAAAGGATGTTGTTTGGACTCTACATCAGTCTCCCTCACTCAGGGCTGCCAAATTTAGCAAACCGAAGTACAAGGTGCCCAGTAAAGTTTCATTTTCAGATCAATAACGAATACGGTTCGTTTTTAGCGTAAGTGTGGGCTCAACTGAGACATGCAGAGGCTAAAAATGTATTTGTTACTGATCCGAAACTCGCACCAGCTAGACGTCCTGTGTTTTGTGTGGGGACCTCACGGTGGCTGCTGCACGGAGAGCGAGTCGGGTGAGAGCGAGGCTGGAGACTGGACACCGCGGGTCTGGGCCGTGGCCCACGGGAGCGAGGATGGTGGCTGGGAGAGGCGGTGTCCGAGGGGGTGGAGAGCAGGGACCCGGCTGGAGAAGGATTTAACAGCAGCTGGCATTCATGAGCGCTTTATCTGTATTATCTCATTTACTCTGTAGGATAGCCGTCTAACGTAGGTATCATACCCACTACACAGATGAGAAAAACAGAGGCACAGAGAGGAACTCGCTAGTTTGTGGGAGAACCAGGATTCGAGCCAGGTCCCAAGGGGTCTAGTCCTAACTATTCTAAGATAGTGGTGGTGTAGACGGACCCCCCCTTCCCTGTAGCCCCTGTATACTGCCCCCCCCCCCGTGCTGAGATCCCAGCTGTGCCGAGGAGGGGGTGTGGGTAGATGGGAGCAGCGCGGCGGTGGAGGGGCCCCTGCACGGAGTGACGAAGGTCGCCCAGGGCAGTGACCGTGGGGTGGAGAAGTGGAGAGGGGGGCCCTCTATATTCAAGAGACTTCAGCACCCCGCTGTTTGCCTGGGAAAGAGACTCCTGAGGAAAAGCTCCCTGCCCCCCACTCCTAAGACACACAGAAACACGAGGGACCATGAAGAACTGTTTCTCCACACCCTCTTTGCAGGCAGGGGAACGGACTGTGGGGTGGCACTGGGCGGCCCTGTCTGGACCCTGCCAGGGGTCACGCTGCCTTCCCCTAGCACTGCTCTGACGGCGGTGTGCATGGGAGTACCCTGGGGACCCGGAAAAGGGCCCCGGAACTGCCACGCTGGAGCCAGTGGCGGGCTCTAGGTCGGGGTCCTCGGAGCCTGGTGCTGAGACCAGCCGCATCCCTGTCACCTGGGACTTGAGACAGGTGCAAATCTCGGGTCACCAAGGCATGCTGTGCCAAGACCTCTGGGTGAGGCTGGTTCTCACTGGGTATGGAGAACCGAAAGCCCGTGCAGCTGTGACAGAGGAGGGCCCTGCCCACCCCCAGAGGAGGAGCTGGTGAGGGCGGATCGGAGAGGGGTGGGGTGGTGCAGGCCCAAAGACTTGCCGGCACGCGCCCCCCGTCCTGGAGCAGTCTCCCAGAGGTGGCCGTGCGACACAACCAGACCAGGGAGAAAAGAGGAGGGAGATGGAGAGACAGAGAGGAAGACGCGCACCCCCAGACACCGTCCCCCAAAGTTCTCCCCCAGGGAGGGTCACACACAACCGTCCACCTGCCCATCTAGCTGGCTCCCTAGTCAAGACTTTGGGTCACACTAATTTTTCTACTTGAGACTCGGAAACCCTCGAGCCACTGGCCTCCCCCACTTCATGCAGGGAAGAGAGGATGCAGTAACGCCCCCTCCCCACCCTCACCAAGGAGGCCATGCTGTTCGCCCGTGGGTCCCTGTCTGTGAGCATCGCGTCCCTGCCTCCGGCCGCCGTGCGTCTGGGCCCCCCGGTGAGAGTGTTGCGAGCTGGTCCTCCTCTTTCTTTGTTCACTCATGTCAGAGGAGGCAGGTCACCTTGGCGCCCAGTCTCACAATTGGGTCATTCGAATAAACAACCGGCTGAGCGGCAGAAATAATTGCAAAGCGGTTTCTGTTTTTGCTGAAATCTCTCAAAAACGCTCAAGAGCTCGCATTCTTGATGCACACGGATGCTCTGTGACACCCTCTATCCCAGTGGCTCCCAGCCCCACCCAGATGGTTAGGGCCAGAATCCCCGGCCCCTGGGTACACCCTTTGCTAACTCCCAGGTGTCCCCAAAGCACAGCCAAGTGGGAGAAGCTCCCCAGGTGCTCCGCCAGTGCACCCTCCTTTCGCTTGCCTGCAACCCCTTCCCCTCTACCTCGTGCTTCTCTTCATTTCCCCTTTGCTTCTGCTTCTCTGCCCTCCCTGTCACCCATGAATCCTGCTTGTAGGACAAAGACCAGAAATGAGCCAGCCAAGTCAAAGTTCTTCCCGACAGGTAGGAGAAAGGATAGGAGTATGGGTTTGCCTATTAATCTGGGGGCACACACCGGTCTGCCAACATTCCTTAATGCTCACTGTGTGCCAGGCACTGTGTGAGGCCCACGGAGGCAAAGGTATTGAAATCAAAGGATGAGAAAGGGCTGTGGTTTGAGGGAAGCAAGCCTGAGCCAATGACAACAGCGGTCAAGACAGGCTGTAAGAACGATGGGGAGTTCTAAGTACCAGTCACCTGCTGGGTTCTGCTCTCAGTCCGTTATGTGGGTTAACCTGTTGAATTCTCATAACAAACCTGTGGTTTAGGTACCCATGTGAACTCTAATTTTTATAGATGATGAAACCAAAGAACAGAGAGGTTGCTATTTGTTTAAAGTCACACAACAGTTAAGAGGTAGAGCTGGGGGGCGCCTGGGTGGCTCAGAGGGTTAAGCCTCTGCCTTCGGCTCAGGTCATGATCTCAGGGTCATGGGATCAAGTCCCACATCGGGCTCTCTGCTCAGCAGGGAGCCTGCTTCCCCCTCTCTCTCTGCCTGCCTCTCTGCCTCCTTGTGACCTCTCTCACTCAGTCAAATAAATAAAAATTTGGGTAGGGGGAGAGGTCGAGCCAGGATTCTAATCAGGGATTTCTGGATTCCAGAGTCTGTCTCTTACCCACAGTGCTCTCTTCACAGAAGGCTGTGGGGTGAGAGAGATGGGATTTTGAACAGCCTGGGAAAGCGTGCTAGGGCATCAGGGAAGGCTTCCTGGAGGAGGCAAATCCTGAACTGAGCCTTGAAAGATCAAATGTTTCATCAGGGTTCCTCTGTCTCTGTCACATCTAGCATCTCAGATTAAGGCAGGACATGAAGGTCGAGGGGAAGAAAGGCGGGCAAGATACCCAGAGGGACGTTTCCTGACTGACTTGAACAAGAGAAGGAAACATAAAAAACTAGATTAACAACAACAATAGCAACAAAACCCCAGGAAATTTTTTGACACGCGCAGCTTCGAAGTCGAGCAGTTTGGCAACCTTCAGGCACGGCTGTATCTAGGGAGTCATTTGACAGCAGCAAGACTTGACTCTTCTCCCACAATCTCTACGCTCTTCCTATTTCTAGTTGGTTTCATTCCAAAGCAGGCTGGGTTCCAAATGACAACAGAGATGGCCTCCCACAGCCCTGAGCCTCCATTGCCTCCAGAGCTGGGGGACGTCAGAGAACAGATCATAAGCTTCCTGCAGAGTCCATTTCATTCCCCCAGAGGCCCTGACAGGCCAGCTTGGATCGTGTGTCTGGTGGCATCCAGGCAAAGGGAATCTTGGAGGAAGAAACCCCTCTCCGGAGGGAAGCAGCTCCCTCCACCAGCCTTGTGGCGCAGGCTCCCAGCCTGAGCCAGATCCGGTAATGCGACTCTGGTTCTGGACCTCTGCCAGGTTCCTCCTGCCCGCCCAGCCCCACCGTGGGGTCAGGAGCACGAGGAAGATGCAAGAAGGAGAAGGGAGACCAGCCGCACGTTTGTACGCGATTCAACACAAACAGGATCCTGATTCGTCCCATGAAATTTGCTGTAACTGTTGGAAGAAGAAAAAGGGTGTGTGTGTAAAGGCACACACATCCCCTTTGAAGGGGAAACGGGACAGATTGTGAGGCTGAGCACCATGCAGCTGAAAATAATTTTGTATGCAGCTGATGCATTCTTGTCTGGCTTTTTGCTTAGCATTTGGGGCACTTGTGATACCAGCAGTTGCCTGACTTGAGGACGTAGAGGGCGGGAGACCTCTGCTGGGATCGTGGACCAGGGGCCTGGGAGCTCAGGGGCTGAGCCCCAGGATGTGGGGCTGCTCCTGTCCCCGTGGAGACAGACCACGGTTCCACATGGTTCTGTAGGCAGCTGGGAAGATGATCGTCCGGCCAGGTCCAGGTGAATCAGAGTCCAGGTGTCCTGAATCCCTGAGTGAGCTGAGGGAAAACATGTCCCCTTCCGAACTTCAGTGTCCTTACTCGGTAAATTAGCAGCTGATCCCAGACAGGACTGGCCAGTTCTGGGAGCATATGTCATCGGCAGGTATGATGATCGGTCCTGTGGTACAGAAGCCAGTTAAAAAAATGTCTCATGTTGGGATGCCTGGGTGGCTCAGTCAGTTAAGCAGCTGCCTTCAGCTCAGGTCATGATCCCAGGACCCTAGGATCGAGTGCCACATTGGGCTCCTGCCTTGGCGGGGTGCCTGCTTGTCTCTCCGCCTCTGCCTGCTTGTGCTCTCTCTCTCTTTCTTTCTGACAAATAAATAAATAAAATCTTAATTAAAAAAAAAGATTTTATTTATTTATTTGACACAGAGACCTCAAGTAGGCAGAGGGACAGGCAGAGAGAGAGGGGGAAGCAGGCTCCCCGCTGAGCAGAGAGCCCGATGCGGAGCTCGATCCCAGGACCCTGGTATCATGACCTGAGCTGAAGGCAGAGGCTTAACCCACTGAGCCACCCAGGCGCCCCTAAATAAATAAAATCTTAAAAAAAAAAAAAAACTAAAAATAAAAATGTTTCGTACTGATGTGTTGATCTCCACAGCCGCCGTCTGTGTCCGTGTCTCCACCCACAGCAGGGATACACGGTTTTATTTAGAAGCAAGGCTGGGGGTGGCTCAGTCAGTTAAATGTCCGCCTCTTGATTCCGCTCAGGTGGTGACCTCAGGGTGGTGAAACCAAGCCGGACCTCGGCTCCAACGGGGCGTGGAGCCTGCTCAGGATTTCTCTCCCTCTGCCCAGCCCCCTCCCCTGCACGCACCTGCGCATGCCTCTCTCTCAGATAAACAAAATTTTAAAAAATGAAAATAAGTTTGCTTTTGTGAAAAGGGTGTGTCAACTGGAAGAGTAATTCTCGGGAAGCTATAGTGCCGGTGCCCAAACCGATAAGGCAGTCCCCCCACGATCAACGTCTGGGAAATGCCAGGGGGGTGCCTTGGGATTTGGGGGGGGTGAAGGGTCGGAATCTTGGTGTTATGCCAGTGGTACGAGTCCTGATCGCATTGGCGCGCCGGCCGTCAGTAGGCGTGTGCAGAGCCCAGGGTCTGGCTGTAAGGGCTGGAGGGCACGCTGGGCTTCTAGGACGTGCCGCCTGCGTACACAGCTGCCACCCCCATGACCCGCCGCTCCGAGTCCTGCTTTGCAAAACATAACACGCGCTGAGAGTCGCCGCCTGCCATCAGCCGGGCTCCTCCAGCAAGCTCGTCGGCGCCGCTCCCAGGCCCCGCGTCGGGGTGTCCTGGAATAGGCTTACTTAGCTGTTTTTGGAGGGCTCGTTCCCATTGCTTGTGACGATAAGTGACAGTGCTTTGAGCTTCCTGCGTGGCTCTCTTGCCTGATGATTCCCCAGGATGCCCTCCTCGGAAGGGTCTTGGCTGGATGCCTGTTTAAAGTGGGGAGGGGTGGTGGTGGCTGGCCGGGTGACAGAGCCCCAGGCTGCTGCGTCCCACGGCAGGAGGCCATTCAGCTCCCAGCTCTGTCTAGACAGCGAGCATGCCAGCCACTGCCAGGCCCGGGCCAGCTCTGTGTGTGTGTGTGTGTGTGTGTGTGTGTGTGTTAATTACCCTGGAATGTCTGCTCCGGCCGCCACCGTGGAAATGTAGGTCAGCCCAGGGAGGCGCGCGGTCATGAGAAGGGGGGTCGGGCCAGCCAGCGGCGCACACGCAGTATCGAGGTCACGGCCGTCTGGGAGTCAGCGGAACAGGGCCCAGGCACGTGAGAAGCAGACTGGCTGGTCTCTCCCTGTCTTTCTCTTTGTGCGTTTCATAGGATAGCTCACGTTTTCAGCCTCAAGCATGTCGCATTCCTGCAGCAGAGGCGAGGACAAGTGCCCCATTGTACACCTCAAATTGGATCTTTCATGTAGCAATCGTTTATGGAGTCTGGACATTCTATTAAACAACTTCCCCTGCATGGTCAGTGGCTTTTCATCCTCCGAGCCCCAGGAGGAGGGTCCTGTTATCTTCACAAAAACACAGTATATAATCTCCATGGACACTTTACAGATGAAGAAATGAGGCTCAGACATGTTACCCAGCTGTTACTAATAATAGGGAACAATTATTTGTCATGGGCTACACGCTGGTCTCATCTGGTCTCAGCTCTTTGTACGTAATGTCTCTGTTGATTCTCCAACAAGCCAACAGCGGTCCTTCCCGTTTTCCAGATGAGGAGATGGAGGTGCAAAGAGCCAGCCCATCGCAGTGTTAGTGGGAATCAGACCCAGGAGGTCCGCCTAGGGGCTGAGCCCTCAAACTCCATGCTCTCCATCGCTGCGTTAAGGTCCCTGAGTTTGGTTGGGGTCAGTGTTTGGCTTGGATATGCCATTGGGACTTAAAAAACCCAGGAGTGAGAAAGGGACTATTGTCCCTCCTGCAAAGAAGCCTTTGATCGGAAAGATTTAAACCCGAGCCCTGGTAAACAGAGGCGGCTCCGGGAGAAGCGGCCAAGAAACCAGATCCTCTCAATGTGCTTGCTCCAGAGTCCAGGTCTGAGACATCCCTTATGGACACACATCCCCACCCTTCTCACCCCGGGTCTAAATAGACTTCCCCATCTGCGGAACGAGACGCTGCTGTGTGGGGGCTTTGTGAACCGGACAGTAGTAATTGTTCATGCATTTTAAACTGAACGGTTATGAGCAAAAAGGTTTAAGAAACTAAAAGAAATGAGAAGAAAGGATGCTTCAACCACCTTCCCCTAGAAGGCTGGAACAGACTGCACTTCACTGTCAATGTCGCATCATAAAAATTATCAAAACGACAGAAATGTTGAAGGAACCGTAGGGTGAACACCCAGAGACCCGCCATCGAGATGCTCCCTTGAGACGCGCTCGCTCTGCCACACATCTCTCAGTCCCTCTGTCCGAGGCAGGCTGCTCTTGAAAATGACATGTAGAATCTGCGGTGGCTTTCCCTCCAGAAGGAAGGTACTCCCAGCCCCGTGCGGGTTTGGCCATGACCTTGATACAGAATATAATGTTTGAGAAGGCGGTAACGGTGCTGGCCCTGGGGGGCTGTCTGTGCCGCAGCCCCGTGCGGCGTGTCCCACGCACACTGTGGCTTTCAGCCCTCACAGCCACCCTGAGCTTCTGCTATTCTCACCCTTCTCCCTATCACCGCCTGGAAGTGGCAGGGGACGGAGGTGTCCCTAGACACAGAGCTGCCCCTCCAGGACCGTGCCTTCTGACCCTCCCCCCAGCTTGGCCCAGTGTAGATGCTCCATCAATGTTTGCCTAATTCACCAAGAAAAGAGAAACTCTGCCAGTTTGAAGATGAAACACCTGACATGCATTACCTCGTATGTCACCCATAGGGATGGCTGTGAGCACAGAGGTTTATAAATCAGATGGAGAGAGGGTCAGAAGACCCGCCCACTGGACCCTTCACCTTACTGTTCCGGTTGCTGGCCACATCTGTCCCTAGCGCCCGCCGCAGGGCAGCAGGCTTCTTTGGTCTAAAGGTCATTCTCATGCCAGAGAGAGGAGCCCTTCCAGCTGCCCAGGCGGGATGAGCCTGCTGGTGCTGATTTCTGCCATCCTGAATGGGCCTGTGAGGACGTGGAAGAGTGAGCCTCTGGGAGTCCTGCAAACCTAGATCTAAGTCTAATGGCCGTCTGTGATCAGCTGTGCAAATGTGGACAAGTTTCTCCGTGTGGAAAAAGGTAGGGATCATGCCTTCTGAGAAGCAGCTGGTGTGAGATTTTGAAACGAACAAGAGGGTATGTGAACAACTTCTTGCACACGACAGGTGCTCAGTAAAAGGTCATTCTCTCTGCTAACATCTGCTGAGCTTAGGGGTTGTAGTGTGTGATTTGCACATGAAGGGGTTGGTACTGGGACTTCTGTGACCCATGACCAGGAGGAGAGTTAGATCTTAAACAACGTGACAGGAAGGCTCCTCCTCCCTCACACCTTCATAGGGGTGCCTCATGCCCTGTGGAGTTGCTCAAAGAGAAATGTGACTTAGCCTGATAATTTGACCACATTTTAACAATGAGTTACATATTATTCTGGTCTGTTTCTTGTGTATTTTTACCTGTTTCTGCCCTCAAGGAGCTTAAAGTCTATGGAGATGTTTTGCCTCTTTCTTATGAAACCAAAGTACCTAGCAGAGGGGTCAGTGTGACTCAGTGTTCCTCAATGCACCCCATGCCAACTCAATCTAATCTAACCCCAACCTGCTCAACCCAACCAAACTCAACCCAACCCAACCCAGCTCAACCCAGTCCAACCTAGTCTAACTCAAACCAATTCAGCCTAACCAGCCCAGCTCAACCCCATCTAACCTAGTCTAACTCAAACCAATTCAACCTAACCAGCCCAGCCCAGCTCAACCCAACCCAACCCAACCTAACTCAGCCCAACAATGCCCAGCTCAACCCAATCCAACTTAATCTAACTAAAACCAGTTCAACATAACCAGCCCAGCTCAACCCAGTCCAAGGCAACCTAACTCAAACCAACTCAACCCAACACAGCCCAGTTCAGCCCAATTTAACCCAACCTAACTCAAACCCACTCAGCCTAACCAGACCAGCTCAACCCAACCTTACCTAATCTAACTCAAACCGACTAAACTCAACCCGCTCCACCCAGCATAGCTCAAGGGCCATAGTTCTTCAGTGGAAAGCACACACCGTTTAAACTGAGGTAAACTCTCAGTTCTTTTACTTACCAGCTGTGTGACCTTGGGCAAGTTACTTCACTTCTGAGTCTATTTGCTCATCTGTAAAATGGAGATTAAAATTCTACATTTGCAAGTAGATAAGATTAATTTTCTGTCCATCAGGTGCCTTCTTATGTGATACCAACCAGCCCACCCTAAGCCACTGAATGGACTCAGTCTTGTCAATGTGCCCCCTTCCTCCCCAGCCCACCCCCCACCCCAGCAAGGGTGTAGGAACGCCTTGAGAAGAGCGGGAGGCGGACCTCCAACCCAGTCCTCCTGGTGGCTTGGCACTTCTCTAAGAGGACGTGGAGTAGGAATTCATATTTTTCAGGAAAGCTTCCTGGTAAAAATTGAGTGACTTCATACGCACTAGCTAATCTTTAGACTGCAAATATGGGATGTTCCAGGTGTTGCCGTGGTGTCAGACATTAATGCAGGGCCCTCCCACTGAATATGTAGAAATCGCTGCAGCGGCCACAGCTCCATTACCTCCAGCTGGACAAGGGAGTGGGAACGTCCTTTACCTGCCTCAGTGTCGCAAGAACCCGCACCCGCACCCCTGCCGCCTCTATAAACACCGTGTGGATGCCCGCAGCACCTTGAGTGTCTGAGGGTGATCGACGACACCCCCCCTGAGCCCTCCCGTTCTGCTCCTGGGACTCTAATGAGTCAGCTGGGTTCTTGGTACCAAGTCAGACGGATTGGTTCCCGAAGTTGCTCATGCTGGTTACACTTGTAATTTTAATTCTGTAATTCAAGGGAGTTATTATACAAGATGAAAAACCGTTAAGTGTGAAAAGAAAGGTAATAGTCATTTATGTGAAAAATTAGTCAGGCGCTTTGGAATGACTTGAGCAATGTGAGTCGCTAAAAATCTTGCTGGAGAATGAGGTATGGGAGAGGTGACTGCAAAGATTCAAAACTACCTGAACCGTGAAGAGTTCTACATTCTGAAGTTTGGCAAATGTTTGTCAGTTCTTTTAAGTTTGTATTTATTCATTCATTTAGGTAATCTCTACACCCAACGTGGGACTTGAACTCAGAACCCCAAGATCAGGAGTGACATTCTTCCAACTGAACCAGCTAGGCACCCTTGGCTTCAGTTATTTATTTCACTTTAAATCTTAAAAAAAAAAAAAAAGACTTAATTTACTTATTTGAGAGAGGAAGAGAGAGTGAGTATAAGCGGCGGCAGGCGGAGGGGAGGGTGCGGCAGAGGGAGAGGGAGAAGCAGACTCCCGCTGAGCAGGGAGCCTGATGTAGGGCTCCATCCCAGGACCTCGGGATCATGACCCGAGCTAAATGCAGCTGCTCGAGTGACTGAGCTAAACGCAGCCGCTCAAGTGACTGAGCGCCCTGTTTGCTTCACTTTAAAGGGTTGGAAATGAGCAATTCTAGGTCGTGTAAAAATGGGTGTAACTGATGTGAGAAAATCAACATGGAGCTCCAATCTGCAAAACTAAAAACATCTTGTTGCACGCAAAAAGACGGGTGAATGGTTGTACCAGTGGGTCACGAACCACCAGCTTAAACCGCACCAGGACTTGACAAAACCCTCACTGCCTTGTAGGCATTGAGGAAGCTGCGTGTGCATATGATGCCCGGAGCTTGACTCTGCACCGGGCTTCAAATCTGTGTAAGAGCCATGTGTGACAAGTCCCCTCAGTAGACAAAACACAGCCTGGTGGACGGATTCCCTCCCTCTCTCTCTGCTACTTGCATATCTGGGTGACCATGTCCTTGCCAGGGCTGAGATTTCACTCTCAGCAGAAGGGGATGCTAAAAGCTACCTCCCAGGGTGTGAAGGTCAAGGGGACAGGTAAAGAGAGCCCAGAGCTGGCTTCCGAGCCAGGAGATGGGCTGTCGGGAGCATCTGCCCTCCTTGCCATGGGCTTCCCCATCCCAGAGGTCTCGGGTGAGTCTGACTCCTTTGTCTCCCAGCCCCGAGTTCCAGCTGTCAGCTGAAGGGCGTTCTGGGGTGCAGTGTCTATGAAATTGTGAAGACGTCTATGGAACACACCACCCCTGGAGCTCAGAAAATGCACTTGACACATTGGTCCCTGGGGGAGCCTGAAGTTTGGGTAAGGCTGAGAGACTGCAGCAAACAGAGCTATACAAGCCGGGGAGCGGGGGCTGGGGGGGCACGGGTCCCAGGAACAGGGTCAAGGCGCTGCCTCCTGGCTGTGTGCAGGATTCCAGAAACATTGCCCTCATGGATTAATTAATGATGGCAAGCTCATTAACCGCTGTCTGACCTCTGACGGGCAGGCACTCTGGGTGGGCAGGGAGGGCCGGGGTCATTAACGATGAGGTGGGCGGATTTATTGGAAGGACAACCGCTTTCCTCAAGACCCAGTTTCAAAGTGGAAATTGCGAAGACACTTGGCTTCTGGGTCCACATTATTCCTGGTATAGAAATAACGAGAGAAGGACTGTGGGCTTTCTTGGAAACACGAGAGAAAAGTCTGGACACAGTGGGCCTGGGGAGGGCTGTCTGGAGAGGAGACCCACCATGTGTCCAGACTTTAGGGAGAGTCCTGAGAAAGGCTCTCCTTCCAACTTCCCTGACTTTTAAAATGTACCGAGCTCATCCTTGTGTGCTGACTTGTGCCTGGCACTGCATGAAATCCTTTCCATGTGTGACTCAGTTTCATCCTCAACAACACAGGGAGGTAGGTCCTATAATGTACCCATTTTATGGATGAGCGAACTGAGGCACAGAGCAGTTCAAAGACATGCCCAAGATTGGTAAGAGGTGGACCTCGGGATGAACAGCTCTGTTGGACTTTATGAATGATACTGTAACGATGAAGCTTTACTGTCTCCTTGGTGATGATTCTAATAAATAGTATTTGTCCAGTCAGGAAGAGGGTCCCGGTACTTAACACACATGAAGTTATGAAGCCACCAAACAATCCTATGAAGATAATGCAATGGTCTCCTGATACCTTTTGATACTTTCTACCACCACCTTCCAAACCGAGGGGGTGGGATCTTGCCGAGTGGGGTCTCCTGGTGAAGGTAATGGGCTTATACATCGGGCAGACCCGGTCTGCGGCCACTCACCAGCCTCACACTTCACGCCGCCTGCCCGAGCCTTACTCTTTCAATCCGCAAAGTGGAACAGGAGCGCACATGGGACCAACGGCCTCGAGATGCTTCCGCCAAGAAGCCGCAGATGGGAAGATGGGACACTCCCTTCCCCATCATGGTCAATACACTGGTTTGCTTATTGACTAAAGGAGGATTTTTTTTTTTTCCCTTTTAGGTCTTGGCTGTTGGATTTCACAAATTGGAAATTTTGGTTTGAGTGCTCAGGTATCTCCACACGGACTTGACATGATCTGCTCAGGTATGTCGCGTACCTCCTCCCACATGCCACCTTATGGCCTCTGTCCCCACTTTGTCCCCACTTGGTATGGTTGCCAGATCAAATCCAGGATGCCCTGATGAACTTGAATTTCAGGTAAAAAAAGAAAGAAATTTTTAGTAGAAGTATGTCCTATGCAGTATTGGGGACATATTTATATGAAAAACGTATTCATGGTTTATTTGAAATTCCATTTTAACTGGGTGTCCTGTGTCTTTATTTGCTCAATCTGGCAACTGTACCACTTCCCCGTGGTGTGGGCAGGAAGTGGTACTTGGACTGGGCCGTATTGATGACCATGCTGATGATTTGTTTCTTGAGAGCCGCTCTGCTGGGCCTCTGCTGCTCCTTGATGTCTACCCTCCCATTTTTAATCCTCAGTCTCTTTCCGCAGATGTGGAAACAGAGGAAGAGACCTGCCCTAGGACGCATGTCACTGAAGCCTGTGCCCTTACCTGCTCCAGCTCCTGCACCCTCCAGCGCCGAGACCCAGGGGTTCCCAGACTCCCTGTCCGCCCCCACTCCGGTGCCTCCCCCTGGGAGGCTGGACGGCCGGACCGCACCCTCCTGCTGCCAGACCTGATTTAGATCCCTGCTATTTTGAATCCAGGGCCTATGCCAGCACATCAAACCTGTATTTGTCCCATCCAGATCAGTTCCTGGAGAGACCCAGCACCTCCTCAGCTGTTGACGCTTCAGTTCGGCTCAGGAAAGGAGAGACGCAGCCCTGACAACCCCCAGCTCTCCAGCGAAGCGGTGGATTGTCTGCTCTTGGCAGCAGCTCTAGCCTGGTTCCGCGTGAAATGTCTGCAGCAGACCAAGCCCCTTCGCAGCCGTCAGATGGCACGGATCGGGCAGAATCGCCTCTTCCCTGGGCCCGTCCCGTCTCAGGGGCCGTGACCGGAGGGCACGTAGTTTGGGGCTGCCGGAGACTCCTTCAAGAACAAGCAGCTCAGCCTGACCCCAAAGCTTGGCTCGTACTCTGTTTCTTGTTTGATGTAGTTGGCCCTACGGGAACGGTCGCCAGCGGAGAACCCGGGTCCGCGAGGGTCGCGCTGCCCACGCGGGCTCCACAGAGAACTGGAATTTCAGACGCAAGTTCTGTTTGACTTTGCCCCGGCTCCAGCTTGGAAAGAGAAGTCACGATGGAGAGAGCTGGAAGGTGGTAGAGTCACCAGATGAAGCCAATGACGCCATCTTGCAAATGCTTGAGGATGAGCAGCTCTGGGAACGAGATCCTCGTGGAGGCAACAAGGTTCACGGCCACTGAGGGTTATACTTACAGGTTCATGCATCTGAGAAGTGTTAACTGAGCCCTTACGTTGTGCCTGGTGTGCTGGTTTCGGCGACATACTGCGATGGTGCCGGCACGTTCAAGGCACGTTCATTGCTTCCCAGGGTTCCGTCAGCTTCAGGGGAGCTGGACACATACGCCAACAATCCAAACCCACGTGGTAAAAGCCACTGGGTGAAGACCACTGAGCCCTACAAGGGGACCCTCCCCTCCCCATGCTCCTTTGCCTGACACCATGTTTTCCAGCCTCCGCTGCAACCACAGGTGAGATGTACGTCGAGGTCTGACAGGGAGTTTCTGAGAAAATGTGTGCTCTCCTGCTTAAAAGAAAAAAAAAAAAAAAAAAGCCCATATTCTCTGGCTTCCCCTTTTTACTTTCCTTTTGTCTTGAAAATGTCAAACTCCAGCAGCCATCTTGAGACCAAGAGGTCCCCAAACAGAGGACAAAGAGCCACGGGGCCTGGAAAGCTGGACGGGTGGGCAGCGACAGCCTTGGCTCCTGAGGGGACAAGCCCCCCTCCTTCCCCCTTGACACGCAAGAAAAATCAACTCCACTTGTTTGTGCCCCTGTCGGCTGGGTTTTGTGTTCCTTGCAGACTCCAGCATTTTCAACGGAAGTGGGATTCCGTGACTTCTATCTGAACCGTTCTGGAAATCTAGACAGAAGAGTTTTTTTAAAAAAAAGAAAGAAAAGAAAAAGAAAAAGGCAGAGTCCCTTGTCTTCAAAAGTTCACAATAGTCAGGGATAAATAACACGAACCACAGCGGCTGGTGTGTCTGACAGATACAGGAGCCCCCCTGCCCCGGGGTGCTGGGGGCCATGGTGTGGGGTCTGAGCTTAAGAGCTCTTGCCCTGGGAGCGAGGGACGTGAGATCAGACTTCTGGCATCCCGCTCAGTGTCCCCCGGACTTCTCTGGAAGCCGCTTTAGTCTGCCTCATGCACTTGTGCTGTAGAAACACAGAATCCATAGACAGTGTCTCTCAAACCGCGTCCCCTCGGGGTCATCTCTGAGAGCAGATTTATACCCGGCAGCTCCCGAGTCTGGTTTCCCGACCAGCTCCCAGGCGGGGCCCCAGCCATGGGCCGGAGGTCGGTTCTTGGAGCCTCGGGAGTCAAGGGCATCCAGCTGTGTCTCGAACCCTCCCATGGGCGGTCGGGCGCGCTGTCCTGCCTACAGAATCAAGGCCATGTCAGGGGCTCTGCACTTGGACGCATTGGCTAAATGCCCTCGTCTTGTCTTCTAGATGATTCCCTCCTGCAGTCTGATAGGACTTCACTGAGGACTCTAAACCGGCTCCCTGGGGTTCGGGCAGACTTGACGTGGCCCCAGGATACGGGACTCTCAGTCCCCGCCGACGGGGAAGGGAGGGTCGGCCTGTCTAGACTGAAGTCTGAATGATTAAACACAAGACGAGACAACTCAGTCGAGTCCTTGGAAACAAGCGAGGTGGATGGCTGCCGGGGTCAGGCAGGGACGAGAGCACCCCAAGGCCAACGAGGACATCCGTCACAGCCCTGCTGCGGTGAAGTGCGACAAGCCTGCTCTTCGGCATTTGCTCTACATGTCCCGGATCTGGGTCTGGAGGCCTGGACAGTTGGGGAGGGGGACACCAAAACAAGCCCCCAAGTGCCTCGGGCTTGCTGCCGCCACATGGCGGGGGAGGTGACGGCCCTGTCCCTGCTCCTTGCCGTGGCCCTGAAGACGGGATGGGGCAGAATGAGGTCGTGGATCCTCTGCCCGTCGGGGGTTTATGCGCCCCCAGCCCCACCTCCCATGGCCCGCGGCTCTTCATGAACTGCTCAGCAACTTAACGGAAAAAATGTGCTCTCTCGTTCCCAGCCGAATGTCCTTAATTTGCCTCATTTGTGCCTAAAGCACAGGGTACACCAGTGTTAAGTGAAAGGCTCTTACCAGAACGTGGTGTCCCTCCTCCCAAAAGTGTGTTGTCTCCCTGACCAGACGGGGTGGCAGGGAGGACAGCGCTGACCCGGGGACCGGGGACCGCAGGTGGCGGCCGGATTCTGCCCTCTCTGCGCAAAGTAGGGCCCTTTGACTTCGTGGCCCTTTTTTGTTTTGTGCTTATTCTTCGGAAGTGGCAAATATTTACAACATATGAGAAGTTTTAAGTAAAAGTCCGTATTTCTGATTCTCTTAAATCTAGCGGTGCTGACTCCACCTTGGGACTCACACACAGATGGCTCTTGGTCGGGGCTGAGGGCAGAGGTGGGGGTGGGGTGGGGGGAGCGGCGTCGGGGAGGGGGAGGGGAATATGAACTCCCCGGCCAGCCTGGTCCCAGTGGCAGTGACTGAAGACCTTCTCGGAATTGTTTCTCACATTATTTTATTCAGTGAGCAACATAGGACTACTAGCATGATCCGCACGTTATCAGCAGTGGATTTATTTTCACAAATAATTTCTGACTCACTGTCGCTCCGAAGGCGGGACTCCCCGCATGGGCCGGACTTTGGACTAACGCAGGAAGGAAGCAGAAAGTAAAGAGGCTGAGGCCAGCTCAGGGGCTGTGTTGAGGGCCGAGGAACGTGGGGTAGAATTTCAGAATTAAAGTTTCGCATCTTCTGTTATTGGGCAAAAGTGCGAATTCATTGTGAAAATGGTTATGATTTTTCATAGAAATACTTGGGAAGAACGTGAGTACCTATTAAGGGAGAGAGGGTTCTGCATGTCCTCCAAGGTATCCTAGGAAGCCATCCGGAAAACACCCCTCACAGCAGCTTTGGAGTCTTTGCAGATGCACGTTGAACAGGAAGTGTCGGTTCAGGTGTCTGTGGGGTGCATGTCCGCTTGTGTAAGTGCAAAGATCTGCTCCTTAGCAGGCAAGTCTGGAATAATTGGAGGATCAGGGTCATCTCATTGCTTGATTCATTATTTTTACTGGGAGGCAAATTCAGTGCCATGAAAAAAGGTGTTTGCATGAGCTACATGAGAAATAGCAAGGCAAGGTATAGTGTACAGTCCCGTGGTAACTGAGTGAATCCTTCAATGTGTCTGCAAAAAGAAAGATGAAGCGTTCTAAGCCAAAGTGTTGGCTTTTATTTGTGGATAGATAGTTGGATCATATTTTCTTTTAATTCTAGATTTGTAATGAATCTTGGCAATTAATTCTGTTTCTCAAGTTAGGTCTCCATCAGACTGCTCAATGATGCTAGCAAATGCTTGCCAAGGATCCAGGCTGAGCGGGGAGTGAAGTCGGAAACGGTCAGTAACAATAGTTGTTGTCCCCGTGACGTGCTGATTCAGACTGCGTGAGGCTGCATGACATAGAAACAAAACAATAGCTCAGCAAAATCGGGCTCACCCCTGACCCCGAGGCCCCATGTAACATGGAGCCCAGAGACAGGTAAATGCACACAATGACCCCGTAATGCTGTCGGAGTCTGTCCACGCTCTTTCTCTCACTCATCCTGTGGTGTGTGTTTCAGCCTCAGGAGAGCAAAGTGGTTGCTCCATCTCCAGACATCGCATCCACAGTCTCAGAAAGAGAAAGGAAGGGAAGAAGGCAAATGTTAAAATTCTTTTTAAAAAAAATTTAGATTTAAAACCCTGCCAGAGGGTTGCTTCTGACTCCCCGCTGTCCACACCAAGCCAAGGAGTGCTTTGCTCCTGCTCTCCCCCCCAGGAAGAGTCTGCTCCCCACGATGAGTGACGTCCAGGCTTCCAGAAGGAGCAGGATGCAGGCCCCCGACCCACGAGGGCACCGAGAACTTGGTGCTCTTGACATGTCTGCCCCCATGTTCATGTTCAGAGTCCCGGGAACTGGTGGGTCATGACCTTAGTTCTTTGCACTAAGATGGCGGTGATGAGGATGATGGGGAAGAGGGCTGTGACGCAGAAGACCAGAAAGCAGATAGGAGCATCAGAAAGAGGGGAGGGCGTGCAAGGAGGAAGAGGAGGAAGAGGAGGAGGTAGAGGAGGTAGAGGAGGGAGGTGACTGAGTTTACTGACGATGCCTGACGTCATATAACCCTCAGAGTCACATAGGGAGGGCTGTGCTCCCTCTGCCCCCATTTCACAGATCAGGAAGCTGAGCCCAGAGCTGCCCAGGCCGTGGGCAGGTGATGGATCTGGAGTGGAATTCGGACACTCCCTTATCCCGAAGCTTTGAAGGGCACACACGCCGTCATGGGCCTCTCCTCGCCACGGCCTGCCACGACTCCCACCTAGCCCACCTGCCTCGGTAGCAGCCCTCGAGCCAGGCTGCCACGGAGAAAAAGCAGGAGAAGTCTGCAGAAACATATCACGGAAAAGAACAATCTGGATGCCGGAAACAAGCCAGCATTCCCCGGACAGCCCTGCCGCCGGCTGGGTACAGCGGGGCGTCCTGCAGCGGCTTGGGAAAACACAGATGTTTCCCGATGGGGTCCATGGAGGAGCGCACAATCGGAACATAACAGGCCTTTGCTGTTTGCTCAGATGCGACACTGACCTTAAGAAATATGGGATGAATATGGAAACGTGCTCCTGGCTGGTTCAAGGCCTGGCGGGTCTGCACACACGGGCACACACGTATACACAGCCCGCAGCATGCCCTCTGCTCAGCGGGCGGCTCTGGAACACGCCCGTCCCCACCCCGTGTCAGACCCTCCTTCCTCCTCTTTGGGGTGATTCCCAAAGCGCAGCCCTCGCGACGCCCTTCGCAGGCAAGCTTCCAGCCTCCTGCAAGCTGGGGGCCACGTTTGCTGAAGCATTGAGGTGTTTCTTACCTGGTTCACGTGTCTCCAACTGAGCGAATTTCTAACTTTTTTTTTTTTTTTAATGTCTTATTGATGTTTTGGAGGTTGTATTCCTCACCCTGTTTTTACCATAAGCCCTGCGGTTGTGACAGTGTGGCTTTGCGTAGGATGGTGATTTTTTTTTTTTTAAGATTTTACTTATTTATTTGACAGTGAGAGAGAGAGAGAGAGAGATCACAAGTAGGCAGAGAGGCAGGCAGAGAGAGAGTGGGAAGCAGGCTCCCTGCTGAGCAGAGAGCCCGAAGTGGGGCTCGATCCCAGGACCCTGAGATCACGACCTGAGACAAAGGTAGAGGCTTAACCCACTGAGTCACCCAGGCACCCCTAGGACGGTGATTTTAAGAGCCACATGTCACCTCAAGGCAGAACTGATTGTGCAGGAGTTGGGTTAGTCGCCTGGCCATTGGGGAGCCTCAGTCTCCTCTTCTGTGAAATGGGCACAGGAATGACCATCTCACAGAGGACAGGGAAAAGAGCCTACTCCTGGCGGCTAGGGACCGGGTCCCAGGCCAGGCTCCCAGACCCCCAGGGCCATAGGCTATCAGAGAGGGACCCCTCCCCAGCCCTGCCCACCTTGCAGACCAGCTGGGAGGCTTGGAGAAGTCCGGGGGTCAGTTATCTGGGCACTTCTGTCCTTCGCCATGGTGCGACGTCCCTGGCAGGCCAGGACTTGGGCTCAAGGCTGGTGTTCCCCACATCCTTCTGCAGACCTGGCAATGCAGGGGGGACCAGCTGCACGGTCCCTCCCCCTGCGCTCCTTCACCTGGCGTGACTGCCCTCTCGGTGGCCCTGAGAGGAAGGCGGGCGCTACTGGTATGGCTTTAGCGACACTGTTCGTTTGGGTATGTTCCTGAGAAGACGATGTGGTTTCCTACAGCCACCATCCTGAAAGCCTCGACCACCCCCAACAGTAACTAATGTAGTTCAAGTTCATATTTTCCTATGAGGAAAGGAAATCAAGTCAATTTTTTAAATTGGGGAGAAAAAATTCGAATGGTGTAAAGGAGGAACCAGAAATTCCACGTGTTCAACCCCAGATCCCTCTCTCAGAGGATTTGACTCCAGGCCCTGCTCTGCCCCTCGTCCTCTCGGGGTGATATGGGCTCAGGATCCAGCGTTCACGCAGCATTATGTCCCAAGCACGCCATTTTCCCTTTATTAAAAATGCTTCGTAAACATCAGTTTTAATAATTGTATAAATATTCCGCCACAAGGACATTTTATAATTTATTTAACCTTTTTTTTTTTTTTACAGGGTTGGACATTTAACTTTTTAAAAAGTCCAATAATGCCATGGGGCTCCTGGGTGGCTCAGTGGGTTAAGCCGCTGCCTTCGGCTCAGGTCATGATCTCAGGGTCCTGGGATCGAGTCCCACATTGGGCTCTCTGCTCAGCAGGGAGCCTGCTTCCTCCTCTCTCTCTCTCTGCCTGCCTCTCTGCCTACTTGTGATCTCTCTCTGTCAAATAAATAAATAAAATCTTAAAAAAAAAAAAAAAAGTCCAATAATGCCAAGATTACTGTCTGTTTATATTAACCTGTTTTCATTTTCTGATTATTTTCTTGGGCCAGATTCCCCAAAGTGATACTACTTAGTAAAGTCGATGAGTGTTTTTAACATATTTTTGGGCACCCATACTCCACCAAGTTGCTTTTCATCATGAAGGTGTGTCTAATAACATGTGAGACTCTGCTGTTACCCCCTCTCCAGGCTCTGAGTATTATTATTTTACAAAGATCTTTCTTGCATTGACTTCTAAAATAGTCTCTCATTGTCTCGATCACACTGATCAACTCTGAATATGTTTTCCCTACAGGTCCATTGCTAATAATTTCATAGATTAGAGCCCTTGAGGGAACATCTCAGCAGGGTTCAAAGACTTGTCCTATCTGAATGAGCTCAAAGGGGCCCCAGTAAGATACCCGCCTGCCTTCTAGTCCCGGTCAGCTGGGTGGGAATGTGCGCAGCCCTGGGGGAAACAGCTTATCTTTGTGGTTCTACAGCGATCTGAGCTTTAAGATTGCGTTGGCATTGGAGGTCCTGAGTGGGGATGGCTGGTCTGGGGAGTTCAGGCTGGCGGACTGGGGCGCTGGGCGTGATTCAGGATCTGCTGTGCTCTGGAGAGAACCCTGTGTATAGCTGTGGTAGGACGCGTCCGTCGAGCGGGTCTACAGAACACTTTGGTCTGCACAGACGATTATAAAGACCACAGGAACAGGTCTATCTTTTCACAGACTACATTCCATGGCCCCGCTGGGAGTGGAGAACTTGGGGTGACTGGCCCACGGGGCCCTGGATGACTTTCGTGGCTTTATTCTGCTGTAACCTTCGGGAGGCGTCTCAATGACATGGCAGTGGTTTCCTCGCCCCGTTCAGCTGGCGCTCCCAACCTGCCTTTTCTTCCCAGGACTACATCCATCACGAGCCTAAATTCAGGAACTGTCTTGGCATTTATCAGTCAGCCAGAGTGCAGGTCCAGCGCCTCGAAGACATCTCATTAATTTTGCAACTTTGATTTATGCCCTATTTAAACTATGGATTAAATTCCATGTAAGGGGGGAGAAATATCGAACAATTGAAGCAGCCTTCTCCCTGGGACAATTTTGAGGTTCGCAGAACGGTGAGTGAGAGCCATGGGGCGGCAGCAGAGAGGATAGGCTGCGGCGTTTGGACTCAGGAGCCCCGAGTTCGAGTCCAGCTGGGTGACCGCACGCCAGTCAGAAGCCCCTGACCTTCAAAGTTCTCACCTGATGGGTAAAATAAAACCTCATGGGAAAAGGCGCCTCGTGATCTGGAAAGCAGCACCCACACAGTGGTGGGGATGGGGGCGCTGCCTACCTCCCTTCCATGCTGGTTTTGGCACAACTTTACTCTGTAAAGGATTATATAATGGGGCGCCTGGGTGGCTCAGTGGGTTGAGCCTCTGTCTTCCGCTCAGGTTGTGATCCTGGGGTCCTGGGATCGAGCCCCGCATCAGGCTCTCTGCTCCGCGAGGAGCCTACTTCTTCCTCTCTCTCTGCCTGCCTCTCTGCCTTCTTGTGGTCTCTGTCAAATAAATAAATACAAATCTTAAAAAATATATATATAATTATTACTTATTTTTATTTATAATTATTATTTATTATAATCGTTATAATAATTTTAAAAGGATATATAAAAATATATTTTGTGAATGTACATGTCAATTTTGTGTCTATATGTGCAAAATAGTGTGTATTGGCCTAGGCTATATATCGCATAGAGATGTATGTGTACCGGCACCAACATATATACACATACATGCCTGTAGATGTGTCTGTAGATGTGTATAAGTACACTGATATCTGTATATATATTAATATGATATACATACAGGTATATAAAGACACAATTTTTCCCATGTTTTAAAGGCTTTAATTAGAAATTACAGGCAGATTACCTTTTATTTTTATTTTTTAAAGATTTTATGTATTTATTTGACAGGGGCGGGGAGGGAGAGCCCAAGGGGGGGGGAGCAGCAGAGGGAGAGAGAAGCAGGCTCCCTGCTCAGCAGGGACATGGGCTTGATCCCAGGACCCCAGGATCATGACTAGAGTCGAAGGCAGATGCTTCACTAACTGAGACACCCAGGCACCCCCAGACTACTTTTTTTAAAATGACAGAATACTTTTTTTTTTTTTTTTGTAAACCCTGTTGGTTACTTCACCGTTGGTCCCTTCATCGAAATCCTTTTTGAAGGAAAACCTACAGTAGAAAATACAAAATCGGACTAAGCCAGAGTTTGCTTCGTAACACTGGCAGGGCTGGGGTAATTTTAGCAGGCGACATGGACGAAACAGACCGGAGGATAAGCCTGCCCCTGGAAGGAACCCCACAGTGGCCAGATAGAGGCTCCCGGTGTCAGATTTAGCATCTAAACTCTAACTTCATGGTCATCGAGGGGCTGCAGACTTTCTCCGTGTTTACTACAATCTCAACAACTCGTTCGTGCTTTTATGGTGACGGCACCATTTATCTCTCCGGGCAGATGGCCGCGTTCATGCCCATTTAGCCACAGCAGACTGTCCAGTGTGGGGCTGGCCTGCTTCCTTCCCCAGCATTATCCGCTTGGCTAATTGAGTTTGGTTAATCGAGGTCATGATGAATTGAGCCCGAACTGGGTGCCTGGGGCATCGCCTGTTGGCGAAGTCGGGTGGGGAGAGCAGACCTTCAAAGTGTGGGCAGCTTCAGCAAACCCAAACAGGGTATCTCGACGGGACCCGCGGGACCCGTGGGACGGGGCTGACTTCTCCCTAAGCACAGTGCCTCGGGAATGCAGGACTTTCAAAGGCCGGAGGGAATGATCCAGCATCTTCTGGAATCAGGAGGAACAATGGCTCGGAGGAGACAGAGAGCAGGGTGTCTGGAAAGCTCCGGAGGCTGAGTTGGGAGGGGCTGGCAAGGGTAGGAGGAGGAGGGTCCCACAAACGTGCTGGAGACTCGGTGTCTAACCAGGGGGCACAGAGACCCAGGGCACATACAAGATGACACTGGGGTAAGGACAGGGTAGGGGCCCTGGGGATGGAGTGCAGGGGTGAGAGACTGAGGTGCTGTGCAGGGGGAGGTGGAGAGGCGGGTCTGGGACACGGAGAGAAGTGGCAGAGACGTTCTGGCTACATAAGCACATGCTCCCCCTGCCTCCCCATTGGTGCCCCACTCCTCCTCTAGCAACTCCACGGCTTTCGACTTTCGTTCCTTCTCTGTGCTCCCTGTCGGCTCACCCTTGCCCCTGGCTGCACCCCTCCACCTGCTACCCACCCTGTGCAGAGTTGCTGGTGAGCATCCCCACGACCTCCCGGGGTCCCGGTCTCACACCTGTGCTCTGCTTCTCCTTCCCGACATGGTTTTCAGGAGCTCGAAGCACTAAATGATCCTTTGCTGGAACTTCTCTAACGGTTCCACCCAGATTTCACGGGAAGTAAAAGCCGGGGCTTGTCTCCCCGGGGCCTGGAATTTATGTAGAGCCTGTGTTTTATCTGGAAAACTCTCACAGCTCTCCTTCTTCTACAATAGCTGTCTGTATCTTCCTAATGGAAGCATAAGTCTCCCTGGTAAGTCATTCCACGAAGACCGGCTCCGGCTCCGGGCGAGACCCGCAGGGAACGTAAGTAAGGAGAGGTCCCCGTCGGGGTGGACCCCGAGGCTGACACCGCCCTGCTCTGGGCACCTGGGCTGCGCCTTCCTCGGGCTCTGCCCAGCCTGCCGGCATCCCGTTGAGAGATGAGAGTAAAGGTAAGGGTTGTCCCCAGCCGCCCCTGGCGTCAGCCTCTCGGGCATCAGAGCACAAGTGCCTCCTTGAAGATCTCAGGGGGGACAACGCAGACACAATTAGGTCACTCACCAGGTTACTCATTCACCCTTAAGAAATAGTTTCTAAAAGCGGACTGTGTCCAAATGCCTCGCTAGACACCTGGGAAACAGCAGTGCCCAGACAGACCAGGTGTCCCTCTTGGGGTCTGGCATTCCAAACGGCTTCGGTGTTTTTGCTCGGGCAAAACCGGACTGGAAGGTAGAAAAATGCGTCTGCGTCTGGGGGAAGCTGGGCGCATGCCAGGCCGTGCCCAGCCTTCCTGCTTCAGCATTTGCAAAAGGGGCTGGTTCTTGGCGGGTGCTTGGCCCAAGAGTTAAAGCGGATGCAGGGTCAAAGAGACTTGGAGATGCTGAACAGCCCGTGCCCTTCAGACACTGGTGGTGTGCATTTACAGATCAGACTCTGCATTTCCACAGGGAGCCCCTTTTGCCTGCAACAGCTGTTAACATCTGGCCAGAGGTTCTGCCACGCCCACTTCCCCCGAAATGCTGATCTTCAACTTTCCCACCAGTTTGCTGGGCTCGGCTCCCCTCATTGGTCTGTATCTGGGGGAGCGCTAACCTCTTTCCTCCTTCCGAGAACGTGTGAAGCTGCGTGGACACAGCTTGATGGTGTTGTTCGGGATCATGCCCTGGGGCCGAGGTTGCAGGGCGCAGAGCCCGCCCCGGGGTGTTGTCGCCCCGAGCTATGGGACGACGCAGTGATGAGCAGGATCTTGCTGCTTCCCACAGCTTCGGCATAGTTCCTAACGTGGGAACAATTGCCCAGAAACATTAAAAATCCCACCAACAGAACAGAACGGGCTGCGGGCAGGGAGGGCCCCGGGAAGGGAAACACAGAGGTCGTGCAGCCGAGAGCGGTAATTTGGAAATAAAACAGAAGCAGCTTCCCGAGACTGCCCTGCTAGGCTGTGAGCTCAGAGAGAAACTGGTCCTCGCTCAGGTGTGTGCGTGGAACCCCGGGCGGGGCAGGGGTGGTGATGCCCCCTCGCTCCCAGCTGGCCCGGCTGTCTTTGCAGCCAACGCTGAGAAGCCCTGCCGTGGGGACCCAGGGGCACCACCTCCTCGTCCACCCCCTCTTTGTCCCAGGGAGCTTCTCTGGCATCTAAGCGTCCAGGTTCCAAGGTTCCAAGAAACAGTCCTTGCTTCCCATCCTTCTCCCTTCAGACTCTGCTTCCATTCGGATTTCTCCTCCTGCTCTGCTGTCCTCCCCCTACCCAGCCTCTCCCCGCCCCCCGCCCCCTTGCCCTCCGCGTACACAGAGGAACCCAGCAGCTCCCCGAGTCACAACAGCCAGGGTATTTTTGACGGTGCAGCTGCAGTCTCTCCGGGAACCGGGCTGCACAAACCCGGGGAGAGGCGGGACCCTAAATAGCTCCTGTGCCTCTGCTTCTTCCCTCCTGGGCTCTGCAAGTCCCAGGGTGACCCTCAGCAGCTCGGGGATGTAGGTGTGTGTGTGTCCTGGGGCGGCTGCCCTCCCAACTCCCCTGGAGCCTTCTCGGCTTGTAGCCCTGTTGCTGGGTTCCTCTGGAGGTCGATGGCCAGGAAGGATTCCAAGCCCTCTCCGGGTCCCCTCTTACCACTAGAACGACAGTTCTCCCCCAGGACATGCGGCAGGGTCTGGGGACATTGGACTATCACGGCTGGGGGTGGTGGGTGCTGCTGGCCCCTGGCGGAGAGAGGCCAGGGATGTTGGCCCAGCACTCGGCAGGCCACAGAAGGACCCTCACCTCAGAGAACGAATGTTCTGGTCACAGATGTCCCTGCTGCCCAGACTGAGACACCTGGAACTCTACGCGTTCTCTCCCTTCCTTGGCAGCCCTAGGGTTGATTCCAGCAGAACCTGGGCTAAAATCGGGTCGAATCGGCCTCAATTATTTTTGGAAATCTCTTATTTCCTTCATGGATTTCTTTACATGAAGGCACTCTGCCTTCTCAAGTCAGACAAATGTGTCTGAAGTGGGAGCTTTCTGTGATGGCAATATTTGGGAAAGTAGGGTCACGTTGCGCCGACGGACGGCACTCCTCAGAACACGAGCCCGCAGACTCGGTCGACGTAATTCACCACATTGGCCAGGGATGGCGGCCTGTGAAGATTCTGAGCACGAGGCTCCCTTTCTGGTGGTTGCTGTTACTCATGTGTCGGAAGGAGGTTAAAGACACGCTAGCACCGCCAGGAGACTTTCTCCACGAAGGAGGAGGGACCTGCGGGAACGAGCTTGCTTTCTCTGCGAGGCGATATTCCCTCCAGCGCTGTCTGCGTGCGAGTGCCACCTGGGTCTCCCCCGGGGCTGTGGGTGGTGCGTATCTCCTATTAGGACAGCCGTCCCTCTTAGCCTGATCAGGGGGCCGGACCTCTGCCCTGGGAGATTCTAGGAGGGAGTGCCGGGACAGCCACCCCCAGCTCTGCAATCCCAAGCAAGTTACTCAAGCATTCTCAGCCTCAGTTTCTTTACCTGTAACATGGGCCCGTCGTCGCTCCCACTGCCAGCGTAGCCGTGAGCCGTCAACGAGAGAACAGACACACATTCCAAGCTCAGCTCCGTGCAGAGCAAGAGCACCATGACGCTGAATGATTGCGCTCTTATCAGGACGCGTCGTCTGAAAACAAGGAAGACAGTCTTTACTCTGATGTTGAGCAACAAATGCCTACGTATCTTTCATGAGGTTCATACATTATGTTAACATACACAGACGCACAGGCACAGACGGCTAGAAACGCTCTAGAAGCCCAATCACCCTGCCCGATCTTCAGATTCCTCAAGGACTGTAGATAAGGTTTGGTTTCCCAATCGTCTTCCTCCTTCTAATGTGCCTGGAGAACATCTCCCTTGCTCCAAATGGCCCAGCTCTCTAGTCTGAGCCCTGAAGAAATTCCCAGGAGGTCTGGACAGTCTTGGAATCCACAAGCCTGGGGAGGTATTAGCCAAAGACCCAGAAGGGTGGGGTGTCACATCTGAGCGCCCTTGTCCCTTGTCCCAAGCAAGGCTTCCACCCATGTTCCAGACTCCAAAAGCCTTGCCAAGGTTCCCTCCCCAAGCAAAGCCCAGGCCAGCATCTGTCCCAGCCGAGGAGCCTGGGCTTGGCCTGGCTGAGGGTGTCATTTCCCGCGGCTAGAGCCCACCTGCCCTGGTTCTAACCTGAATGGGTGGCATTTGGACTTGAGGTTCAGGGAGCTGTTCCACAGCTGTGAGTGTGAGTCCCAAGTACAGAAGTGATTGTGAGGGAAGACGTCCCTTTCTGTAGAATGAGGCTAATAATCCTTCCAATCTCCAAGAGCTGATTTGAGGATTTGGTGGGACGGTGTCACCAGACGCTTTGCAGGGACCTGGGATGCAGTGAACCTGGAATAAGTGGCAGCTACTGTGAATATTTTTAGGTCCCACAAAGCTCTACCCACGAGAAAGAGACTGTCGTAGCCCACAGTAGTCAATAAACAGAAACAGGAATCTTGAGCTGGAATTGGTTCCAAAGAGCAGGCCCTGTGGGTGATTGGACTCTGCTGCCAGGTGCTGATAAGTGCTACGGAGAAAAATGAAGATGGAAGGGGAGATGTGTGCATGTGTGCGTGACTGTGTGTGCAAGTGTGTTTATGTGCAATTTAAAAGTATGGTGGTGAGATAAAGCCTCAAAGGGAAGGCAGTATTTATGTGACAATCTAAAAAAAATAAGGAGGTAACTCACTGGAATAGCAAGGAGCTTATTTCAAGTGGACAAAACAACCAGTGCAAAGGCCCTGGGGCATCGAAGGACTGGCAAAGAGGCAGGGTGGGCTGGAGCCGAGGGAGCCAGGGCAGAGTGGGCAGAGTGTGCAAAAAGGCAAGCGGTGGTGGTGTGGCACCCAGGTCACGGCCAAGATGTCATGAGAGGTGAATCCTTGGGAAGATCATGAGCCAAGAAGTGATAGGACTCGACTTGCACCTTAACAGGACATTTTTAGCGGCTGAGATGCAGACTTGGGGGCCAGGCAGGCCCAGGAGGCCGGGGGAAGGCATTGCAGTGTCTGGGTAAGAAAGGGTGTGGGTGGTAACACGATGGGATCTGGAAGAAGCGCTCGCATCCAGAATCTATTTGTTGACCAACTGGGAGCCCAGTGAATGTGGGGAGCAAGGGTGATGGGGACCCAGAAGGGCTCCTGTGTTCCACGTCTGAGCTCCACGAGTCAGGGCCGCTGTGCCTTCTTTCCAGTCTGACCCCCTTGTGCCGTCGCGGTGGGGGCTGAGAGCAAGGCCGGGGCAAGGACAGAGCTGGTCCGAGGTGCCCGGGAATGGCAGCAAAGGGTGTGAAAGCTGGCAGAGACCGAGCCCTTGAGCCTGGGCTGGCAAGGTTGGAGGCCCGGCAGGAGCCAGGACCCCACGGCCGGATGCAGGCCAGCGGGTTGGGTAAACAGAAATTCAGAGGTTTCCCAGGCCGAGCGGAGCACGGCTGTCTCCACGGCCCTCTCCCCAGCGGAGGCTCGGACCCCTGCAGGCCTGGTGTTATTTCAGCTGGAGGCGGCAGGAACCCCGCGGGCAGAGGATGAGAAGGACATTCTGCGCTGGGTGAGGGCGAGGCCGTGGGGTGCAGAGGCTCCGCGTCCCATTGTGGAATATTCCATGTGGACAGAGTTGGAGGGGTGGCGTTGGGAAAGGGCATCTGGCTGCCAGAGAGGCAAGCGATGGCCTTTTTGAGTGTCTGGGTCCCCGGGAAGCAGTTTGGGGAAGCCCAAATCACAGACATTCACAAATAATCTGGAATGGCAGAGAGAGGGAGGGGAAAGGGGAGATAAAAATCGGAAAACGGGAGGAAGAGCCAGAGATGAGCGTCGCCTCCTGCTCGCCTCTGTGTCCCTCGTGTCCTGGGGTTTACTGAGGCCTACGTGGAGGTGGTGCTGGTCCAGCCGCGTGGCACCCCACCCAGCCTCCTGGGCCCCCGCCATAGCTGGGGGTGTTGTCTGCGCCGCTCCCGACCTGAGGACGGCCCGAGGGCTTCTCTCTCCAGGATCCTGGCGTGGGTCTTGTCTGTCTTACGTGGGCTCCGCGCTTCTCCGTCAGGGAGCCTCCTGCTCTCTGGGACATTTGCTGGTGTTTGGGGGCAGTCTGGGTTGTCAAAGGTCGGGGGAAGGGGGCGTGCTCCTGGCATGGGGCCGGGGGGCGGGGGTGCTGAAATTCGGACATGCCCAGGATGGCTCCCCACAGGGAAGGACCCATCCCAGATGTGGAGGTGGGGAAGCCCTGGGCCGGGGGCGGTGGACGGTGGGCGTCCTGGGTGGACACGTGTCCCTCCCACCCCAGCCGGCCTTTGCATAGCCAGGTGCTGTCCTGACCTTCTCGTTAACAATGTCGTCCTCTTTGTCTCTCAATCCTTGCCGGAAGCCCCATTTGAGGAACCGAGGGGGGCCGTCGCTGGCCTGGGGGGTGGGGAGAGAGGGAGGCAGACAGCTCCCCGAGCTGAGACACGGCCACAGCGGGTATTTAAGCGTACCTCAGCCCCACACAGATCTGGGCCACCACCACCTCCGTGCCCATGTCCGGTGGCTGCTTCTCTGGGCTCACGGCCGTCCTGGGCACAGGAGAGGCCTGCCTTCAGGGAACCCGGGCTCTCCCCCTGCCATGATGCTGTGATGGACACAGATATGCCTCCCAGATCCCCGTGTGGGTGGTGGAGGGGGACTGGCCACCCCAGCTGCTAGGATCTCCATCAGCAGGCAGCCCTCGGCCATCAGCCCCGGGCTGGCCTCGACTTAGATGGCCGTCCTGCCCAACACCTCATCCCTCCTGGCTGGCCAGTGGCCACTGACTGAAGGATGCAGGGCTGTAAAGGCCTGCCCAACTTGGCGCTACTCAGGACAAGTCGCCCCCGGGGCAGACTGAGCCTGTCATGAGCCTGGATCTCCACCCACTCCTGTTCCTCCTCAACCCCGTCCCCCCTTGTGGATTCCAAGGGCCCCTAATAATCCTTCTGGTGCTGATCTACTTGATCTCAGAGCCTGCTTCCTGGGAACCTTGGCCAAGTCAGTCCCCATTTCTTTACAAAATCCTCCTCCTGGGAGTCTCTGTTCTCACACCTTGCTCCACACAGACAAAAGTGACCTGAAAACCCAAACAGAATCCTGCCCCATCCTAGACTTACTCTTTCTATCCCTTCCTATTGCACTTAAAATAAAATTTCATCTCCATGTAGCCTGTGCACACTGAAATGTCACCTCCTCTGGGAAGTCCGTCCTGACCACTCTGGCCAAACCATGCTCTGTTCTGCTCCTTGTTAGCCCCTGCGGGTTCCCGGTCACAGCTTTGATTACAACTGTGATTAGTGTCCTCATCTGTCTGGGGCCGTCACCCTGGATGGTGAGCAACACGAGGCAGAGACCTCGAAGCTTCATTCATCATGGCTGTGTCTTACCTGGAGCAGGACAGGCACATGGGGCAGGGGTGGCTCAGGAAAAGTCTGTAGGATAAATGAATCGGGGCAGAAACACCCTAAGGTGAGTCCCCGAGTTGCACCCCTGTGTGTCTGGGTGGAACTTTAAACTTGCTTCTAGCCAACAGAGTATCACAAAAGGGAAGCAGATGTCACCCCCTTGCTTAGGTTGTTTTTATACAACATGGGCTAAGCCGATTGGAGAGTGAGTCTCTTGCTGACCCCCAAGAAACAACCACGCCATGAGCTGCCCACAGAGTGGATCAGGGCCCCAGAAGTGCAGGTGATCCTAGGACCTGAGGCCAGCCCCTGACTGGCAGTCTGTCAGCTGTGACACATGAATGTTGCCAACAACCACGCTGATGCCTTTGGGACTGGACCCTTCCCCAGCTGAGCCTCCAGATAAGAATGCAGCCCTCAGAGACCTCCATTGCTGTTTTCAAAACTCTCACAGAAGGTCCAAACTCAGCCATGCCCAGCCTCTGACCCACCAAAACAACCATGAAATAGTAAATGTGTGTTGCTTTAAGCCACTAAGTTTGAGGTAATAATGTTATGCAGCTGTAGAAAAATAATATCGTTCTTACTCGAGAAATGGATGTAAGAGTCACACGTCCAGCAGCAGACATTCACTGGGCGGTACTCCTGTTCTTCTATTCATTCATTGTGCATCTGGCCTGTGGAGTGAGGGTCACCACAGGGAAGCTCTGTATCTTGCAGCACCCTGGTGCTTTGAGCAGTGATATCGGGAACCCCAGGCATGAATGGGCTCCATCTTGGGGGGGGGGCCCTGATCAGCAGATCACCTGATCACCCGATCAGCAGACAAGCTTTGCCCAGCTTTGAGAAGGCACTGAGAGCCTTACCATCTAAATCCAGTCTCAGGAAAATTAGAAGTAGTTTTTAAATTATAAAGAATTAAAAGAAAATTAGAAGTGTTAAAATTAAAGGTGTGTGGGGCACCGGGGTAGCTCAGTGGGTTAAAGCCTCAGGTCGTGATCCCAGGGTCCTGGGATCGAGCCCCGCATGGGGCTCTCTGCTCAGCGGGGAGCCTGCTTCCTCCTCCCTCGCTCTTTGCCTGCCTCTCTGCCTACTTGTGATTTCTGTCTGTCAAATAAATAAATAAAATCTTTAAAAAATAATAAAATAAAATTAAAGGTGTGTACATGTGCATCTGCATATGCGTGGGTGTGTGTGTCTCTGCATGCAGCTGGTCAAGGTCAGGATAGGCAAGACAGATTGCTGTCCCTCCCACTGACCTGGGCTTAAGCCCTGAGCGGCTGCAGGGTGGGAGCAAGGGAACAGGGAAGTGACTGCATGGGTCCTGATCTCTGGCTGGCCGTCAGGGAGACCAGACACAGATGTCAATGTCTACAGCAAACACGAGACGATTTACGTACACGTTAGCAGAAACGAGTCATCCTGCAGACATAAACATTTTAATTGGAGTGACAATTTATTCAAATAATTTGACAACGCTCACACATGCAGAACAGATGGGCTGGGGTGGGGGGCCCTGCAAGTGAGCTGGTGGGGGAGGAACCCCCCCAGCAGATATTGGGCAGCCTGCTGGTGGTGCAGAATGGAAGCTATGGGGCTCCCTGCCCCTTCCTGCCTGCAGATAGCCTCCTGGGCTAAGCACAAGTCCCTACCCATGGGGGGTGGGGAAACATACTGGCCTGCCTGTTTGGGCACCTCTGTTCAATGTCCAGACTGCTGGAATGTGAGGAAGATTAGGGATGGAGGAAAGCCGATCATTTATTCATTTACCTATTTGGAGAATTTGTTGAGCAACTATTATGGGCCAGGCAATGTGTTGGCTGCAGTGTGTCTGTGTGTGTGCATGCACACATGCACATGTATGAGTGGGTGCAGACATATGTGAGTGGATACACGTGTAGTGTACACACACGTGTGTGCACAACCTCATGCATCATTCCAGTCTTAGGGTGTGTGCATCTGAAGTGCATAGCTACCTGAAACTGGCCCAGAAGCAGCCCCAGGACAAGACTTTGGTCAAGGGGTTCATTTGGGGGTAACCCTGGGATGTTCCCACAACATGTGAGGAAATGAGAGAAGGTAGGGCTGGGGGCTGACACAGGGTATGTTAACGAGCAAGTCACTCTGCAGGCGACTGGGGCTCAGTCTCGCTGGACCCCTGGGAGGTGGTATAAGGTATTCCTCTGGGGAGTCCTTCCCAAGGGGTGAGGGAGCTAGGCACTGGTCCTTCACTCCCAGCCCCTTTCTCTTTGTTCTGGACAAAGACACTTCCATGTTGAGGACATTCAAGGAATCTATAGAGAGATGTTCATGACAAGGAAATGAGGCCTTCTGCCAACAGCTGCATGAGGGCGCCATCTTGGAAATGGGCCCTCCAGCCCCAGCCAAGCCTTCAGATGATACAGTGCCTGTCAACATTCTAAGCCCTGTGTCATGAGAGACGCCGAGCCAGACCCCCTTATTTAAGCTGCACCCAAATTCCAGTCCACAGAGTATGAAACACAACGTCTGTGGGGGAATTAGTTGGACATAGTAAGTAACTTGTACAGTACCCACTTCTCCAATCAATCCTGAAGGAACTTGCCAAGTACTTATGGACTGTCATTATCCTCATTTTGCTGAGGAGGGGATGGGGGCAGAGTGACAGAGCCAAACACTTTCAGAGCTGGGATTAGCTCCCAGGTCTGTCCCCATCTGAGATTCTCCTAGTCAGGTTACTCCAAGAAACAGATCAGTAGGATATGTAAGGAAGAAGATAGAGGATAGAAATTGCCTCATGCTATTATGGAAGCCAGGAAACCCCATGATCTGCCATCTGACAATAAGAGACCCAGAAAAGATGTTGGTACAACTCAGTCCTAGTTTGAAGGTCTGAAAATGAGTGGGGTGTGGAGTGGGTCAATGGTGGAAGAGCCCTGATATATGCCTTAAAGCCCAAGATCCAGGAGCACTGATGGAGGTCTCAGCTCAGGCAGAGAGAGCAAATTTGCCCATCCTCCACCATTTTGTTGTGTTCAGGCCCCCAGCGGATTGGGTGGTGTGCACCTGCTCTAGCGAGGACATCTACCCAGCCTACTGATTCCCATGCAAGTCTCTTCCAGAAACACACACACACACACACACACACACACACACACACACACAGAAAAAAGGTTTTACCAGTTGTTTTACACATAAAATTCACCACCACAGAGACCAATTGTCTTAACACTGCCCATTACTTGGTTTACAGTTGAGAGGCAAGATGGGGAGTGAGGTTGAACTGGATGTCAGTAATTTCTGCTTATATTCTTCTTATCCTCAGTGTTTAGTTCACCAGGAAAGAGCCGTGAGGAATAGGCGACCTCCCAGTGTGCAGGGCCAGGCAAGCCCCACAGCGTGCAGGGCAGATGTGCTGTACGACCCCCTCCTCCAAGCAGGGGTGAGCCTCAGCCCCTCCTCCCGCCACACAATTTCTGAGGATAGACTCTTCCCCATTTATCTCTAAATATAATCACCAGTTACCCACTTCCCCCCTCCCAAGCAAGTGGAATGGTTTTGCAATTTAATTTAATCACCCACTGAGTTTCCAAAATTAATTTCCTCTTAGAAATAAATATTGTACTATGAATTATAAATCAGACCAGGCGGTAATTTACAGAGAACCTGTAAATTAAAATTTTGACTGTTGTTCTCTGCTGCAAATTGAAATGGGAGCGTTGAGGGTGTCCCCAGGATTGAGAACATTCGTGAACTCCCAGGGAGGGTCAGGTCCGAAGGGACATGTCGTTGACAAAGGAAGGCCCAGGCTGCCTAGACTGGTTTCCCAAATGAGCTGCTTCCATCTCCTGTGATTTGGATCGTCCAGCATTAGGAGTGTGTTCTGTGTGTGTGGGCCCCTGTGTGTAAACAATGACTATCATGGTCCCTGCCCCAGGCCCCCAGAACCTCTTGGGGGTGTCTCTGTGGAGTGGTTGCCATGGTAAGGCCCACAGGATGGGCTGGGTTGTGGTCAGCCCTTGGAATGACAGGTTCTATAGTCTTCATGGGAACCCAACATAGTAGGTTCTATGATGACACCTTTTCATGGATGAAGAAACAGAGGCCCAGAGAGTCTAAGATGCCAAGTCAGCAGGGGCCAGTGTCCAGGGTGTGTGAGGCCACCAAGTTCCAGAGTTGGGGTCCCCATTCCCACACTCAGTCCTGGCTGGTCCACTCTCCCTGGCCCACTGTTCTCCTGAGGCCAGAGCACTACTGTCCCTTCCTGCTTGGGTGGCCGTCTTGCCTCCCAACCAGTGCCCCAGCTGCTGCTTGTCCCCCTCCTGTGCCCCCTCACATACACACAGCCCCCAAAGAACTTGGGGAGATCTTTAGACATGTAAATTCATTTTTTTCCTTTTTTCTTTAATTTTTTTTTTCAGTGTTCCATGATTCATTGTTTATGCACCACACCCAGTGCTCCATGCAATCCGTGCCCTCCTTAATACCCACCACTGGGTTCACCCAACCTCCCACCCCACCCCCCTCCAAAACCCTCAGATTGTTTCTCAGAGTCCACAGTCTCTCATGGTTCTTCTCCCCCTCCAATTTCCCCCAACTCCCTTCTCCTCTCCATCTCCCCATGTCCTCCATGTTATTCCTTATGCTCCACAAGTAAGTGAGACCATATGATAATTGACTCTCTCTCTGCTTGACTTATTTCACTCAGCATTATCTTCTCCAGTCCCATCCATGTTGATACGAAAATTGGGTATTCATCCTTTCTGATGGCTTCATAATATTCATTGTATATATGGACTATATCTTCTTTATCCAATCATCTGTTGAAGGGCTTCTTGGCTCTTTCCACAGTTTGGTGACTGTGGCCATTGCTGCTATGAACCTTGGGGTACAGATGGTCCTTCTTTTCACTACATCTGTATTTTGGGGGTAAATACCCAGCAGTGCAATTGCAAGGTAATAGGGAAGCTCTATTTTTAATTTCTTAAGGAATCTTCGCACTGTTTTCCAAATTGTCTGCACAAACTTGCATTCCCATGAACAGTGTAGGAGGGTTCCCCTTTCTCCACATCCTCTCCAACACTTGTTGTTTCCTGTCTTGTTGATTTTGGCCATTCTAACTGGTATAAGGTGGTATCTCAATGTGGTTTTGATTTGAATCTCCCAGATGGCTAATGATGATGAACACTTTTTCATGTATCTGTTAGCCATTTGTTTGTCTTCTCTGGAGAAGTGTCTGTTCATGTCTTCTGCCTATTTTTTGACATGATTATCTGTTTTGTGTGTGTTGAGTTTGAGGTATTCTTTATATATCCTGGATATCAGCCCTTTGTCTGTAGTGTCATTTGCGAATATCTTCTCCCATTCAGTGGGTTGCCTCTTAGTTTTGTTGACTGTTTCCTTTGCTGCGCAGAAACTTTTAATCTTGCTGAAGTCCCAAAAGTTCATTTTCACTTTTGTTTCCTTTGCCTTTAGAGATATGTCTTGAAAGAAGTTGTTGTGGCTGATGTCTAAGAGGTTACTGCCTATGTTCTCCTCTAGGATTCTGATGGATTCCTGCCTCACATTGGGGTCTTTTATCCATTTTGAGTTTATCTTTGTGTATGGTGTAAGACAGTGGTCGAGTTTCACTCTTCTACACGTAGCTGTCCAATTTTCCCAGCACCATTTATTTTAGAGACTGTCTTTTTTCCACTGTATATTTTTTCCTGCTTTGTCGAAGATTAGTTGACCATAGAGTTGCGGGTCCATATCTGGGCTCTCTACTCTGTTCTACTGGTCTATGTGTCTGTTTTTGTGCCAGTACCGTGACATGTAAATTTGAATGTGAAAATCTGCAGTCGCCCCAGGACTGCCCTGCACTCTCACAGGAACGAGACCCTGTCCCTGCCCTGAATGCCTCCCAGGGTGTAGAGCAGACTAACCCACAGCAGACAACCTGCTGGCTGGAACCTGGCAGAGGGATGCCAGCCATTTGGGCTTCTCACAGCAAAGTGATGATCTTGCCAGTTACGGGGGGAGAGACAGGAAGGTCCTGGGGGTAGTTAGCATTTACTCGTGTAAGCATTTCTTGGGTGAGCACCCATCACAAACCAGTGGTGTGAAGCCTCAGAAACATATTTATTGACTGGGTGTACAACTTTCAAAAGTGGGGGGGGGGTCTTGGTGATGAATGGGACAGACAAGACCCTTGCCCCAAAGTAGTTCCCAGTTTGAAGAAGAAGATCTGCAGACGACCCCAGGGCAGGGTGAGGAGCACTATCATGGGGACGAAGAGGCCTGGGCTGGGAGGTGCTCCTGATGGTTTCTCTCATTCTCCTGCAGCCCTATGAGCCTAGAGGTGTGACTACCATCGTCCCGTCTTAGGGGTGGGTGTTCTGAGAACTGGAGCGACTGCTAGCACGTGGCAGACCCCAGGCCTGACCGAGCAGCTGGCGGCAGAGCCCGGGGGGTGATCCTTGCCTCTTCTTCCCCAATTCTCAAGTCAATTGTTGAGTGAGCTGGTCAGTTGAGGCCCACAGTTGAGAGGCCCTATGCCCCGGGCAGATAATTCTCTCCTTGCAGACAATCTTTGTGTATCAGTTTGCTTTCCATAGCAGGTGCAGAAGCCAAAGAAACAAATAGAGCCAGTGAACTAGCTGAGAAACAGAAGGAAATCCGCTGACTCCTTTTCATTAGGAATTTCAGGAGTATTTGGCTGCAGGTTTGGCTGGATCCAGGGACGCAAGCTCTGCCTTCTAGATTCTTCATCTCTTCTCATTTGATTCTACTGGGTCCTGCTGCCTTCCGGTAAAGAGGCTGCCCTGCCCCACACGAGAATGGCAGTCACCGCAGTCTGCAGGTGTCCCCAGAGTGCCACACCCCAACGCAGAAGCCTTTTCTCCAGCTCCAAATGGGCCATAAAGGGAAGAGCCCTGACTGGCCATCTGAGTCACCTGCCCACGAGGCTTCGCTGACCGGGACTGGCTGGACAGAAGGTTGTTATCGTCCCTGTGCCTCCCTTGTCCTCTTCCTCCTCCTTCAGCCTCACTATCCATGGAGCCCCTGTTGGGCTCGGTATGAGGAGCACAGTGCCAGCACGGGCATGAGTGTGTGCCCTCCAGCTGAGCTCAGAGAACAGAGCTGGCCCCAAGCCTCCAACAGCAAACCCGTGCTCTTCAACTTCTCCACATGAGACGGAAACGGTGTCCTGCAGAAGGGGGTCACCTCCCACGTGCTGGGAGGCCATGCATGGTCCCCAAGAATGTGACTGGCTGTGGCTGGAACAGCTGGGTGGAACATCTGGCTTTGCTTCTTGCCCAAGTTTTCTCAGTGCATAAATTCCTCTTTCTTTGCTGCTTTCATCTGGCCCTAGGCCTGGTCCCCTGGGAGCACAGAGGAGCAAAGCAAATATTTACCTGAAGCATACTTGGCTTCAGTTTATGCTAAAAGCCTTCTTAAAACAAGGAGTGGAAACAGCCAGACCCTCTGGGCGATGTCCTCCTGGCCCTGTCCTGTTGGTACTAGAACAGGAAGCCCCGTGGGGTGGCCTTGCGGGGACCAGGCTCTGGCGGGCCATCCCTGCAGTCTCGGGGGTGGGGAGCCGTGGTGTGGTGGGGGCTGGGCGGGGAGGCAAGAGCTAGAGGCACCTGGGACCCCAATCTCCAGCGACTCGGGTTCCGGGCAAGGAGGTGAAGCTTCTGAGCCGTTGATGGAAGTGTGAACCGTTAACCCCTAAGGGTCATGTTTGCAAAGTCAAGAGTGGCCTTTGAGGAAACTTTAAAAATTGTGGTAAAACATCCCTAACATAAAGTTTACCTAAAGAGTGTACAGTTCAGTGTCATTAAGTTCATTTCACGTGTCTGTGTCACCATTACCACCATTCATCTCCAGAACTTTCCATCCTCCCAGGCTGAAACTGTCCCCACAGAACAGCTCCCCATCTGCCTTCTCCCCTCGGCCCCTGGAGTCACCGTTCTACTTCCTGTCCTTATGAATGTGACTCGCCAGGTGCCTCCTTGAAGTGGGTTGATTGGTTGCATCCCCCAGATTCCCCCATGGGAACCTAACGCCCACCGGGACGGAGTCAGGAGGTGGGGCTTGGGAGTCGGTCGTGAGGGTGGCGCCCACGTGGGCTCAGTGTCCTCTATCACAGCACCCCCCACCGCCCCAAGAGCTCTCTCGCCCCTTCTTCCACATGAGAACATGACCCCACACTGGCTGTCTGCAGCTCCACAGAGAACAGAACCAGCCACGCCCGGCGCTCTGCTCTGGACTTCCGGCCTCCGGTCTGTGGGAAACGGGTGTCTGTTGTTTGAGTCCCCAGCCTGCGGAATTTTGTTACATTGGACCCAAAGGGCTAAGACCCTCCCGTAAGCGAATCCCACAGTACCTGTCCTTTCGTGACTGGCTTCTTCCACTGAAGAAGACCTCGTCTTCAACTAGTCCAACTGGTCTTCGAGGTCCATCCATGTCGGAGCAGGAAACTTTTCATGGGCCCTTCTGGCTGGGACGCTTGATGTGCTTCCTAAGGGACCCAATGAAAGGATCCTGCGTACATTGACAGTGGGGACAACCATGTCCTTGAAAGATGGACATTCAGGGCTGGCTGTGTGAGGGATTTCCATTTATATGATCAAGAATAAACCTCATGAGAGACCCTCCTACCTCAGGCCACGCCCATATTAACTGTTGGTTTTGAGTGACAACAGAGATGCTTCGGGAAACTTTCCCCCACCTCCAGCCTGCAGATCTTCACGGTATTTGCAATGTGGTGGTCCCTGGGACCCCCTTCATCAGCAAGGCTGCCCTCAGACTCCTGCAGGCATGGCCCTTTCTGTTGGCACTGCGCCATTTTGCCTGAGTCTATCCTTTCTTGATGGAAGTTCTCTCCCCGCAAGATGTATCTAATTCGGAGGGAGAGGGGCACATGGACTTCGCGCATCAGCTTTTCTCCCAGTGCACCCCATGGCCCCTGCCCCCAAATCACCCAAGCACAGGGAGTCACGCCCAGAACCTGCACTCTTGATCATTTTCCCAGAACATTCTTTGCCCAACAAAGGCTGAGAACCAAGAGATTCTTTTATTTTTAAATTTTTTCTAGCGAAGTTTTGTTACTTTTATAATAAAATAAGAATCAAGATTCATAGAGATTTCTCTTTCTTCCTTTCCAGCCCGTTTCCCTTTCTCTCCCTCAACTCCCTCCTTCCTTCCTTCCTTCCGTCCGTCCGTCCGTCTCTCTTTTCCTCCCTTCTTGCCTTCCTTTAGAGAACTGAAGCTAAGACCTTGCTCAGAGATGTCTCAGTCCCTCCCTGCGTGGACCTCCTGACTCAGGGGCGTGTATATTCGAACGGTTCCCGGATGCTGTTGAGTGACCTGGGTCTGCAGGGAGGAGTGTTTGCCCTCCAGGAAGCTGGGATTCTCAGGAACCAGGCCGCCTGCTGCACTCCCTGGAAAGGCCTCCTGTGCTCAAAGTTCACCGCCTGTGTGGGGCACTTGTGCCCAGACAAACATGAGCAGACCGGCTGCACTGGAGGCCTTTGGTAGGCTATTCTCTTTTCTTTTCTAAAAAGCAAACAATACAGCTGATCAAAGGGATGAATTTGGGGGCCCTTCCAGGAACTTAAGGGAGCTGCTCCCCAAGCCTCCATGGTCCTGGCAGACAGGCCTTCGGAGAGAGTGCTGGACCTCAGGGGCACAGACTCTGCCCTGAAGAATCTTCTGTTCTGATACTCTTTCCTGCTCATGACCTTCATAGCAATTGGCCCATGGTGTCAGTCCCCTGCCCTGTGCTGCGCACTCCCCAGGGCTGGGGACTAGGGCCAGGACCACGACCGTGGTGTTTGCTGCTGTGACCCCAGTGCCGGGCACACAGTAGGCCAGCAGTGTGTGTTGTTTGGCTTAACAGATAAAGGGCGTACGGTCCCCCAACCTTCTCCTGAGGCCCCGCTCTGTGTCAGGAACTTTGCTGAGCCCCGCTGGATCCCTGCCTCTCTGAGCTGAGTGACGTCATGGAACAGATGCAGAAAACTGGAATCAGAGAGACGGGAGTTTGAACATCACAGGAGGCAGGCCCCTTACCTGGATGTGTTTGAGCAGCAAAGCACCCTGAGCCCCAGTTTCCCCAGCTGTAAGATGGACCTAAAGGAAACATCTGTTATGCCTGATGGACAGGCAGATTGGAGAGGATGCTGATACTGCACTCGACAAAATACTTAGCACATAGTAAGTGCTCAGTAAATTACCTCCTGTATTAATTTCGTAGGGCCATTATAAATACCACCAATTGGGTGGCTTAAAACAACATTTATTTTCTCATGTTTCCAGTGGCCAGAAGTCTAAAATCTGGTGCATGGCGGAGGCTCAGAGAGAGAGAAACTGTCCCATGCAACGCTCCTCGCTTTTGCTGGCAGCCTGTTCCTTGACTCGTAGCCGCAAAACCCATAGTCTCAGATTCCACTGTTACCTGCCCCTCTCCGGCGTGTCCCTATGTCTTCGTGTCCCTCCAGTCTCATAAGGACACCAGTTACTGCTTTTAAAGCACACCCTAACCCAGCATGACTCATCTTAATCAGTTGTACTGGCAAAGACCCTATTTCCACATAAGGTCACATTCTGAGGCTCTGGGTAGACGTGAATTCTGGGGGGACACTGGTCAGCCCAGAACAGCTCCTGTTGTTTTCGGGCTTGGTGCTTTGCAGACATCATTTTATTCCGTCCTCCAGGCCCCCTGGGAGGAAGGGACGGCGAGGAGGGGCAGGCAGCCCGCAGGATGGCCCCTGTTCTTGCCTGGGCTGTGAATCCGTGCGATTTCCAAGGCAGAGCCCGCCCGGAGCCGCAGCTGGGCTCCTCTCTCAACACGGCGTCCTCCCAGAAAGCACAGGGAACAGCATGGGACCGGCTCCAAAGCGCCCTGTGTTCTCGGACCCCACGGCCAGAAGAAACGTCGTGGTTTCAAAACAGACACGGAGCCGACCAGCTGGAGCCCCACGAGAGAGCAGGAGCGCGCGCGGCCTACGTCCAAGTTGACCTTGGCGGCGAGAGCAGAGCCCGGAGCTCCGCGTGGGGGCTGTTTTCTTGGTGGCACAGGCCAAGGCCAGGCCGGGCGTCCAGCCTGGCTCGCGGGTTTTGGGTTTACACTCCTCGGTGTGAAGAGCTCTTGCTTTCTCCAACATTCCGGGAACTTGGCCTCAGCCTGGCACAGGCCTCATCTTTCCTGGGGACACGATGAATGTTCGCTGCTTGACATCAGCAAACTTCAAGCCCAGGATGTCTCCCCCGAGGGCGCATTTGTGGTGGGTTGACGTGACCCCATTCTGAGGACAGAGGCAGAGGGATTCGCTGTGTCTCTTGGGAAGACGCCTCCGGGCAGCTCAACGTCCACCCGGAAGAGAACCATTGCTTTGTACGGATGTGCAGCAGCTGACCCCAGAAGGGAGACCCAGACAGATCCTCGCTCTTGAAACTTGACTTTTTCAGCACCGGTTCAAGAATGGGCCTGCTCTCGTCAGCCTCCCGACAAGCACCCGTCCTGTTTCTCTAACCCGAATGCCACTCCTCAGACTCCAATCCAGGGGTGGGGAGTTGGTGACAGGCAGATTCTGGGGTCCTCAAGCCAATGATTTTTGACTTGGGAGGTGGGCATCCGGGAATCTGTCTCCTTAGCAGGTTTTCTGGGTCACTGATCCAAGCCGTCAGTGCTGGGACAAACCCTAGGACAAAGGCTGAGCAAGATTCTAGACCTCCTAAGTATTGTGCCCAATTAGATCTTTTTAGGAAAGATTCCAAACCAGAGTTTTCTAAAGCGTAGGGTCCCCGGTTGAGGGTAAGGTGGGTTTTGCTGGTGTATTCATGTGGCATTAAATAACACTGGCTCGTACAGTGCAAAAATTATGCCCCTTTCGGGGTCCCTCAGTGGCTCTGTTGGTTGAGCATCTGCCTTTGGCTCACGTCATGATCCTAGACTCCAGGGATCGAGTCCTGCATCGAGCTCCCTGCATTGAGCTCCCAGCTCCACGGGGAGTCTGCTTCTCCCTCTGACCTTCTCCCTCACTCACCCTCTCTCTCTCTCTCTCAAATAAATAAATAAAATCTTTTAAAAAATTGTGCCCCTCTCCATCCCACTGGGCGATTCCGGGGGAACGTCTCATCTGCATGAAGAAATGTTAGCATCTTCTGATGCTTCTAATCTCCATTGTGAACCGACACGGGGCCCCAGGCCCGACGACTTCAGCAGGCAGGAGCACCTGGCTGGCACAGAGTAATATTAATTTAGAAATATTTATTTATCAAAATTATGAATAATAAAACAATTATTTGAAGACATTTATTTCTGTAATTACTTTCTATTAATGGCAGGGGATGCTCATTTCCCTATATGACGGCGACACCAAGACTCCTTTTAAATTAAATTAAATTCCTTTTAAATTAAAAGTTGGTGAAAAATGCAAAGTGACTCACAGAAACCGTGGCTGCCACCCCCCACAGTACGGGTGGCTTGAGGGGCTGAAAGTGTGGGGGTAATTCAGGAAATGCTACTCCAAGGCAAGCTTCGTGTTTTGTATATGGGGAAAGAGAGACCTAGGGAAGGGAAGGGACCTGCCCGAGATCACACGTCATCTGGGGATAGTCTGCGGTCACCTCCAAGTCCCCCCTGTGGGTGCCTGTGTGCCCAATGCTGCCGAGGTCGGTTCCCCGAGAACCGGGGGACCTGAGCTCACTAGGGAGGGGTGATTCTCAAGACACCAAGAGCTTTAAAACAGATCAAAGTGAAGCAGCCTGAAGGACCTCCCTGCACGTGGTCGGTGGCTGCTGGGAGCAGAGGGCCATGTGTCTGGTGACCTGATGCATGGGCAGGCCTCTCTGACCGGGTCACCCGAAAGGAGGGGGGGGGTGGGAGGCGGGGAGCGAGAACATTCTTTGGGACTGACAACAGTGGTTCCACACTGATCTCACCCCAACAACTGAAGGCTTGTTATTCAAAACTGAATCTCATTTCGTTTCTAAGAGCTCAGGAGCTGGGTGAGTGGCCTTTGTCTTCAAAATGGAGATGCGGATGGTTGAAGAGAGGCCTCCATGGCCGCTGACTTTGGTAGCTGCTGGTTCTGAGTCTTCCCAAGCCCTAGCAGAGACACCCTGCTGGTCTTTTATGGGGCTCCAGCTGTGGCTGGAGGGAGCCAGGGGGCACTCCCACGTGGGTGTGCCTGGGGAGGCGGGGTAGCCAGTCAGGCTCTGGGAAGCAGAGCCTGAGACAGGGGTTCTGGTGCGGGTGCTGAATCTGGGAGGGCTCCTCAGAGCAGCTGGAGAGGCAGCGAGGGCAGGGAAGGAGGTGAGCTGTCAGCTAGTGCCCAGCTTCAGCCGGGTCCCCCAAAAAGGATGCCTGCATTGTAAACTGCCTCAGGCGGGAGGTGAGGCATTTGAACCCCCTTGTGGGGTGTGTACCCCACAAGGGTGTGTGTGCTGCAACCCCGGCTGTGGGGTGCCCTTGGGGTGGGTGGGGGGCTCCCCCTAGTCAAGAACATATTTCCAAAGAAGGGGCAGCAGTCTTAGGAAGTGACAGCATGCTGGGAAATGAGCTTTCCAGACGTGGGAGGACCAAAGTCCTGATTTGTAACTTTTGCCATCTCCGGGTTATCCATACGCCCTCTGTGCCCGAGTTCAAAGCTACTAGTGGTGTAGCAACGGGCCACAAACTCCTAGCTATTTGCCAGTTAGCTCCCATAGGCCAGGAGGAGCTGGAGGGATCAGAGGAACTGGAAAAGGGTCTGGGGCCACCAGGACAGTGTCCCTTCGGCTGGGTGACTGCAGCTGCCTTCCTGCTTCCTCCCTGAGCCCCGGAATCTTTCCTTCCACCATGAGCAGACACACCTTTTGCACACAGCTCCAGCATGCCACCCCTGAATCACAGCTTTCAGGGCTCCCTGTCACCTCTAGTGTAAAGTCCACTTCTGCACCTGGGTCCACGGAGTCCCGCCCCGTTGATGCCTGCCCAACTCCCCAGCCTCGTCTCTGCCACTCCCTTTCCCATGGACCTCCCACTTGGCCATCCTGGACTCTCTTGTACCCTCGAAGTCTTGACCCTCCCTCATTGCCAGGACTCCAAACCCCTCCCCGGGCAGTTGTCCCAGCCAAGAGCACCATTTCCATGCCCTGTTCACTTATCCCGGTCAACTTCTATGCAGCTTGGCTAGAACGTCTTTCTCTTTCATGAAGAGGGCATTCAGGCCTCACTGGGCCAGCTTGGGCCACTGCACCCTGTCTCTGGGCTCAGTCCCTGGTGTCTTCTGCACTAGACTGGCTACTCCTTGACCACAAAGACCTTGCTTGGTACGCCTGAGTTCATGGCACCCAGCATGGGGTCTCGATATAGATGAATGAATGAATGAGCAACTCAGTCTATCAAGAACTTTTAATGAGCTGGTGACCAAGACACAAGCCCAGTGACAAATGTCACATGGAGGAGCCACCATCTGTCCCCCTCTGCTCTGGAGGACTTACAGGTGTGATGTACAGCTCAGAGCTGTCCAGACACAGTCCCCACAATGCACTTGCAGCTCCCAGACTGGGGGAGGACAGAGTCCCATTTTAGAGACAACGACATTGAGAAGGTCAAGAGATTAAATCACTCACTCAGGGCCACACAGCTTCTTAATGGTAAGGGCTTGACAACTTGCCTTCCAACCAACAGCATGCCCTTGGCCTCTTGCTACATCAAGCACGTAGCAGTGCCTCCTCATTTTATCTGCTCTGTAGTCCACAGGATGGGCATGTCTTTCCCTGTTTAAATGTGCCCTCGTCCTGAGCATTTGTTTGGTTTATTTCTTTATCCCTTTTCTAACCAATGTTACACTGGCCTTCTTTGTGTCCATCCAAGGGCATCACTGGCCTGGCAGGAAGGGGAGGAGAGGGACAGATTGCAGAGTTCAACTTCTGGCAGTAAAGGACTCACCTTGCTCAAAGAGAGCAGGCCTCTCCAGGCCTCTCCAGGCTTCTGGGAGGCCACTCTGAATTCCTCCGCATATCTAGACTCATAGAGCGGCTTAGTTTACTTATTGGCCACCTTGAGCCATGTGACATCAACTTGACCTCTAGAAGGCCTGGAGACAAGAAGGTTAGCCCTGTGGCCAGCCAGCCGAGTCTAGTGGCTGAATCCTATAAAAGGCCTAGATGTTGAGGCTCTACAGAACATCCCCAGTGGGCAGTATGCTGTGTTTGCAGTCATACGTCATTGCCAGGAAAGGCAATCTCTCCGTGATTTCATGGGGAGAGGCCAACTGGAGGTTCCGTGCTTGTAAATGTCCTGGTCATTGTCCCCTGTGTCTCTTCTCTTCGCTGACTAACACCTGTATCCTTTGCTGTAATAAACTGTAACCATGACTCCATCAGTTCTCAGTGAATTCTGAGTCCTAGTGACTGACCAAACCAATCGTGCTCTAGGGACCCCCAAACTTGCAACTGGTATCAAGGTGAAGATGCTCTTGGGGACACCTGTTCTCTGCAGTTTCCATTTGGAGAACTCCTCTTCTGTGACTGGCCAAAGGAAGTAAGTGCCCAAGGGGCCTCAGGCTGGGTCTTGCGCGGTAGGACCCCTTGGCCCTAGCGCTCAGTGGACATTCTGCAAATAGTTTTGAATTGATCCATTCAGCCATGACAGCCCTTGACATACAGTAAGGCTTGGATGTCGGTTTTGTTGCACTCACTTTACAATGTGAAATTGGACCCAGAGAGGGGCAGTGACTTGCCCCGATCACACAGCCGAGACAGGATTTGAACACTGGTCTGAGGTTTCAAAGCCACTCTTCCTCCTGTGCTCCAACCCTCCCCTCACTGTGTGGCTGGGAACAGGACAGGCTGAGAGCAAGGAGGCCAGGGAAGCAGGAGCCTGGGGTGGGCAGTGCCCAGGGAAAATGTGCAGTGGGGTCCCGCCCAGCGGCCACTCAGCTGCTCAGAGCTGGGCTCAGAGGAGACATGTTGGGGGCTCGCAGTGATGCTATCTGTCCTGTGAGTGTGTGTGGCCTCAGAGAAAGGAACGAGGGGGAGGGAGACCGAGAGTTAGGAGGAAAGCTTTGTAGATTTATGAAAGGAGAGTCAGATAAGACGAGATGAGGATTTCGGGGCTGTGCTTCTATTGCACAAATCTGCACTTTGAGTTGGAAGAAAAGATTTCTTTCTTTTTTTTGGTTGTTATTTGCTTAAGAGAATTGGAGAACCAAGAGCTGTCTGGGTGGATGATTAATGGGAAAAAAATTACATTTCGATGAGGTCTCTCCTCCTGAAGGGTGGCTCTCATCAAAGGGATGTGTGGAGTGAATGTCAGGTTCATTTCCTCATTTCCGCCCCAGCTGGGGCTGAGAGAGATGCTCTCGGTGGGGACGGGGTAGACAAGAAGCCGCTGAAGGCGGAGGGGTCTCGTTAACAATCCTTGCAGCTAACGTGTACAGGTTGCTTCCTATAGGGCCTGGTGTGGTGCTGAGCGTGTCTCACGTATCGTGTACAGATGGCGGCCCCATGAACGAGGGGCCACGAGCAACCCCATTTCACAGATGACAAAATGAAGCTCGGGGTGTGAGGGAGTTGGATCAGGGTCTCGGGCTGGAAACACGACTGTAACTGGATCTGCCTAGCCTCTTCTTTCAGACTCATTCAAGGTCTGGAAGAGTCTTTTGGAGATAACCTTGGGCAGGTGTCCGTCTGTTCCCAATGAAAGGGTTCAGGAGAGTCAAGAAATGCTCCTACTTGGCAATGGACCACCCAAACTGGGGTGAGTGGTCACCTACCCACCACCTTAACCGGGCTTAGACAGCTCGCAGAGGGTCTCTGTCCTGGGTGTGGGGACAGTGGTTCAGGACTGGGAGGGGACGGAGGAGGCTCTCTGCCCACCGCCGTGTGCTCCAGGAATGCAGAACTCAGAAGGAGCTCTTCTCCCTCTCTCCACTGGAGACCCAACCTTCTGCCGGCCCCTCAAGGTCATCAGAGGTGGGGCCATTGTCTTGTGGAGCAGTGGACATGCTTCAAGCAGCCTGTGGACAGGACGCGCTGGCAGGATCATGAAACATCTCAGGGGGAGGCTGCCTTAGCCAGCTTGAGGGAGTCAAGGCAGGCAAAGCTCTCTTCTCCTTGCTCATTGGTTGTTTGAAGAGGGTTCTTCTGCAGGGAATTGTTGCAAGTTAAGATAAGATTCATCCTTAATTCTTCAAATATTTACAAATGTGCTAGACCCTGGGGTTAGAACTATAAGACTATCATGATTTCTGTCCTTATAGAACTGATGGTGGATGGCTGGATGGCTGGTTTGACAGACGGATGGGTGGATGATTAGACGGATGGTTAGATGGGTGGATGGTTGGCTGGAGGGATGGGTGGATGGTTGATTGGATGGATGGATTGACAGACACATGGAGAGACACAGAGACAGACAGAATGCCTGGGCTCAAATCTCAACTCCTCACCTCCCTAGTGTGACCTTGAGCAAGTTGCTTAACATCTCTGTGCCTCAGTTTCCTCATCTGTTAAATAGGGGTGATAATAGTATCGACTTCAGAGGGTTTTCCTGAAGATAAAATGAGTAATTATGTAAAGTACTTAGAATGGGATGTGCACAAGGTAAATGCTATGTGAATGTTGGATTTTCTTAGCAGAGAAGACAGACGTTAACAAAAGAACAACATAAAAAGTATAAAATTATAACTCTGATCAGTGCTACAAAGGCGAGGAAAAGGGTGTGGTGACACCATGAACAGAGTGGGGAGGGAGAGGGAAAGGAAGTCAACCGCAGTACGGAGGTATACGCAGGGGAGATGAGAAGTGGGTTCAGAAGTGGCCTGGGTGATGAGGGCTAAGAATAACATTTTAGGGCCTGGGAACAGCATGTGCAAAGAGCCTGTGGTGGGCAGAGGCATGATGAGAACAAGGTCTGAGGGGAGATCATGTAGCTAACACTCAGGGACAGGTAGAGTAGGAGGGTCAGGGCTGGGAAGGGCTGAGTTGGTGGGGGTTTCTGAGAGTAGTGGGGAGACCTCCTCCAGGAGCAGAGGGAGGGACCAGGAAGGGAAGGAGAAGGGAGTTTGATCATGTTTGTATTTCTAGAAGATTGAGATTGGCAATAAATAAATAAATAAATAAATAAAAATCCCAAGTGTCAGAGTTGAGGGTCTTGGGCACCCCAGGCTGGTCATCTGTTCTACTTTCTGCCTTTATGAGTCTGACTCTTCTGGGTACCTTCTATGAGTGGAACCATGCAGCATCTGTCTTTTTGTGCCTGGCTTATTTCTCTGAGCATCATGGCCCCTGGATTCATCCATATGGTAGCAGGTGTCAGAATGCCCTTTTTAAGGTGGAACAGTGCCGCATGGTCTATCACAGGGTGCCTTCGATTTATCCGTCGACGGAGACACACAGCTCGCATCCCCATTTTAGCTATCATGGGCAACGCAGCTAGGAACCTGGGCGCGCACGTATCTCTTCCAGAACGTGCTTGCAATTCTTTGGGGTTTATACCCAGGAGTGGAATGGCTGGATAAGAGGATAATTCTAGTTTTAACCACTTGAGGAACCTCCACACTGTCTTCTGCCATGGCCACACCGGTTCGCGTCCCCATCAACAGTGCACGAAGCTTCCTTTTTGTCCACGTCCTCGCCAACACTTGTTACTTTGTGTAACAAAGTGATGCTGCCAGGTTCTCTGCGGGGAAGCGCTCATGTTAACTCGGTCGGACCCAGTGAGGTACCCAGATAACTCAGGATAGTCCCTCCGCCTCCAGATCACTCACGCAATCACTTCTGCAAAGTCCCTTTGTGGAAGGGAGCCTAGTCCTGGGGCCTGGGACGTGGACATCCATGAAGCCATTATTCTTTCTTCCACAGCTGAGCTGGAGAGTTTCCAGGGAGCCCGTCCCCTTCCCTGTCCTCAGACAAGGTGGGAGGTGATCTTCCGAGGACTGAAAGGACTGCCAACATTTTCACATAAATACCCTTCCTGCTGTGATGTTGCCCTGCCCCGTCTGCTGAAAGGAATCACTGGAGAGGCACATGTCCCCTTCTCTGGTCTGATCAGCTCTGCAGGCCGGCCGCCTTGCAGATGTCCACAGCAGTGGTGCTCAAGGTCATGTGCAGGAGACAGACCTGAACCATAGTGTTGCATAGATTGAAATGAGGTTCTGTGCCTCAACAGTAACCCAGAAAGCGCAGGTCCTATGACAGCAAAGCTACAGAGACCTGGAAGTCCAGAAGGTTTCACTGAGGAGGTGACATTAAGCCCAGAGCAGGAGTTATTCAGGCGAAGAGTGAGGGGAGAGATTTCCCAGCAGAAGCAACAGAATAGGCAAAGGCCCTGTGGTTGGGTAGGGCTTGGGCGTTCTGGGATTTGAGAGATGGAGAAGGTGGCTGACATATAGCGAACAAGAGGCTGGAGAAAGCAGCGGGCCCGCTTCCCATTCCAGAAATATCTCTGATATTAAACACTTTGAATAAGGGATTATTTTCCTTTCTGCAAAAGTCATGGAAATCCCACAGTTAGGAATGGGTGTGGGGCCCCATTACTCAACGGTAATCACAGCGACAGCATAATTTTTAGTAAGAAAGGCGACCGTCCGTTTATTATTCCAGTAGTGGGAATTAAACACACAGCATCTGTGAGCTGAAAATTAAATTGTGGGTGACCCACGGGAGCCACAGGGAGGTAAGAGGCTCCCTTTCCTTCTCCTCCCGGCCCCGCACCTCCTGCCCCTGCTGCCCTTCCCAGCCACCCCTGGTTGTCCCCCCCACCAGATCCTTCCTTTGGAGTTGAGTCACAGATGAATCTCAGTCCCATTTCCTGTGCTCCAGGAGGCCTGCACGATGAAACGGCGTCTCCCCACAGCGAAAGCCAAGCCAAACAGATTATTGTAAGATGCATCTGCTGTAGATTAAACATTTGGAAAAGCCATTTTATAAATATTTTTTCCCACAACCACATCCCCATATGGCCGCGAGCTCCGGTCTCCGCTCCGCATGCTGCTGGCGGCCCCACGCATGTGCATTTAATGTACACTCCAGGCCCGGGACTTGGGCTCCCGGCCTCCCAGTGGCATTCCAGAGTGACTTCCATTCTCCTTTTGGGTGCTTATCGGACTGTGGGGCGGACAAGGCTTTTGGAGCCTATGAACCAGGTGGGGCTGGGTGTGGGCGGTGAGCAGTCTTCTGTCCAGACACCCAGCTCACGGCCACTTGTCTGCTGTGGGCTGAGTTGGGGCCACAAACTCCAGGAAACCAGGTCCTTATCTTTCCAGAGCAGCCATGCAGCTGAACAATACCCCTGAGGGCCAGCCCTTGCCCACTTGAACCACTCTGGAGGACCACCGAGCCCTGCTGGTTCTCTGCAGCGGGTTTCTCTAGAATGTGCTTCTGTGGCCTGCTGCCCCCACCTCCTACCCATTGCCTTCACCCAGGCTGCCTTGGGCCTTGTCCACTCTCCCCTCCCTCCATGTAACTCGAGCAGCCAAAGGGACCATGCTTCTGCCCTGGACCCCAAGCAAGATACAGAAACTCTAAGAATTTGGGGCTTTGGCAGGACTTGGCATGAACTGATAACCAGAGGGTCTTGCAAATGCTTGGCTCTGTGCAAGACCCCAGTGCCTTTGCACATCCCAGGATGACCAAGATTGAATTTCTCTTGAGTGATGGGAGCTCAGAATCAGAGCTAGGTTATTTAAAGACTTTTTAGAACCTAGGGTTTTTTTTTTTTTTTTTTTTTTTTATGTATGTGTCTGTGATCTGAGTTTCTGGGTCAGAATAGTGCTGCTGAAAGACTGGGAGCTTGTAGAAAATACTTACCCTTGGGCCCCAACCAAACCTACTAAGTCAGAATCCCTGGGGACAGCGACCAGGAATTCACGATCTCCCAAGCTCTCCGGGGATTTCTGCATATGCTGACGTTGGAGTGGCCCCGGATTCAGGACTGTGCCCCGTAGACACAGCCTCTTAGAAGGTGCTCAATAGACCCACAGCTGACAGTACAGACACATGCGGTCATGGGTTGAGAACCATGATTCTCAAAGTGCATGGTCTGGGGAACCCTCAGGGTTCCTGAAGTCTTTTCAGAGGGTGGACAGGCTCCAAACCGTTGCCTCCTACTACTGAGCCATCGTATGCCTTCTTTCCCTCGCCCTTTCACAGGAACGCAGTGAAGTCTTCCAGCAGGCACATGGCGTGCCACTGAAGTCCTGACCTGCGTGCTTGTGATTCTGGCGCCTTTAAGATGTATTAGTTTTCATTTCTAACACATTAAATATTGATCGATACAATCTCCAAAGACCAAAGCCCTTTGGGATTCCCAATAATTTTTAAGAGGTAAAGCGGTCCCAAGACCGAAATGTTCAAAACCCTCTGACCCAGCCCTTGTCACAGGGACCTAGTAAGCCCCCAGGGACAAGAACCACCGGATGTTATTCTGTCCATATTACAGGGGAGAGAAAACAAGGCCGGGACTGAAGTCCCCCGGGCACCTCCTGCCTTCCTCGCTCCTGGCCTCCCTGGTCCGCTTCCAGATCCTTCCGCTGCTGGCCAAGCTTCTGCCATGACTGGCAGGTCTGGAATCCTGGCCGGGGTGCAAAGGACCAGCGGGGCTGACCGGACGGCCCCTCCTGCGGTCTGCGCTTCCGCTGGGCAGGAGCCCACACGATCTCATGCCTTTGGGTCAGGGAGCAGTGGACGCGGGTCTGCTCTGAGAAGTTAACACCCCCGCTCGCTCGGGCAGACTCAGCTGGTGAGGAGAGGTGTCCACCTGACACGGAAGGCTGCCATGGGTGCCCCCACCGGGAACCGTAAGGCATCCTGCGTGCTTGGCCCTGCCAGGCTTTGAGAAAGGGGAGGCTTCCACTGCTCCCTCGTCCTCTGGGGGGACGGCTGCTGGCCTCCGCCGATGTCGGCGGCACGCACGTGTGCTGAAGTTTGCGCTGCAGTGGCAGAGGGGCCGGAGGCGGGAGGACGAGTAAGAGGAGGCAGAGGAGGGATGAGGAGGGAGGAGGAAGGGAGGAAGAGGGTGAGCTGCCCTGGCATCTCAGGGCGGGGTCGGCTACGGTGCGCTTCTCCAAAGGTCGGGAACAGAAACTTGGCTCAAAGATAGGAAAACCCTTATGACTCCAAGACACTGTTGAAGAAAACAGAGCTGCGGTGTCATGAAAGCGGCAAAAACAGGCTTTCCCCAGGAGCTGTGGCAGTGCGGGCAGAGGCCTCGCGTGGAAGGGTCCTGACCACTGCCAGGAGCAGCGGGGACTCCCCGCCGGGGAGCAGGGCTGGGGTACGGGTGTCAGGGTAGCAAATTACCGCGGGGGAATTCCCGGGTCTGGGTCAGCCAAACCAACAGGGTTCTTGCTAAGGGCAGGCAAGGGGGTGAGACACACCGGGAAGGCTGGCACGGGGTGGGGTAGGACGCAGGTCAGACATGGGGGTTCTCTCCACAAGGACGCGACAGGGTTGTCCATGGGGCTCTGCAGGGGTGGAGACCGAGCCCGGAGTGGGGCCTCGTGGAGCGGAGGTCAGGGTAGCCCGACTCCAGTCCGGTCCAGGAGAGAATCTTTGTCGATAGGAATGCGTGAGCGAGGCAGGCTGCTCCCGAGAGCGAGTGCGCCAGCGGCTGCCTGTCCGTCCACCTACCAGACCCTGCGGCATCTCTTTCTCGATCTACGGCTCGAAACCCCCAAATCTCCAGAAAGGGCATAGTTCTCATTCCTGGCTGCTATCCAAAGCCCCCTTTTCAGCCCAAAAAAAGCCTGCTGAGGGCTCGTTTGGTGTCAGCCCCACCCTTGGCTCTGGGATATACCCGTGAACAGAAGACTGTCCCTGCTCCGGGCAGCTCTGGGTTCCGTAGGGGAGCAAGGCAGGCTCACAGACCATGCTGCAAAAGAGACCCCGCTGCCCACCTGAGTCCTGTGGAGAGGGGGAGGTTGGTTCTGATTAAGGGAGGGGGGTGTGGGGCACAGCACCCCCACATTCTCCCCAGTCCCTCACCTCCCTCTCCTTCAGGGAACTACCCTTCCCATTGCAAGGACAGGTGGGTGGGGAGGGCAGTGCCCCCGACCAGGAGCTCCAACTCCAGACCCAACCCAAGTCGATCCCTCGGATTTCATACCTGGATGCTGGGAGATGAGCGTTGTCCCTCATGCTTAGAGCCTTAGGGTGTAAGACCCTTCCTGTCTATGCCCTTGTCCCACTGTCCCCATACAGTGGAGTGGGGCAACACCAAGCTGATCATACCCTAGGAGCATCCATGGAGCTCCTAGATCAAACCTTCCCTGAAGGTCTCCCCTGGGATTCTTTTCTTGTGTGAGCAAATAAATTGACCTATTCTGTTTAAGCCGAGCTGAGTTGTTTTTTTGTCCCTTGCCACAAAGAGAATCCTGTTTGACACAGGGGATCTAAAGTGTCTTTACAGAGGAGACATCACTGAAGTGGGTCCTTAAAACAGCGCAGGTCTGGCTAGAGGAGAGGGAATCCAGATGAGGGACGATTGAATCCAAGGGGTGAACAGGGGAAGCTGAGAGCATAGGGGAGTCCCTCCCCCAAACCCCACTTTGTTCTTCATGGTTTTCCGTGTGACTCAGTGTAGCAGACATGCCACAAAGTCAGCGACCGATGAGCGTTTGGTTGAATGTGGACTATGACTCGACCCCACATTCACGGACACCTGGAAAGACAGGTTTGGAATTCTCAGGCCTCTCCATCCGTCCCAGCGAGTTAGCCCTGAGAGCAAATGGCTAAGGGGCTCCCCAACCAGAGACATTTAGCCCAAAGCTTTGTTTCTCCCCAGATGCCCTGTACGTGGAAGACGGCCCAGGATGTGGGATGCACACTCCCCACCTGACCCCTCCCAGGTTCACGAGCTGGTCTGTCTGGGAACATCCCACTTGAAATCAATGATTACAAAAGCAACGCCAAGTCAGCCCTTCTGGGTGCCAGCAGCCAAGGTGGGAAAGTGTTTCTTGATTCTGTTCATGGCTTTTGGAAATGGTTCGAGACGGCTCCATCCATAAGGATGTCAGGAAGAAGTTCGTGTCTATGCAGCGAAAGGCAGACGATGCAGTGACTGTGGGTGATCTCACGCGAGTGAGGCTCGACTTGCCCACCAGCGGGGGACTGAGCGCCTCTGAAATGCTAATGTTTTCAGACCCAGACTCTGTGGTTTTCAGTATCTCACACAGCACAGTAAATTCTGATGTCAGCCGCTTATTGATTTTACAATTTCCTTGTTTCCCCGTCCCTTGCTTTCTGTCTGTGATTTTATTTATTGAAGACTCAACCTCACGAGGTTGACTCAGATCGGCCCCGGGGTCCCAGGTCCCAACCCACGAGGCCACACAGAAGGCCGCCTCCCTCTCCGGACGGACAGTGTGCGTTCCTTCTCGTCTGTGTTTGCTCAGTGATCTCCGGGGGCCTGATGTGCTGCCGGCCACAGGGATCCAAGAGGCCCAGGACTCATTCCTCTTGGAGGAACGCGCTGTCCCATTATGAGACACGCATACGGACAGAAAGCACGGAACAGCAGTGGGTTCTAGAAAAGTCAGAACGCTTGGGACAACCACCGGCAAGTTCAGGGAGGGCTCAGGAAGGCGGGTGAGAATCACTCTGTCCCCTGCATCTGTGTCCCTTGCCAGGTTCCCTGTGTCACCGTGTCTAGTCTTTCCATAAACCCACCAGGGAGACTCACAATCTCCTTTGTGAGGAGGGGAGAAACTGAGACTCAGAGGCGATGCCCCTTACCCAGGACCGAACAATGCCAGGACATGCGCCCGGATCATGGTGGCTCCCAGGTCGGTGTCACCAGCTGCATTATTCGGCACTTAAATGATTTTCGAAGTTGCCCTTTAACTGCCGATGTCGCAGGGTCCTTTGGAGCTGCCCAGCAAATCAACGTTGTGTCCCTAGTCTCTTCGCCCTTCCCTTCTCTTAGACAACTACTTCTCACTCTCCGCTTCTTTCCTCAAACCCCCACGGCTCCCCACTGTCCACCTGGTTTCTCAGCCGTGGGAGGAAGATTTCTGCAGCATCGCCCCACACCCCGCCGACCCCGTCCAGCTCTCCCCCAGGCACCTGCTGCTGTCCATTTGCCTCTGGACCACCCACATGTCCCCCTTTGCTGGGTCATCTCTATTAACATCAAAAGTGCTATAAAGTTTTCCCGACTTTTTAAGAAGAATCCTCTTCTTGGCTTCCACCCAGATGCCAAGCGTCAGCTCCAACAATAGCCCCAAATGGGGCTCCTGGTGCCCCCAGCCCCAACCCCCACCCCCGAATCCGGCTCATCTCAATAAATGGAATCCCATTCTCCTCATTCCTCAGGCCAAACCCTTGCCTTGGAGTCCTCCTTGACCTTCTGCCCATCTGTCTCCTCCCCCACATCCAGCCCCTTGACAACTCTGGTCAGCTCTGCCAACTACTTCCCACCAGGTCACCAGGCTAAAAGGTCCAAGCTGTCCAATACGTGCCCGAGACCATCAGCGCTGTGCCTCTGCCCCGGGCCCCGCCCCTCCGCCTCCTCCTGTCTTCCCCGGCCGTCCTGCACACAGCTGATGGGTTCTCCTTTCAAGTATGAGACTCCCCAGGAATAAACGCTGAAGTCCTCGCAGGGCCCACGAGTCTGAACTGGCCCTCTCAGCCCTCACTCTGTTCATGGCAGACTCTCCCGTCACACGCACAAGACTCAGTTGCCTAGAACGCTGGTCCCCTTGTTTCTTGCAGGAGGCCCGTGGAATGGCCTGGGCCGCCCCCGCCCCCACCCCCACCCCGCGAGATTGGGATCTAAGGGGTCTGGGATTGGCCTGGGCATGGGGTCTGAAGCTCCTGGCGGCTCAGCTGTGCGGCGGGGCTGAGGACGGCGGCTCTGGCCCTGGGTGGCTGGAACTCATAGCTCCTTTGTTCTCCCGTTCTTACGACATGTCGGGAAACCGGCAGCTCGCACCCAGCCGAGCACAGCGGATGAGACAGGAAGGCTCTTCTGCCAGGGACAACCAAGCAGCTCACCAACCCTCCGGCAGCCCCATGGCTGAGTTTGCCGCAGAGTGAGTGGCTCAGGGACGCAGGAAGCCCTGTGGGTCAGGAGCTTCTCCCACTCTCTGCTTGTTGCTGGAGAATTTGTGTGCCTTTGGGCAACTACCTTAACCACCCCTTCTTTGAAACGGGACCGTAATTGTCCCTCAATTCTGAAGGTTAAATGTGGGAACCATATCTGCTGGGCGTTCAGCACCATTCCCAACACGGAGTAGAGGCTCGAAGCCTGAGCGGCACAAGGCCATACGCTCCCCATCTGGGCGCTGGCTTTCGTGATTTTGCTCACCGCCCAGCACATCCAAGGGCTCAGACACACGGCTGTGAGCTCCATGAGGGCAGAAATAGGGTCTGTCTTGGTTATGGCGGAAACTCCAGCACTTAGAACATACGGCATGGTGATAGACGGTAAGCGCTCAAAAAGGTTTGTTGGATGTTGAATGTAAATGAACATTTGCATCACGGGCTTCTGGCAGCCCCTCAAAGAAGCAGAAAGTCACTCTCCTTCATGGATGCGGCAGGAAGGAACTCAGGAGTGCTGGACAGGAGCCTTGCTGGACACATTAGGGAGACCTCCACTGCAAGTGGTAGAAGATCCTGTCTCTACTGCTTTAATAATAAGAGACTAGGTTATGTCGTCGGGAAAGAGATCTAAAGGCAGGGCAGCTCCTGGGTCGGTGGATTCAGGGGCTCAGGGATAGTGCGAGACTGTTTCTCCTTCGCTATCCTCTGTGTGCCGGCTTTGTCTTTGGATGTGTTCCCTCAATGTCACAAAAAGGCTGCCAACCCTCCAAGTATCTCACACAGATGGGAAAGATTGTAAGGCCGGGAAAGGGCCATCTCTCCTTGTAGGTCTCTTTGCAAAATGAGCAAACCTACGGCAGCAGCCCCTCCGTGTCTTCTCACATCCCATTGTTCAGAAAGACTTGCATGCCTGTTCTCCAACCATGACTCATCCCTGAGCAGGGGATCAGGTTGGCCTCCTGAAGGGAGAAGAGAAAGTCAGCAAAGAACGAACAACCTCAGTCACCCGTACCCTAATCATTAAACCAGGAAGGACAATTTAAAGGGAGGGAGTTGAATCCCAGATAAGCATCACGAGGCAGGTGCCCCAGCCTAGAGCTGCTGACCCCTCCTCAGTCAGGGAGCTTTTCACGGGAGGACGGGGGAAGAGAGGATGAAGGCTGACGCTTGGGTTGAAGAGCACGTGCCCCTGGAGATGACTTCTGTTTAAAACCGGGCATCCGTGCTCCACTCAAGGAAGCCTGGGGCAGTGATGCGGGATCCAGACCAGTCACCAACATGATCTGTAGCGCCCTCTCTTTGCGCTGGCCTGGCCAGGACCCCAGAATGCTCTGGAGAGTGCCAGGCTCCCCACCCCCGCCACAACCCTTGGGGGCTGGCTGGACCCTGGCTTCTGGATGCCCTGATGGGCAAGATAAGCCAAGAAAAACCAGCTCCCTTTGAAATAAGTTAATAATCCCCGGCTCCCCTCCCTGATGCCCTGGGTGGCTTCTGTGCTTTCCACCTGCAGAGCGGAGCCTTCTAACCTCCCCGACAGCTTCTGCTTCATTAACTCATGGTACCTGCTTCAGACGGCGTCCCTTCCGGGCATGACAGGAGAAACCGCTCCTTTCCTGGGTCCCCCCCACCCCCCGGGGCCCTTAGGTGGGGAGGCTGCCAAGAAGTGGAGGTGGTTTGTGAACTTGAGAGACAGACATTCTTTGCCTTTTGAGACTGTTTCCTCATCTGTGAAATGGGGGTGTTAATAATAGAACATAGAGTACAATTTCAAGAAGTGACAGTTAATGCAATTACCATGATGAGTCTAATTACACGATGTGAAATATGTGCCTCAGGCGGGCTCCCGGTGAGCCCACACTGATCCCGCTAGACACAGTCGGACTTGCAAACTGGTTTCTCTTGAGTGAACTAATTCCCAGAGCGGGACACTGCCAACGCTGAGACCATGTTTCCGGCCGAGGGGAGAAAAAGCCCCAGCACTGTGTCTTTAGAGGAAGTTTCTCCTAGTGTCCTGAGAAACCCTCGGGACAAGCCCTCCCCGAAGAACAGTCTAGAAGGAACGGAGGGCGAGGCATGTGGCCCCATCGGTTGGGGCATCTCTAAGTGACCAGACCTGTGCCCTGTCCAAATCTACAAGATTTAGAGATGCAGGGACTCAGGTGTTCCAGCTTTTGAGAGGCAAATAGGAGGTCATTCCCTGCCTCCCCTGCATTCTGGTTTGTCTGATCAGAGGCAGGAAGGATCTGCTGTATTTCCAGCCTGACTTCTGTCTGAGTGGAAGTCTCCCGTGGACCACCAGCAGTTACAATACAAGATGTTTTTTTTTTTTTTTCCGATTTAAAAATGTGTTTTTATTTTTTTAATAATCAAGTGTAATTCCATAATTTCATGATTATTCCCATAGAAAGTGACTATATATTCTATTAAAAAATACAAGCCATGTAAAGAAAAAGGAGACTTTTTGGAGAACGCTGTAGCTCCAGAGTATATTCAAGGGTAATTCAGATATTAAATCCTTAGGTAATTAGCAATGACATTTAATGAGCCATGTTTTTTTGTTTTTGTTTTTGTTTTTGTTTTAAATTTCCCAGGGCTTTATTCTTTTTTTTTTTTTTTTTTTCCAGTGTTGTTATCATTCCCATTCTTCAGGTAAGGAGATGGGAGCCAGCAGAGGACACGGCAGGCACTCTGCTCCTGTCCCCCAAGCCCCCTGACCCCTCTATTCCCCCCACCCCGGCTCTGCCTGTGCCTGTATTCTTGGAGACCTGCTGGAGTCCAGCAGACGTGGAACCGCAGAGCCCGGGATTTTCGTGACTCAGCCTCCCCAGGTGACTGTCCCCGGACACTGGTGGGTGTGGGGGTTGAAAACCCAGCTCCCTTGGCTGGAGGGAGAACAAACCAAGGGGCAGCTTCCGCTCCAGAGCTGCTGCTGGGACTGGGCGAGGCTGGGACTCCTTGTGAGGTCACACCTCCCAGAGCCCTTCCTTAATAAATCACCTGCACGCAGATCTCAGGAACTGCTCAGGAGCCTGCCTGACCTCAGAGGCAGGAAGAGGCTAGGTCACTGGCCCACGTCCACGCAGGGAGCGTAGTGGGTCTGAAGTGTCGGTTCAGCCCCAGAGCTCTCTCTTAGTGTTCTTGCACGCGGCCCAGCCAGTGGCCATCTGCAGAGCAGCAGGTCCCGAGGTTCCAAGGAGGGCAAGCCAGACAGAGGCTGGCAGCCCAGGAGAGTGTGAGCCCCTAGGTGAGGGGCGTCCTCATCCCCGGGGAAAATTGCAGGGAGACTCAGCTTATGTCTGGGCACACTCCTGTTAAGAGCACATGGTGCACGTCCCCTGGGCTTGATGTGGCTGCTTTTATGGAGGAGCACTGGACTGGGAGTCAAAAGGTGCAGTTCCAGTCCTGGCTTCCCCACCTGTAGGCTGTGTAACCCCAATCGCACCTTCACCTTTGCAGAGCGCTCCTTCAAGTGCACGGGTGTATAAACACGCAGACCTCCCATCAAGGTAGGAGCTTGTATAAGCATAGGTGTGAGGGGGACACACTGATGAGGTCCGCCCTGCTCATTCTGCACCTGCTTTGGTGTGTAGACACTGAGCAATGGAAGGCCAGATGTGGAGACCCCCTGCTTTCCTGGACTCACTTGCCCTCTGCTGGGTGGGCGCCCAGAGTACCTGTGCCATTTTACGCCTTTTGGATTTATACATGCCAAGTTCAAACCCAAGTTAGCATGCATGCGTTCCCAAGCAGGACCCAGGAGACAGGACTTGTCTGTGACAACTTAGACAATGTCACTGCGTGCGGGGGGACTCACACCCCTGAAACTGCATTCACATTTGACAGTCACTGAATTCTCACGGCAAACCTCTGAGCTGGGTTATGAGTCCTCCCACTTGTCCGGTGAGAAAATCGAGGCTCGCAAATCATGACAGATCTGGAGGGAGAAGGAGAGGTCCAACAGGCAGGAAGGGTGGGAGCGCAGGCACCTGTGAGAGACGCAGAAACGATTGTTTACATTTAGAATACGGATCCCAACAATGGCCTGGAGTTTGCTGGGGTGTGTGTGTGTGTGTGTGTGTGTGTGTGTGTGTGTGTGTGTGTATTTCTTTGTGTTGGCTTATCTTCTTCTGGAAAATCACAGAAGTAAATAAATCCTGCTAATAGAAGAAAGCCAGACCCCAGCCACCTTTCCTTCCTGCCGCTGCAGCAGGCGTGCACGATGGGGGATTACAGTGCCAGCAGGCTGGCTGCAGGGGAGAAGGGTGACCTCCCACAGTCAATTAATGGCAATAATTACACACTGTAAACAGTCTGGGATATAATTAAGGCTGGAGGCCCAAGGCTGGGCGTGCACCCTGTTGAGACTGGCATTGTCAGACATGGGGGCTGGAGTCTCAGCTCCCTCTGGGAAACATCAAAGCCCTGGTCTAGCCCTTGGGGTGGGCTGCAGACTCCTCCCTGCTTCCTCTGCTGCTTGTTCTCCCAGGACAGAGCCTGCCTTCCAGGGGGAGTCCTGTTCTGGCCAGTTGCCTGGCTTAGCAGAGGGGACCAGCTCTGTCCCAGTGCTGATGCCCTGTGCTGATGCCCAGAAACAAAGCCCTGTTCCCCAAGAGAGAGCCTCACCCAAGAAGGAAGGGGTGGCTGCTCCTCCGACACCAGAAACTCACTGGGTCTAAAAGAGAACTCCCTCTCCCTCCTTTCTCTCCCACTGTGCTGCTTCACCCACAACTCTAAAACCCACTTCAGGGCTCCCACCCCGAGCCTGGGGTCCACCTTGAAGCTTCTGTCTCATCTCTGACCCCTGGTTCATTCACTTATATCTCATCTCTTTCTACAAATATTAATAGGGAGCCTCCCATGACCAAGCTCTGTGTCATTGCCAAAGATAGTCAGTTCTATCTTGTGAATGTGCTCCATTCCCACCCCACCTGCTTGGAAGAAGTCCCTGTTATCTCTGACCTGGACAACAGTTGCCACCCCCCCCCCCGGTTTCCTGGTTTCCTCCTTGAGCCCTCAAAATGAGCTTAGAAGACTCAGGTCTGTCCAGGTCCCTCTCTGCTTGAAACCTTTCAAGAGCTTACCATTGTCCCTGTGATGGGAAAAGGTCTTAGCAAGCTGCAGGATCAAGCCCAGGCATGTTCAGTCCACCGTATTCCCCTCTTGCAATCTGGTGCTCCAGCCACCCGGTTTCCTCCCTGTCTTCCTGCTTCTGACCATTTGCCTGGGCTGCTTCCTTTGCTGGGAAGGCCCCTCTCCCCTCACCTTCCCTCACCTAGAAAACTCCAGCTGGTCCTTTAGGTCCATTTTATGTCTACAGCCTTTCTTCAAAAGAAACTCTTCCGACCCTCCTGCCTGGGTAAAGCTCCCCAGTACATGATTTTAGGACTCCATGATGTCACCTTTTGATAGTTAAATACTTTTGTGATTGCATGTTTAATGTCTTCCCTCCTGGCAATTGTTTGTAAATTCCATGATAGCGGGGGCCCTGTCTGAATTGTTTGATGAATTTCCAGCACCCTGGACAGTGCCATGTACCTAGTAGGTCTTCCCTTCATTGAACAAATGGGTGAATAAGTAAATGCATGTGTGAACAAATGGCTTTTCTTTTCCCCTGGGATGTAGAGAGGCAGCACGTTGTACTTTCAACTTTCAGTTTCTTTGATCCACCTGGAGCACTCTATTTATTTTTGGTTTGATTCTTGTAATTTGTCATTTTGGGCCTTGAAGTTTCCAGGTACCATCAGGTTTAGGGTGGTGGTTAAAGATGGTTACATATTATCTGGCTTTCCTTTCATGGCAGGTTAAGTCCATGTTGCCTCCACTTGAACCTGGGCTGGTCTACGACTTGCTCCACCTCTTGAGTAGAGTGAAAAAGGAAGCCCTGCTACTCCAGGCCTTGCTTATAAGAGGACGGCCAGCTCCCACCTCCTTCCTTGTAGAGCCCTGAGCCACTGTGTAAAGAGTCTGACTACCGTGAGTCCTCCTTGCTATGAAGAAACCCAAGCCATCCATCCGGTGAGTCATGTAGAGAGAGCAAGGCTGAGATGCTCCACCGGCTCCCAGCCATTTGAGTCAGCCCAGCCCAGATCCTAGACACATGCATGCATCCCCACTGTGCCTTGTCCACCTGACCCACAGAACACTGGTGCATAATAATAAGTTACCCTCTGAAGCCATGATGCTTGGGAGCATCTGTTATGCGGCAACAGACAACCAGACCAGGGGCTCCTCGGCTTTGACAGAGAAGACAATACTTCCAGGCATTTGAATAATGCTACATCCGCCCCCACTCACTGCAGTTGCAAATCCTCCCATGAGAGAGCTTGCTCTTGTAAAGCGCCCCTCAAAGTCCAAACAAGCAGATAAACAGCCTACCCATGGGTTTCTGACTTATGGGACAGGAACATTCTTTTGGTTTTGCGTTTTGGAGAGCCTTTCCTTGTGGTCTTTAATTTTTCCAAAACAGACTCTCAGCTGGTTCTCATTTATCCATGTGATTGCTGGAAAATTCTAATCCCTAATGCTAGACCTATGTTTTGAAGAACAGTAATCAGGAAAACTATGTTCAGGAGGAATGGAGCATCCTGGATTGTGTGTGTGTTGGGGTGCTGTGGGAAGAGAGCTCTGAGACCTGAGGACCTACCGTTCCTCGCCAGCATGTGGGCCCAGCCTGGAGCTCACTGTCCATGGGAGGTAATCAGATGGTGATGGATGTGGAATTATTTTGATGGTTGAAGGCTTTGTCTTTTCTGCCAAAGCAGAGGAGCCCCTTCTGGCTGTCTGTGATGTGATATCTCTCTTGGCTGCACAGGAGCAGTCCCTACTCTGAGGCTGGGCTTTGAGGATCTCGTCGGCAGGTGGAAAGACTTGGGACTTGGGAGAGCTCCTTCCCTGGCAGCTGCACGTAGTCTTGGCATCTAATACTTGCCAGCAGCATCCATGGGGCTCCCGTTGGCACGTTTCTCAGACTGAGTCCCGAGGAGAACATTTTGGGGAAGCTTCATGGATGGGTGCTGGAACACACTGGACGTTGGTCAGACACGACCTGGAGGAGGAGGCCGCACTCCAACTCCTTCATGGCAGAAGGGCTATTCCCTTCAGGGGAGAGCCATCAGCTGCCGGGTCCATGAAAGTAGTCAAGAGTGGGAGAGGGAGTTTAGAGAGGAGGCGAGAGACTGAGGAAGAGGGTTTGGGTGAGCACTAAAACCCTGGGGGGAGGGACCAATCGGCTTTTCAGGAGGGGGCAGAGGTGGGAGAGTGTGTGCTTGGGTCCCCAGAAGGGACCAGGCTGAGCCCTCCTGGGGTGGAGAAGGATAGGAGAGAAGCACAGTCAGGGGAGGGTGGGTGTCCGGTGGGTCAGTCAGGACAGAAGGGCTTGATGTGCTGGGAGGTGCCAGAGGGCTGACCCGCTGGCTGGAATGTTCCAGACCCTTAGGTTTTATACGCCGCTGTCCATCCAGTGACTCAGGCCATCTGGTGTTGCCTGCTCTGCTTCAAACCCTGCAAAGGCTTCCAATGCTCCCCAGAGAGACTGCCTCCTCTCTGCGGCCTTTGCTATCCACGCTGATCTGCCCCAGTCCCAGAGGGGGCTCTGGCTGCTTCGACTCAGAGAGACCTTCTCGGACCCCTCAATCACATCATATGCAAAAAAGCAATTTAAGAGGGTTTGTAAGTCAAAACGGACAATCAAAAGTGTGAGGCTTCGAGACGGAAACAGGAAGTGATCTTTATGCCTTGGGGTAGGCAAAGAATTCTCAAGCAAGACACAAAGAGCATTGGCCAAAGAAGGAAGATCGCTAAACTACTTTAAATAAAATTAAAATTAATAACAACTATCCAATAAGAGAAACTAATAAGAGAGTAACCAGCAGGTCACAGGGCAGGACAGAATACTCACAACACAGATTTTCATTCGACAAAGGACTGGGATGTTCGGAATATAAAAAGAACTGGGAACTAGTAAGAAGATGACCCACAAGAAAGGATACGCCACAAAAAGGGAGCACTCCAGCTGCCAGTGAACACATCAGGGGGCTTCACCCCATTGCTCATTAGGGTAAAGAGCAGAATAACATACTACACACACCCACCAGAATGACTAAAATTTGAAACTCAGACAACACCAGATGTGGGCTGAAGTGTGGAGTAACTGCTTGCCTGTGTGAGTATAAACCGACTTTGACTTTGACTTTGACAAACGTTATCTAGTAAGATGAACGTATTTATACCTTAGGGTCCGTCCGTTCCAGCCCTGGTGGAGACCCAGCAAGCGGAGAGATGTCCATATGTGCACAAAGCCACACACAAGAACTTTGTTGGGGCGCCACTCAACAGCCCCACGCTGGAAACAGCGTGATGTGCGCCCCGTAAAAAGGGGGCATCGTGGTGTCCTTCATACAGCGGGATGGGGCTCAGTGACATGGAGGAAGCCCGTCCACTGGGATTTGTGTGAAAGAACAGAAAGCCGAGTGCCCTATAGTATGACTCCCTCTACTTTCTGTTCAAGAAGAGACAAGAAGCATCCGTGAGGAGAGAAGTCGGAGGGAGCCCGGGATGGGGTGGGGGTCTTCTTGGGCTGGAACTGGTCTTCATGTGGAGGGTGATCGCACGGTGTGGTCACTTTGTGAAAACCCGGAGCCGAACGCTTGCTTCCAGTTTCTGGACTCTTCCAAATGTGAGTTCTACCTCGATCCAAGTTTTCCTTAAAAAACAACGAAAAAGAAAGCAAGCAGACCTAGTTTTCAGACACTCACTCTCCTGAGAACCCATTTTATTTTCCTCAAGCACCTATGAGAGGGAGTCGCAAACTCGTTTGGGGGCTCAGTTTTGTGAGTTCAAAATGTACTTCACCACCAAGATGCTGTGTGACTTTGGGCGAGTTACCTGGAGTACCTGTGCCTCTGGGTCCTCATCTGTGAAATGGCCATGACGGTCCTGTCAGACGTTGCCTCGTGGGTGGTTGTGAGGCTTGATGAGTTTCTATGTAGAGACAGAGCAGGCACCAGGACAGGGACTCACGCACAGATTTCTAAGGATATCGGTGTACTTGCTGTTCTCGGGGATTAACCTGTTCACGGAATGTCGGTCTACCCTGCAGACATGCGAGCTTCGAGGTGGCAGGGTCTTGACAGTCTTCCTAGGATGCTGCTTGACCACTCTAGGTGTGGAATAAATACTCATCAAATGACTGAGCAGAGTGACAAGAAAGGGGGTGTTTCTGGCACATGAGCTGACGGAAGGTCAGTGTGGCCCCCGGTGGAAGGGGGTCCATCTGGGACCCCTTACTTGTCTGGTGCCCAGGAGGGGGCTCTCTACGCAAAGAACCACACTTTGCGATCAACGGGAACCTTGGAAGGGAAGGAGAGAAGGGGCACAGTTGGCCAGCACCTTTCCCTGCTTCCCTAGGGCCCTGAGCCCTCGAAACAAAATAAAACCACCAGTGTCTCCCTGCCATGGTGGCTGTAGCATTTTTTCTTTTTTAAGTCATGCCAAGGATCACCGAAGACCAGAAACATGTTCTCAGGAGGTATTAAACCAGACACCAAGTCTCCCCCTGCACCCCCATCAGAGCTCCTTAGAGTTGAGACCCCAGCTCGAAGGACCAGGGTCCCTGGACCCCAGCCCTGCTGGATAGCAGGTGGGGGCCCGGCGGCAGGATTTGCCAGGGAGACGATCGAGGACGGTGCGAGTGTGCGCCCACCGTTCCCAGAGAGCTCTGTTTGACAGGACGTAATAAAAAATCTTTTAATCTTTGTCACTGTGGGTAGGCGGAGAGGCCAAAAGTCTCCATGTTTTAAAGGGAAATTTTAATTAGTATGTAAATTCGACTCACGGCATTAAAATGTCATTTGCTAAGTAAATGTTGCCGCACTCCGAGTTCAGGTATGTATTTGATCCTGTCCTGCCAAGGTGCCTTTGTGGGTTTCCCGAGTGTGTAACAACAGCATTTCAAAAACAAAATGAAATTCTCCCTCTGTTACAATGCACCCGGGTTACGGTTTCGCCGTCGGCGATGTGACTGGAATATTTTAAGGGAGCCGCCGGCGGCTCTGGCAGCCACATGGGCGACCCCCCCTTCCTGTCTGGCTGAGACGGGCTCTGGAGGCTGTGAAGGAGATCCTCGCATCCCCGAGTCCAGACCCTCAGCGTCTGGCGGGGGGCCTCGGGGTGCCCGCCAGCTCCCTGCAGAGGGCCAGACGTGAGCGGCCTCCTGGCTCGCAGACTGGAGCAGCCACAAAGGAAGGGGCGGAAAAGGAGCCCCGGGGGCCACGTTGCCCTTAATTCCGGGATAAATGACGTTTTATTGCTGGGCTCCAAAGAGCAGGAGCGGATTGTGCAGCCCGCAGTGCATGGGAATTTCTCCTGATGGTGATCAGTCGTCCTCTGAGTGTTAATGAAGCATCCCTAAGCCGACCCCGTGTGCACGTGCGTGTACACGTGTGTGCAGGCCTGGCCGCAGCTCCAAGCTGCCTGCCTCCCGCCGTGGGAGACCGTTCAGCTCCCCGTCCTGTCTAGACAGCAAGCGTGCCAGCCGCTGCCAGGGTCGAGCCTACTCTGTGTGTGTGTGTATGTGTGTGGATTTGCGTGGGTGTCCGTGTGTGTGCACACGCGCGTCCATGTGTGTTGGGGGTTATTCTGAAGACTACTCTCCAGGTGCACACACTGAGGCCAGGGGAGGTGGTGCCAAGGGCTGCTATGCCCAGAGCTTCTCCTCTTACCCACCCCTGCCCCAGCCAGTTGGGAAGACGAATTGGGAGAGAGGGGCGGGGACAGACATGCCCACGGGTGAGCTGGTTCTCATGCTGGCTGGGCCACCCACTGGTTATGAACCACACCCCAAGGGCTGCTACCCGACCCCCATCTTTTCCAAGTCAGAAAATGGCACCACAGGTCAGGGTGGCTAAGCCCCAAAGCCAGGGTGTCCTCTGGGGCTCACCTCAGGACACCCTCTGCGTCGAGGGGCCCGGGAGGAGGCCGGAGGAGTGAAGTCGACACTGAGGGATCCTTGGCCTCTGATGCGTCATACCTGCCTGGCCCAGCCCCAGCACGAACTGTCACCATAAAGCGACCCCCGTTACTGCTGAATATTTGCATATGACACCCTCCCTGGGCCCCCAGTAAAGACGCATCCCTCCCCCACACCGCCAGGCTTGCCCACCTGCCCTGGAGGAAGACAGTCATGTGCTTCAGAGGCACAGGCTTTCCAAATGGCCCTTTCTACGCTCTCCTCAGGGCTTCCGCTGAAAAACCTTGGCAGAGGGCCTGGTGCGTGCGGGGCCCGGGTTCAGCAGTGAAGCAGGTGTCCAGCCCTGTCCGGGAGCCATGGTTTGGGAGGAGAGCCAGAAGGTCCACGGGTGGGGAGCAGGACGCTCTCTCCGGAGCCTGGGAGCACTAGCGATGGGGACGCGTCTTGGAGGGCTCGGGGCAGGGAGGGAGGAACCAGGAAGCAGAGGCAGAGACAGACGGGGAAATGTGGGGGATCCCTGGAGAAGGGACAGTGGGAGCCGGTGCGTATCTCCTCCTTCTGCCCATTGGTTGTGGACAGAGCCAGCAGGAAATGTGTGGGAGCTCGAGGCAAGTCCTGGGCAGGAGGGAAGGTGCCGGGAACAGGGGACATGGTGCTTTTCAGCCCCAAGAGGCATCTGTGGGGAGGCTGCTCTCGGCCAGGCACCTAGACCCTTCCCGAGTAAAGGCCCCACTCAGACCAATGAGACCGGGCTGTCCCGAGACAGTCTCTCTGCACCAGTTCTTACTGGGGGCCATCCTGTGTCCACGCCCCCCCTACACGTGACATTTGTCAGTGTGGAGACAAGCTGGTTTGTCACACCTGAGGGGAGGGGGGGGAGGCTGCAGGCACTTAGAGGGCAGAGGGCAGAGATGCTGCCAAATGAGAGAGCCCGTCCCCTCGGGCCTCTGAGCGGAGCAGGTGTCCTGTGTTGGGAGAGTCAGGCTGGAACCGGGGCTGGGGATCCCTGCCTCACTGTCCTCGTGGGGCGGTAGAGATCATCACAGATCCTGTTTCAGAGATGCCGCTCAGGAAGCACCGAGCATAGCCCCCAACCCCTTCAGCAAGTGGTGGATTTCACCATTGTGCTGGAACTTTCCAGCCCTTCTGAACACAGACAGACCCTTGCTCATGCCGGACTCGCCACTCACGAGGAGGGGGGTGGGGAATGGCTTGTGCCTTTGTTCCCCCAACAACTTTCCCAACAGAGCACCCTTCCCAGGCTACGTTGCCCTCAACCCCCTGCCCACGTTCCAGAGTTTTCTGTCAACAGCCAGGTTTCAACATTTTTAGAATACTGAAAAGCTCTCAGTGTGTCAAGATGCTTCTGTGGGCCTTGAAAGGGTCATCACATAAGGAGGATCTGGGATGAGGTTTTGCCTCCTGAAAGGAGACTCAGTTTACCTCCTCCTGGGTCCCTCTCCCCATGGGCAAAGTTTGCAAAAGGCCTTTTTGCAGAGCTGGTGGATTAGCTCGTGGGCACTTCTGGGGAATGAGCTCAGGGAAGCACGCACCCATGCCACCACTGCCTACCGTGGAAGTCTGAGTCAGGGGCCCTTGGCTCTCACTGCACACCAGGGTCACCTGGGGAGCTCTGAAAGCGTGGATGCCTGGAACCCACCGGGCAAGGCAGACTTCCTGGGTAGGACAGTGATCCACCGAGCCCCGGGTCTTTGACACTCCCCAGGTGACTCCCGTGTGCAACCAGGGCCAAAAAGCACGGGCTCCAGGGCTGCAGTGGGCAGGATGGTGAGAGAGAGAGAGAGAGGCAGAACCTCACGCGAGGAGCCAGGGTTTCTGGGGAGGGGGTTGTTGGGCTCAAGTTACAGGATGGACTTGGATAAAGTCACCTGGGTCGGCTCCAGTGTGGAGGGCACAGGAGCGCTGTCCGAGTTCCCAGAGCGTAAGCCCCAGTGTGAGCTGACACCTCAGTCCCACCGCCTCCTCCTACCGCGGACACGTGCCCCGGGCACCGAGCCTGTGTGGTGACGCCGAGCGCACGGGGGTCCCAGTCCGCCTCAGCTGGAGAAGCCCGGGCATGACCTTCTAGCTCTCCGCACCCCGTTCCATTCCTCTGACCTTACTGAGAACGGCCGTCCTGCCAGGCACTGTGACAGATTCGGAGACACAGCCGGGAAAAAGAGGACCCAACCTGGAGTCGCCCTCCAGGAGCCTACGGTGAGTCGGAGAAACGAACAACACAAGGGATCAAATAAAAAAAGCAAGATCGCTTCCGGCCGTGGTGAGCGCCCCAAGGACAATCACAGCCATCCACCCGGATGACGGAGATTAGGATAAAGCCCAAGGCGGATGGGAGGGTTGGAATGAAATCACTCGTGAAAACGGGCGCGGCGTGGTAACGGGCCTCTAGCGGGTCCCCGGCTGAATTCCTCCCTGCTGTCCCCGTCACGCAGAGAGAACGCACGGCATCGGGAGGGCTATCAAGGACAGACAAGGAATCTGGGGAAAAGCGATGGAGGGTAGAGTACGGGACCTTCTCCCGCCCCGTGGGAGGCGCCAGGATCAGTGCTGGGTCCCACGTAGTTAACATTTCCCTCAACACCAGTCTCCTGTCCGCGCACAGCCCAGGAGGCCTGAAGGGTCCTCATTCGCCGGGTCACCCTGGGCGGGCTCTCTACTGCCATCCCGTCGGAGGGAAAATCGGAAAATCTGCATTCAGCAGGCGACCGTCCGTGAGTGGAGAGGAGCCCCGGATTCCACCCCGAACGGGGCCTCAGACTCGCCGTGTCCGGGGGCCGTGCTGGCCGGCCCACGCAGGGCTGTCGCCCCCAGGAAATGGAGTCTGGAAAGGAGCCAGTTGAAGGTTTACCTACGCGGACGGATCCTGCGGGGTCCCCAGCGCTTGGACCGGTGCCTGGCCTCCCCCCTGCTCAGGTCACGTCTGTCGGGGGCAGGGGAGGGGCTGGGGCGTGTGCCGGGCCAGCTGCGCTCAGTGACACGGCAGATGGCGGTCATGTCCACGCACTAGCTGGAGGGCCGTGAGGAAAAGGCCGAGATGAGGCCCGTCCCCCTGGGAGTGTGCGGGGTCAAAATGAAGGGCAGGAGCCCCGATGTTTTAGAGGAAAGAACCCCTTTCGGGATAAGTTGAAATAAAAAGTGAGCTCATTTTGTAAGCAGTGTGGAAAGGGGAAACTGGCTGGGGAGGGTCTAGCTCGGGCCAGGAGGGGAGCTGCTTCCATGTCCCAGTGGGAAGGCGGGGCCGCAGCGGGGGAGAGGGTGCCCCAACATAGCACAGCGGAGCGGGGGCAGCCCTGCTTTTCTCCCCACGGGCCCTGGCACCGGAGAGTGGCTGGGTCACAGGCCCCCCTGGAACTGTTCCTGCTGCTCTCGCCTCCACGGAATGAAGGAAGGAACCAGTGACCGCGCACACGGCCCGGGGAAGGCTCCCTGTTCACACAGGCGGCTGGGGTCCAGCTGTGCCCTGGCTCTCCGGGGCAAGCCTGGGCCCGTCCTCCCTGGGCCTCCCGTTCCTCCTGTGCTGAAGCTGACAGACCTCTCTTGGTTGCCCTTTCCTCAGTCACCGAGCAGCCCCACGCCACATCAGCCTAGGTCATGGGTTGGAGGCTGGAGGGGCTTGCCGAATCAGGTTACCAAAACTCAAGACCCCAACTAAGTAGATCCTGCTTTTTCAGGCTCTTTATGTCAGAGCCATGACCGTCGCAAGCCGAGGGTGCAGGGGACCTGCCCGGGACAGGAAGTGGGTCTGGACTAGGCTCCAGGGCTGTTTGGATCCTGAATCCAACTCCTTCTAGGTACAGCGTGTTTGCTTGGCAGCCCAGAGAGAGACATAAAGTTCTCAAGGTTAAGCAATTCATCATCCAATGAAATAATGCGCCTCTCAGGAAGGCATTTCTAACCTCCATCCCGCGAGCCTGGGGCCACATGTTCCCGTCGCTTACACTTCGGTGTCCCCGGCCCATCGCCGAGGATCTGCATGGACCTGTTGGGCACATTCCTGTGGGCATGGGGCCTCCAAGCAGAAGGGCGGTGCTGCCCTGATCCCCATCTCACAGATAAGGAAGCTGAGCCTCAGAGAGGCTGTCCTGTGACCAAGGTCACACTCCCAAGAGAGGGGGGCCGCCAGGATTTGACACCAGATGCGTGGGAACCCAGCTTCCCACTCTGTCCTTTCTGCATCTAAGTGTCCAACGCTGGTACAGTCGGGCCCTTTCCTCCAGTTCTTACCTGGGTCTCCCCCATTTGCATAAATGTGTAAGGACCAGAAACCCCTGACCGAGTGCCGGACGCTAACCCAGGCCACCTGGCCCCGGCCATGAAGCCCTTTACGCACGACAGACCCCCTTTCTCCCACTCAGTCATTCCCAAGACACATAGCCTAAATGGAGTGAGAATTTGGAAATCAATACCTCTGTGAGTATTTAGAAGTTTTAGCAGAACTTTGTTTTTTTTTTTAAAGATTTTATTTATTCATTTGTCAGAGAGAGAGAGCGAGCGAGCAGGGGGGCAGCAGGCAGAGGAGAAGCAGGCTTCCCACAGAGCAAGGAGCCTGATGCAGGACGCGATCCCAGGACCCTGGGATCATGATCTGAGCCGAAGGCAGAGGCTTAACAACTGAGCCTCCCAGGCGCCTGCCTCTTAGCAGAACTTTAAATAGAAGCCCCGGAAAGAACGCAGGCATTTTCTGCCCCAGAGCGCTGGTTCCAGGGCTGGTGACAGAGCCAGGGAGAAAGTTCGCTCAGGAACACAAGAGTTAAGGGGAAATACGTGGTGACTTATCATCGCCTCCACCCTCCTCCATCCTCGGGCCGATGCGTGATTTATCTGCGCACAGATATCAACGGGGTATCTCCGATGGGACGAGATGATCGCATTCTTTGGGTGTAATGCTTTCCTTATGTGGTTTAAATCCTCCCCGGTCACCAGCCACTCCTCGGGGGCCCATGGTTCGCGAGCCCGGGGTCAGCAGATGTGAGGTCGGCCTGGAGACTCCTCGGCATCGTCTTGAGCTTTCAGGAACTTCCCGTCAGAAGAAAACCCAGCAAGACAGGGAAAGCTGCCAGGACAATTAGGAAGAGTTGCCTGGAGGAGGCTTCTCAGATCTCTTTGAGAGGACGGGCTGATCTTCCTTCCAAGGTTACCTGTCCAGGCAACCGCTGAATCGCCTCGCTACTCCGAGGGCCTCGTGAAAAGGCTCTCGCGTGGGGAGCTGGGGCTGCCAACTCTTTGAAGAAGAGAGACGGCCAAGTTCAAACCTTTGCCCTTGTAGGGCAGGATGCTCAGAGCCTGGTGGCGTAAGGTTTAAGAGCAGACTGTTTCCCGAAAAAAATGAGGCTGCTTTCTCAGCCTGGGGCTAAAGGTAACTTTTCCCCCCTCTCTTGGATTTCTAGGCAGTGAAATAAAATCAGGCCTTTGTTTATAAAGCCTCATTCCTCTAAGGGCTCTGTTTGCCTTGGAAAGAGTCAAGGAAGAAAGCTGTGGGGGGAAGTAACCTGGCTTGCAGGTAGTAGGAGCGAAGCACAGAGAGCAAGTGACTCACCCTGGGTCACAAAGCCAAGCAGTCTCCAGGAGACAGGAGTCCAGTCTGTGCTTCTGGAACATTCTGGAACATTCATCTTCCCCCTAGAGTGGGCTTTCCCAACCACACCCTTGACATTGGGGTCGGCTATTCTTTGTGGCGGGGCCTGCACTGTGTGTTCTGGGAGCCTTAGCTGCATCCCCTGTCCGGGCGGCTTGACTGTAACCCCAGCCCCACACCAACCTCCCCAGAAAGGCTCGGGCCCCACTGTGCCTGCTGAGAACCACTCGCCTGGAGAGGAGGGTGACTCTCTCCGTGTTTGAAGAGCACAGGGCCTAGACCTTCGTTCTAATGATTTTCTATTTCTTTTATTTAGTCATTAAACACACACTGCCTGGGGGCCGTGTCACAGAGGAGGGCAGGGTTGTCCCTGTGGGAAGTGCATGCAGAGTGTGGGGACACTGAGGGTAGGCGGCTCTGACACTGCCTCTGTAGGAGGCAGACTCTGGGCCTGCAGCTGTCTGTCCCCTCTCGGGCACATTCTCCTAGAATTGGAACAACCCTCACCTCTTCCCGCAGCCGCCGACTTTCTCACCAGCCCTCTGGCCGCTGCCTCCCCTTGGGCACCCTTTTCTGGAGCAGAACCGCACCATCCTGTCCTCACTGGGAGGAGGAGAACTTTTCACCAGACCAGGCTCCCTGCTAAGCTCCCTCTGCACCACCCACCGACACAAGCCCCACAGCCCTACAGGGAGGTGGGGGGGGGGGGCTCTCGTTTCCACTTCCCAGAGGAGACTCCACACTCCCCCACCCACCCTGGACACCATGCCTGCTCTCCGTGCCCTCCCCACACTCGCCGGCTCTGCTCTGCCCCACCCAGGAAGGGCTTCCCACCGCATGTGGTGACCTTTGTGCGGCCCCCAGCAGCAGCCTCGCCTGGGCCGGAGGAGGGATGAGAGCCCGTCCTTCACCATCCGGGCCGTCTCCTCTAGGGGCCCTGGCTCTGCACCATGCCCCGGGGGCCCCAGTGGAGGGGAGCCTGGTGCCCATAGCAGTGCCCTCTCTCCACTGTCTGCCCGCCTCTGCTCAGGCCCCCACTCCCCCCGACGCTTCCCGGGAGGGACTCTCAGGGAAACTGCCTCCTGGACTGCCTGGGTCGTGCTTGGCCTCTGGGGGAGCCCAGACAAAGAGCCAAGTGCACCTGTCGTCCCCACCTGCCTATGGAGTCCTCACACATCCTGTCTACGCTGCCTTCCTCTGACCACTTCTGTCACCCTGCGGGCTTCTTGTCCTGTGTTCAACCCTCATCTGTCACACGTCACCCTCCCGATCTCCTCCAGCTGCTCTGGGCGTCCCGAAGCACGGGGACCCTCAGGGTCTTTACACGTGCTGTCCCGTGGCCTAGAATCCCTTCCCCGCTGTGAGCCCTTGGCAGCCCCTCCACCTCTCCACCTCTGACCTCCCTGTCCCACGCAGCCTCCCCGGACCGGCAGCCACGCTCCGTGCCGTCAGCCTGCTTCGCAGCGTCTGCACTCAGCTCCCCGAGATGACTTTCTCCGTGCGCGTGTGCACCTGTCAGCTACTCCTCCCACTTCCTCGGTGCCAAAGGTGAGCTCCCCGAGGGCAGGAACCTCACCGACCTTAGTCACTGCCTCATCGCCTGGAGGCCAGGGCCTGGGAAGGGTGGGGTTCGAGGGATGCTTATGGGAAGATGGACCGCGCGGATCCTGGATGGGTGGTGGGGGGAGGGGCTTGAAAGGGGGCCCTGTGAGTTTCTCCGCATTCCCAGGACCCCAGCCAGCAGGCATCAGGTGTCTTCAGGAGCCTGTCCTGGGCTGGGCACTGGGCACCTGGTCCTTGTGCCAGCTGGAAGCGGACAGCCGTGAACCCGGAGACACCAGCAGAGACTCAGCATGGCTCCCTCGGTGTCCCCTCACCGGGCAGGAGGCCCCCCCGGGTTTGAGCAGGACACCAGCACTTGGCCGTGTTCCAGGAGAGGAGAGGAAGAGAAATCCCGCCCCACTGGACAGCTGAGGATTTAGGGAAATGCATTTAGAATCGCCATCCTAGCAGCTGCCAACCGATGACTTTTCCATGCAGCCTGGACGGCTTTAATAAAAAATGAGAACTTCTCCATCTGCTCTTTAAAGATAAGCCCCCAGTTCCCCAAATCAGTGAGCGACAGAGGCCCAGGGGCCTCGGGGAGGTGGTGACAGAGCCGATTAGCCGGGATCCGGATCGGGCGGCTCTGGAGGCTGCCAGGGCCTCCCAGCCGTGGGACAGGAAGCGGAGGCCAAAGTGTGGGACTTGGGTAATTAAGATGTCATTTAGTCCTGTGATCGCCCCCTCGGGCCCCCAGGGCCACGCGCCAGCCCCTCTCCTTTGCAGCCATCAGATGGGAAATGGCCTGGTCACCACGGGACCGAGAGTGGTCTCAGGCCCCCCCCCCCAGGAAGCAGCTTGGTGGACCCCAGGCTGGAGCAGGTCCCAAAGATGAGCCACCAGGAAAGGGGGCCATGTGCACCCCTAAAGACACGGCTGGTGGAAAGCCCCCAAACGCCGCGTATCACGGCAACTCTCCTCCGGTTATTCGAGAAGGAACCGGTGGATGTCGGCGCTGCGGGGCCTGAAGCTTACTTGGTTGGAGGCCTTCGCTGAGAAAATGAAGATAAAAGTGTGAACCCAGAATTGTTAAAGCCCTTCCCAGGACCTTGGAAGTGAGAGGCCCTGAACGTCAAGCTGCACGGAGCTTCCCAGGCTGGGAGCGTGCACACGTGTGCGTGTGTGCGCATGTGTGTGTATGTGCACGGGCGGCGCTCAGCGCTGTCTCCCCACCCAAGCCTTCTTTGGCTTGGGGTTGCAGACACAGTATGTAAGAGGTAGGATGTGTTGCTGGGAGCTGAGGACTCCCCCTTGCCAACCACGTCCCAGAATTTGGTAATGCAGAATCAGAAGGGCAGTCACCAGAAATCAGACAGAGAAGGCAGAAAAGGAAGGGGAGGACCTTCCCGGAGAAGCCAGGTTTGTCTATATGAAAAGAATCGGAGTTTGGTAGACGGGAGAGAGCCTGTCACTCAACAGGCAGCGCGTCTGAAAAAGCCTGGAGCTTCTGGACCGCCAGCTCTCTGGAGTGGATGTGGTCTGCATCGTTGTGTCGTTCCAGAGCGGATGGGGCCTGCGTCGTCATGTCGTTGGTCACCAAGGGGATCCTGTGCTGTTCTTTGAGAGACACGGTAGCTCCCGGACTGCCTTCTGTTGACCTGTGGTTGGAGACACCAAATCTGACTCATGGATCAGCGGGAAGCATGGGGAGTGGGTTTTAACAGGGGTGCACTCCACCCCAGGAGGAATTCTCCAAGCCAGCTGTGTGCACACACGTGTGTGAGTAGGAAAGACCAGGTACCAGACCTTAGGGCTTGACCTTGGCCACAAAGCGTCACCCATCTACTTTCCCCTTTATGGTCTTGAGAAATCCCTCAAAACTGGAGATTATTTTGTGTTCTTCCAGAGCCGTGCTAGAACGATGTCTGACGTGCCCGAACAAAACTGATCTGATTCTCAGATATAACGTTGCACGACATACCATTGACTGTTGCTTCGAGCCCAGGTTCAAAAAGCGACTTGTGAACTTGGAGAAAATTAGTAAGTTGACAGTGATTGCCCAGAAGCCTTGCAAATGATTAATGATCAATAGAAAAGATAACCTCCAGTTTACCCTTTTTCCCCCATAGGTCACAAGACATGAACCAGTTTTGTATCTTTTTTATGGTTTGCTTTTACCACTTTTGAACCAACTTTGTCATCCTGCTACTTCCCTCATTCATGAAAAAATTACTGTGATGTATTCTAACTGTGTGCTTCTCTGAGAGTTATGTTTTTGACTTTTTGAATATTTTACTTTGACATTAGTGTCCTTTCTCTAGTCTCTTTGGCAGTAAACTGATTTTATACCCCCTAAGTTATTCAAAAGCCTGACTTGGGGTGCCTGGGTGGCTCAGCAGGTTAAAGCCTCTGCCTTCGGCCCAGGTCATGATCCCAGGCTCCTGGGATTGAGCCCCACATCGGGCTCTCTGCTCAGTGCAGAGCCTGCTTCTCTTTCTCTCTCTCTCTGTCCGCCTCTCTGCCTACTTGTGTTCTCTGTCAAATAAATAAATAAAATCTTAAAAAAAAAAAAAAAAGCCTGACTTATGGCATAGGCACATCCTCATGTAAACTTCTCTCAGGTCTATCTTCTTTTCAATTCCCCATTTTTTTTTTTTTTTAAAGAATCCAGGTTGTGCTTTCAAAAGTGATCCATATAACCTCTCGCTCTATGAGAGTCAGTATTGGTTAGTTAAAGCACGCAGCTGAATAATCAAAAGTTACTTGCCCTTTCAAAGGACATTTAAGGGATCCAGATGGGAACTCACAAAACACTGCTGAGAAATGCCCTCTGCCTTCTCTGGAACTCTGTCATGCCCAGCACTGCTTCTGAGCCCCTCATTCTCACTGTTTCAGCCTTCACACACTGCTCTCAGACATGCTCCTCAATGACTTGTGCTAGCAATGCATTTGACTGCAAGCAACAGACAACTATAAGAATATTTACTGTTCACTTAAACAGGTGTATACAATTGTAGGGCATGTTTAGACACTCAACAATAGCCATCAAGGATCCAGGCTTTGCCCCCTCATATACCCAGTGAAACTTTGCCCTCCGACTTATTGCCTCATTGTCACAAAGTGGCTGCCACAACTCCAAACACCATGCCCTCACATGCAGCATTCCCAGCGGGAAGAAGAGGGCAGAGACCAAAGACCTTCTCCCCAAAAGATCTGGTCTTTTTATTCAGGGAGAAAATTGTTCCCAGATGCAACCCCATAGAATTTTTCCTTTCTCCTCATTATCTAAAATGGCCACTCCTTATATAAGGGAAGCTAGAAAAGCAAGCATTTGACTAAGTAGAAAAGAATCACCATGGCCAGGTGAGGCCAAACACAACACACTCTGTGGGACAAGTAGGGATGTGCTCCCAGCCTTAGGCCGAGCACTCACATACTGATCTATTTCTAGTGAACACATGCCGCTGGTACCGTTGGTTTCTGATTTATGCAGGAGGGATAAGGTCAGAGAAGTTAAGTGGCTCATAAGGAAGTGGCTGAGGTCACTATGACTTCAAAACCTGTTTCTTTTTTTAAACCCTTAATACCCTGCTTTTTGTCTTAGCAAGGGGAGGGCAGGGAGAGCAATGGATGGCTGGGCGGTGGGCTGTGATGCCAAAACCCTCAGGAACCTCGCCCAGGCATCTGGGGCCCACCCCTCACAAGGCTGGGGTCCCCAGCTCCACTGTCATGCCCTCCTGCTTTCCTGATAGGCTCTCCTTCTCTCATGCCCTCTCCTTTTGGAAGGGCGTGGACTCTGTCGCATCACCGTCTAATTCAGAGGACTCCATAACCTCCCTTGGCATCAGAGGTGGGACGGACTCTCCGAGACGCTCTTGTCCTCAGGGCCAGCAAGGATGGACTGTGTGTGACTGTCAACATCAGGAGGGGAAGAGAAATGTCAGAATCAGTCTGGGCCCCACCGGGGCTGAGTTCTGATGGCCTCGATGGGGCTGTATTTTGGGAAGTTTGGTCACTATCAGGGCAGGGAAAATGCAGTGGGGACATGGCTAACTCTGGTGGCACATCTTTCTGCTCTAACAGCCTAGAAAGAGAACCTGGGTGACCATGAAAAGCGCCAGGTTTGGAGATCCAGGTTCGAGGTCTTGTGCCCCTCCTCACCAATCAGGTGACCTTGGACATGATTTCCCATCATGAGCCTGTTTCTCCACCTGTAAAACAGAGGGCAACCGTGGTGCCCCTTTACGGGGAAGCCCCAAATCTGAAAGAACAGATGCTCAGAAAGCCTTCTGCAGGGCAGGGTGTGCCATTCAGAAACTCACCACCGTTCCTACCGCAGCTAAACACTTCCTGCAGCTGGTCTTAGGTTAGACAAACCATACGATCAATCACCCAAAGCTTTTCCCACCCTGCCCCTCCTTTTTCTCCTTTCTGTGTCCTGAATCTGCTCTTTAGGCCACTCCTGTGAGCTCTCCTGTCTCTCCTGGGAGGATGTGTTGGGCATGGCAAGCAGAAAAACCCAGACTCTAGAATCCTCCAGAATCTTCCAGAATCCCAGTCCCCCAGCTCATTCGTGCTCAGACCTTGGGCAAAGCGCTTTATTTCTCTACACTTCCGTGTTCTTTTCTTCTGTGGGAGAGGTGATGCGGAGAATGAAGTGTGATCCAAACTAAGAACCCGCCGCCCACCCCCACCAAGGTGCTGGCCCCTCCCTTGATCTCCATGAAGGTCAGTGCTCTCCCCTCTCGGGACGGGATTCCTCCCCCGGTCACACCATGGGTGAGATTGGGTCCCACAGTCTCTAGAAGACACGACTGAGCAGTGGACTGGGAGAGGACAGTGGGGTGGTTAGTTTTTGAGAAACGGAGGAGAGGGACTCTGCACCTGGGAGGGGGGGGCGGGAAGGCCGGGCGCCTGGGGAGTTGCTTCCCAAAGTTGCTGACTCACCAGGAATCTTTCCCCAAGGTTCCCCACGTTCTGCAGGCCTCGCAGGGGGGAGCGAGACTGGGGAAGGACCGGCAGGAGAGCGGGGGCTTGTCTTCTGCACCCCTCCCGCCGGAGGGGCATGTCCCGGAGTCTGCTGAGCCAGCAGATTGGTTTGCATGGGAATGAAAAAGTCCATCTTGACCCGTCTAGGTTTTCTTCACTTGTGCCACTCAGGGTTCTGTGAAAACCCTTGAATTAAACGTGCCGTGTTTCATGCTCGAGAGGAGGCAGGGAGGGAGTGCGGGTGGATGTCCTCTGGGTCATCTGCCCTGCAGTCACCACCGGAACCCCCCGCGTCCGCCAGCCTGGGGACCCTCGCCTCGTCCCCTGAGCCCGCCTGGCATGTATCTTCACCCTCCAGCCCAGCCCCCCTGCTCCCTCCCGGGAAGCTGGGCACGGTGATCGCTCATTGAATGATTTGATGGTGTTTCGTACAGGACGTTTTTAACGCAGGTGTTCACATGTTGGGGAGAAATTCTCCAAAGGAGGAATCATCTCTGTTCGAACTGCCCCGTCCCCAGGGTCCCAGGGATCCGACAAGCATCCAGAGCGGTGCTGTCCCACGGGGTAACCAAATCCACATCCTGTTTTGATCGTAATGGAAATGAAATGAGATTTTTAAAATTCTCTTCCCAGTCGCGTTCGCCAGATGTGGCAAGTGGGTTCCAGACTGGGCCATAAGGACGCGAGGCAGTTCCGTGATCATGGGAAGTTTGATGGGACAGCACCGCACTTGAGGAAAGCCCTGGGTTGTGGTTGTTTTTTCAATTCTCCGTTTTATTAGTGCTTTTTTAGTAGCAACAGTAGCAACTCTTTGTCCTAAAGCACTTAGAAAATACAGAACCCCACGAAAGAGCAAAGAGGGACAGTGATGCACTGAGTCCCTGAGAGCCCAGAGCAGGGACCCAGCGTTGTCACCACTGGACACTCTGTTGCTCAGCCACTGAATGTCCCCAAGGAGGGGCAAGGACATGAGGAAGGAACGAAGAGGACCCGTGAAACCTCCCGCAGCATTTGAGGGATTTTGTTCAGGGCAGCCAATGGGCAGGGCAGCCTGGGAACGTAGCTCCCAGAGGTGGGGGTGGGTGGACATGGGGCAGTCACTGGTGGCCCGTGGACTGAAGTGGGGTCCCCCAAAGTCATATGTCAAAGCCCTAACCCCAATGGGACCGTCTTTGGAGGTAACGAAGGTTAAATGAGATGGTCAGAGTGGGGTCCTAATTCAGTAGGACCAGTGGCCTTGATAAGAGGAGGGGGAGAGAGGTCTGTCTGCTCCCGCTTCTGGGACTATCTACCAGCCAGGACGAGCTGCCACCAGACCCCAGCGTGTGGGCACCCAGATGGATCTCTGACCCTTCCAGAAGGTTCCAGCTCCTTGATTTCTGGTCAGCAGGACCCACGTCAGGCTTCTGACCTCCAGAACCCTCAGAGGATAAAAGTGTGCGGTTTCCAGCTGTGAGGCCTGTGGCCATTCGTCACCGCAGCCGTAAGAGACGACTTGGCCGGGAAGCCTGACTTCACCGAGTGCGGCTCCTCCGGCGAGGCCGTCCGTTTCCATGTTTGGAGCGTGTTTGCTCAGCAAATAGATGGCTCACCCTTCAGTCCTCCCAGCAGACCCGGTGGTGGGGACGGCGAAGTGGCTGGTGGCAGATTTGAAAGCCGTGCAGTTCTGGCTCTCTCCCACCTGCTCGCTTTGTGACCTAGAAAAAAACCACTTGCCGTCTCTGAGGCCTCGCCCTTCCTGCCCCGTCCGCAGCCTCAAGGTTAGGGCTTCTGTCCTCGGCGGGCGTTCCTTGACCCTCTGCCACACAGCAGGCTCCGGTCCAGGGACCGAGGAGACTGTGACGTTCCAGGAACCAAGCTCCTGACCTTTGTGGAGACTACGCTCTGGTGGGTTCGGCGGGGACGGGGTGGGTAGAATGTCATTCAGGCACCGGACCAGGCCCGTGGCAGGCATTCAAGCGACTTCCTCACTGAAGGGATCAGAGTGGTTTCAGTGTCTGACCGAAGCTGATGTGAGCAGGTGCAGGTGGGAACTGGCGTCTGAGTTTCGTGCCCCGGGTACAGCGGGTCCGGGGGGCGTTGGGGGTGTCCTGCAGCAAGGGCTCCACTGTCTGACGCAATCCAGCTTCTAGTGTTTCTTTTTATGGTGCAAAGAATCCCCAAAGTGTGTTCGATTCGGGCAGCCCTGCTTCGGGCTGTGTGGCTGGCAAGACCTTGGAGGCACAGCCCCGTGGGCCTTGTTCCCTGACTCAGCCTGAGGTTCCCAGGAAATGGCCTTCCGAGGTCTCTCTCCCTCCCCACAGCGAGGTTGCCAGACCTCGGCACTTTTGGGAAATCACTGGAATGACTCCCAGAACAAGATCAAGGCCTGCCTCTCCTGGGTCCCCCACAGCCCTGGCTCCCATCAGCAGAGGCACAAAGCCGAAAGTCTGGGGTCAGTCTCAGCGCCAGGGGATTTGTGGGGGGGACAGGGTCATTCGCTGGGGGACAAAGGCCAAACAAATCCTCACGTATGTTTGCTTTGGCCAACTTGGTTTTTGAAACCAGAAAAAAATTGACGCTGATCCCCAGTTTCTAGCATCCTTGGAAACCGGAATGGAGGTGGAGTGGGACCTTGCCCCCTGGTTCTGGCCCCCGGGACCCCGCAGCCACCAGGTCCCCTGGGCCTCTTCTCTCCTTTATGTTACCTCGTTGGCAGTTGAATTTCTGGCTGTTTCCAAACGCAGCCGTTCTCAGTGACAGCGGATTGGCTGCCGGTGGTCTTCGGCGATGTCTGCTGACCTTCTCAGTCTTCACAGATGGGAGCCTGGGGCTGCCACCGCATCTAGGGGGTGGAGGTCTGGGGTAGCATCGCAGCAGGGAGTGAGCCCGCCCCATGCAAACTCTGCTGGAAGGAGACAGGTCTGACTTTGCAGAGCCTGAGGCAAGGCTTAGGTCCTGACAATTTTGTAACCGTGATCCCACCAGCAGAGGGGAGTGAATAGGGACACTGAGGCAGACGGAAAGAAAGCCATGGGTAGTCCCCCAGCTGGGTCTGCTGAGGGCATCCTGGCTCAGGCCGGCTGGGGCCCTCGGGCACATGTGGGCGCACTCAGAGCCCACTGTGTAGGAACGAAGTGGGCGGCACTGACCACCAGCTCCTCTCTGCTGGGTGAGGGTGATCTCCCTGGACCCTGGCGTCAGGGCTGCATCTGCTCACCTTGAATTGGGAGCCTGGCTGTGGGCGGCCTTGATAGCGGAGCTCTGCCTCCAGCCACAAAGCCCCCGCTGGTCCACGGCGCTCCAGCCAGGGGCCTCAGACCCCAGTCCGGGAGAGCTGCGGGGAGAAGTCACACCCGAGCTTAGAATCTGCTGTCCATGAACTCAGCCTCTACCCTGTGTCTGCCTGACGACACCCTAACTCAGAAACTTCTAACCAGGTTTCTTGAATCTTCCAACCGAGAAAATGTGATGCAAAAGAGAAAGCATCGCAGTCTGGCCTCCAGGACTGAGGGACCCTGGAGCTCATGGCCCTGGGAACTTGCTGAATTTCTTTAACTACGAAGCTCAGTCTGGGCTGACCTTGAGTCCGAGCAGGAGAAGAGCCTGCAGCTTCAGAAACGGACCCATTATAGGCAAACTAAGGAAACTAGGCTCCGACGGCTCTGGTCAAGCTCACAGCTTTCTGTTCAGAAATTCCAGAGGTTCTCACAGTCTGCCTGTGCTCCTCTCTCAGGAGGAATAGGCTGGAGCCGCACTTCCTGGGTCGGGGGACCCTGGTCCCCAGGGATGCTGGTGGCGTGCCATCTTGCTGGTGGAGCAGGCAGCCAGTTCCCCACACCCCCTTGGGGCAGGGCCTCCAGCATCCTCGAGCCCGCACGGAGGTAGGAGGAAGCGGCCTCTCGGGCTGCGAAGGCTGACTGTTTTTCCTCTTGGAAATACCATCAAAGCCGGGCCCCACCGCCCCCTCCTTCCGCCGCCCCCAAGGTTATTCATGAAAGAATTAAAAATGAGCCCAATGCAAAGGCAATCTGAGTAATAAATGTGTTGAGACAACTAGACAGCCTGTTGGAAAGAAGATAGAATTAATCCATTCTTCATCCCGAACAGAAGAGTAACCCTGTGTGGATCAGAGACCACACGGGAAACAGTGACTCCGTGAAAGCGTTCGAAGGGGTTCCCTCTAACGTGGGTGATTTCTTTAAGCTGGGTGAAGGGGGAAACTTTCTGATAAAAAAATCAGGACTGATAGTTTGATACAAATTTAACGACATTTTTATTAATTCAATAAAAAATCCTCACATGGCAGAAAGCACTAGATGCGAATTTAAAGGACAAAGCGTAGAACTGTGAGAAATTCTCTGCAATACATATCAGAGACAAAGCATTAACACTGTTTAAAATACAAAGAACAGGGGTGCCCGGCTGGCTCAGTCGGTTGGACGTCAGCCTTCGGCTCAGGTCATGATCCCAGGGTCCTGGGCTCGAGGCCTGTGTCGGGCTCCCTGCTCAGCGGAGAGCCTGCTTCTCCATCTCCCTCTGCCTGCCGCTCCCCCTGCTTGTGCTCTCTCTTTCTGTCAAATAAATACACAAAATCTTTAAAATATAAATAAATAAAATAAAATGCATAAAACATTAAAAAAAAAAGGCAAGAAAAACAGACCAAAAATACTAAAGGAAAATGACCAAAAGACCTAAACACATGATTCACAAAAAGAGATATAAAATGGCCCTTTTGTATATGAAACAGGCCAAGTAAGGAAACAGCAGTGTCAGCCCCACGGAGACGGAGGCACCATTTCTCACCCCGGGAGTGGCCAAGGTCCGGCGCTCGGCCGCACCTCCATCGCCGTCCGCAGCCTGGGACAGGCTCGCTGGCCCCGCAGGTGGCAGTGCAGAGAGGATCAGTGCTTACGGAGGAACACGAGGGGAAATCACACAACATTGAAAACACGCACCTGCCTCCAAACCAGCCACCTGGCTTCCGGGACTTTACGCTGAAGAGCCGCCTCCCGTCGTCCGCGACCCACACGAGGGCGTTCGCACTCGGTTGCCTGCCATCGCGGGATATCCGAGCCCCAGGGCACCCACATGCGGGAGCGGAGCCAAAGGAACCAAGGCCCCTTCACCCCGGGGCGCAGGACGCAGCTGTGGAGAAGGGCGGGCGGGACTTCGGGGTGATTTGCGGGAGGCGTTTACCTCCCTAAGCCTCAGAGGGCCGGGGAGGGCAGGCACTGCGCGTCCTGCCTCCTGTGGAAGGAAGGGCGAACTAAGAAAACAGGCAGAGGACAGGTAACCAGAACACGACGCACTTGATCGCGGGAGCCTGGAGTGGGGGTGGGGACCCGGGATGCACGGTCTTCGCTGGGTGTGCCTCTCAGTCCAGTTGTGAGCATGTCCCCAAACACAAAATAAAACCGTTAAGAATGGGGGAGAGGGGGAGGAGGATGGAAGAGTGAAAAGGAACGAACAGGTGAGCTCGAGTGCGTTGCAGACGAGCACCCTAGCCACCCCGAAAGAGGAAAGGAGAAAGGACGAGGAAGCAAGAGCTCATCCTACTGACCCACACCCGCCGTCCTGGGCAGCACCGGGCCCCAGGGCGCGAGGCTGAATGATACGCAGCTCCCGAATGGGTGTAGCACTCGTGTTCAACTTCTTGACATATTCCCCCTGCGCTGGGACTGGACGGGACAGTACTCCTTTTCTTGGGGAACGCACACCCCAGGCTGGCTCAGAAACATGCACTCACATGATTGTGGGGCGGGATTCGGAGGAGAGACCGAGAGAGGAACGGGGACGGAGAAAGAACGAGTAACGAGAAAGCGCGGGGATCAAATGCTCATGTCGGTCAGTCCGAGTAAATGGTAAATGGACGCCCTTGGTATGAGTTTGATTTATTTCCAACTTTGTTGTGAACTTTGAAGTTATTTCCAAATAGAGTTCTTTAACCAGGAGCCCTGTGTCTGTTCCAAACAATATTGCCCTTGAGATGCCCTGAGTTTTACCGGCGTTCCACCCCTGGGGCCCGGCCTGTGGACCCCGACTCTCCCTCAGTGGAGAAAGATGCCCCGGGGGCCCCTTGTTGGCCCATGTCAGGGCTGACGAACACGGAAGGGTCCTCCAAAATCGGAGGGAAGCAGGGGTTCCAGAACCCCGTGAGCCCCTGGGGACGGATCTGTCACCGGCACCTGAGCTGTGCTCCGCACTTTCTCTTCTCTGGTCCCTGGACCTGAAGGACAAGCCAAATGGGGACCACTCGCGGGCCATCCACATCCCTGTTCCCAAAGCTGACCTTTCTCTCTGACTTCTCTTTCTGGAATCCGGTCGTACCCCAGCCCCCAAACACCCTGCAACAGCCGACCACACACAGGCCTTCTGCTGGCCCCCCCTTCTCTCAGTGTGGTCCTGGGGCTGGTAGCATCACTGCCCCGCTTCACTGCTTGGACGTGCAGAATCCTGGTCCCGGGTCTGTCCCACACCTGCTGAACCCAAGTCTGCATTTTAACAAAACCTCCTGGGGGTTGTGTGGGTACAGGCACACCTGAGAAACCCTGTCTTAACCCAATTAACTTAAAAAAAAAGTCACATCCAGAAAATGAGGGCTAGGGTAGCAGTTCCTTTAAGCGTGTAAATCCCAGGGGCTGTAATTTCCCGGGGCTGTAGGCTCTGTGGCCAGGCGGAGGACCAGGGCCCTGGGTCTCCCTGGCAGGTGGCCGGGCTGGAGGCCCCAGCACCCACCATCTCACACCTTTAGGACAGTATGGATTGCTGTGGGACATCTGGAAGGACTCCCCCACCCCAGTGCCTGTGTGACCTGGAGTCGGGGAGGATTTACCCCACTCAGGCTGGAAAGAAATCCTGCTCTCCCTAACTGAAGCCAAGGACATGAAGATCCTAGTTTACCACCAACAAAACAACCATCTGGAATTCACTAAAAGCATCTGGAACCAAAGGGGGCCTCAGGTGACTTGAGTTGTTAGTCTCAGTTCAATGTCCTTTGTGACCAAGAGAGATTTGTGTGGTATAGATGGGAGCTGGGTCTAGCCGGGCTGAGCAGCTAGCCCACAGCTCATCCCCGTTCTGCTGCTTGCTAATCATACCACCGTGGGCAAGTTACGTGAGTGACCGGGGCCTCAGTTTCCCCTTTGTACAACAGGGATGATCATGCCAGCTCCCCCATTTGTGGGGACTGAGGAAGTCAGAATGTGCAGAGCACTTAGCCCAGAACAGTGCCCAGTGCTTGCTGCTGGGTGGATGGTTCTGTGCCCCGCTGTGGGGGCACCGGGGAGGGGGGCGGCACTGTGCTGGTGTTGGCGCAGCAGGCCAAGGTCTCCATCAGGCCTCCTGATGACCTTCAGCTGTGCTGCCCACTCGTAAAGCAGGAGTCACGGTGGCGGTGCCGGTAAGTCCCCTGGGATTCTCCCCCCATGCCCAGCACTCTCTCTGTTCCCACTTTGTAGCTGAGAAAACACCTGAACAAAGGAGCTTAGCGATCTCCAGAGATCAGACACTCCCCAGCCCCCGCTCCCGCCCGATTGTCAGGAAGCAGGTGACTTCCACTGGGTTTGGGGAGATGAAGGTTGAGAGGAGCATCAGGGAAGGCTCGAGAAAGCCCAGGGAGCTGCCTGGTCTGCAGATCCGTCTCACAGAAGCCCTCAGTGAGCACAAGCATGGGCTCCAGATGCCTTTTCCAATGAAGTTCTTAAAAGTGGGAGGATGTGGGGCACCTGGGTGGCTCAGTGGGTTAGAGCCTCTGCCTCTGGCTTAGGTCGTGATCCTGGAATCAAGCCCCACATCGGGCTCTCTGCTCCGAGGGGAGCCTGCTTTCTCCTCTCGCTTTGCCTGCCTCTCTGCCAACTTGTGAATTCTGTCTGTCAAATAAATAAATAAAGTATTTTTTAAAAATTTAAAAAGAAGTGGGGGGATGCCAGGGAGCTCCGCCTTCAGGAAGAAAGATGGCTCAGGTGACCTTTCAAAGGGGGCGTCCAGAGCCACGCACTGCACGGGGCAGAGGAACCCCAGGACCGCAGTCCCTTCCCCAAGGCACTGATTTGGTGACCGCCATTCTGTTTCCTGGTGAAAATGAGAGTCAGACCCTTGACATGGAAGCCACCCCTGGGCCTGTCTCTGAGGTCAGCTGGAAGGACAGGGCATAGGGTTGTCCCCAAGGACCAAGGAGGATTGAAGACACAGGGTTACTAGAATCCTCTCCATGTCTCCAATCCCCAGGAAAATCTTCTGAGAATGTGTGCATCTTGTGGGAAGGCAGCTCTCAGTGGAAGCCCAAGAAATCCTGAAGCTCTTGTAGGATCCAGAGTAGAGGCCACTGAGGCTGGGAGGGCCCATAACCCAAGCTCATTATGGGGACAAACCAGAAGTGACCGCGACGAGTTGCCAGCCCTCCCCACATTTGCAGACGCTGAGCAGAGAGTTTTGGACTCCTACTGAGTGTGCGAGGGGGCTTGGGGGCAATCTTTTTTGAGGGTGTGAGGGAATGGCTGGTGATATTTGGACTCTAGTTCTACACCCACCCAGAAGCTGACAGCAATGTCTGTAGACAAAGCAAATGAGTAGACAAATGGCCTGGGGCAGGTGTCGGGGGGGGGGGGGGGACTTCTCTTGCGGGGTGGGGGGGTTTGTTTCCTGCTCACTAAGAATAAAGGGAAAGAAACAATGCAAGACGCTGAGACCCCATTCATGCCTCCTCCAAAGGCAGGTTTAACGCTCCTAGACAGTTTGGTTAGCTTCAGGTAAAACTGAACGTTTTTGGAGACAAAAGGATACCCCCCAAAATCGGCAGCAGGATCTGATGAGCCGAGCAAGCGTGGGGGAGGTGCTTGCCAAAGGTCTACGTCAAACTTATTTGCTTGACCTTGGGGACAAGCCTCTTAATGAAGCAGCTTTCCTGGGTCCCCAGAGCAAGACAGTCACCTTGCACTCTCCCAGACCAAGGAGGCGACCTGGAGGTGAGTGGGGACCTGGGGACCTGCGGCCGCCTTTCCACCAGATTCCATTTTCTGACCGTGCTCAGCGTGGCCTTGGAAAAAAATAAAAGGAAAGGAAACGGGAATGAAGGACATGGAATGAATTACCCACAGCATAGCAGACACTTCAGATGAAGCCCACGACCTCGCAGAGTCTTGCATGAAATCTTACAAGTAATATAAACACAACGGCAGCCCAGCTCACCCCCAGAAATATTCGATAATAAAACACAGCTGGCGGCGCTGGCCTTTCCCAAGCGAAGTTTGTCATTCTCACCGCTAGAAATGCTGACCGAGACAAAACCTGTAAAATGAAAGCCAGTTTTCTCCCCCTCGCCCCCAAAGAGGGAGATTTTTTCTGAACTGCACAGTAAATATTCATAGAAAATTGGAATGATCCATAAAAATAATCGAGAACAGAACCTCTTCTTGAAGCCCCCGTGTTGACCAAGTATTCGTGAGAGACCTTGGTTCAGCCTGGCTAGGATCATCGCTTTGATCTCAAGTCTGTGTCTTGACTATTAAGATAATGCTCCCTCCAGTCCCCCTCCTTGGCTTGCCCGAGGGTAATGAAGCCAGAGCCTTCGTAGCTGACCTGGCAACGGTGGTTGGCCGGTCGTCCCGGGATTTTATAAGAGTAACATCTTGCGACTGTTAATGTGCAGAGAAAGAAGCAGATGTGGAAGATGAGAAACACCTGGAAGCAAGGCTCTATCTTCTTGCCTCAAAGCTGCCCACTCCCCAGGGTCCCAAAATGGCAGCAGGAATTTTGGCAACAAAATGAAGTTGGGGGAGGGGGATGCAGGGAGGGAAGGAAGTGGAAAGGACCCCCAGGGCCACAGCATTCTGTGTTCTCAGGGGTTTTTTCTCGTGGGGGAGACACAATTCAAGGACACACAGTCAGCGCAAGGCGTGGGCCGGTGCGGGAGGCAGAGCAGTGGGAACAGCAGCGGTGAGCGAGGCAGACAGGGAGCGGGGAAGAGAGTAAATGAAGCAAGGCGGGGCTTTCCGGGGAGCAGGGAAAACGGAGAGTTTTGAGCCCAGAAGACAGATTTTATTCAAATCTCTGCCCCTGAGATCCCAAAAGTAAATTTAAAGAAATTGCCTTCATTTAAGAAAAAAAAAAAAAAAAGCACATGAAGCAAAGGAATTCAGAGAAGCACAGGGCAGGGAAGTCAGAAACATTGGCTGAGAGCATGGAAAGAAGGAGTCTCAGAGGAGGTGACATTCAGGCTGGGTTCTTGAGGGATGTGTAGGAGTTTTTCATGGAGACTGACCTCCAGGCACAGAGCCTCAAAGGCAAGGGAGAGCCCAGCCAGTGGCCTGAGAGCATCAAGGACATTCAAATGTAAGGTGTCACACCTCCTGACTTCTTTGAGTCTTGTCTTCCTGACACAGCATCCCTGACACAGGGAACCCTGCTCTAAGCCCCTCATGGTATCTTCTTCCTCCTCTCTCTTGTGCTCATCCTATTCCCCCATGTCAGTGGCTGGCCTGGAAGGGGGTTTTGATGAGGGAGCAGATACGGGACCCTGGGAGTGAGCACAGGAAGGAAATCATCTTTCTGCTACTTGCTGGTGTCCTAGTCCCATCCTGTGCCCTTTATCCAAGGCTGTTTTGGGATTAGCCACCTGTCCTTGCTGGCCAGAGGAATCCAAGGGTTAACAGCCATGGAAGACCAGAGAGGCGGCCTCAGACGGTTGATGGGGACTCGTGGAAGGTACCAGAGTGGATTGCAGATGTTCTGCCCTCAGGATGCTGCAGCTACATCTGCCTCCCAGGGCTTGTGGTCCACCAGGGCCAGAAGATCCTCCTTGGAGAAGGAGTCACCGTGACATTCTCCAAGAAAAGAATTCAATAGATCAGTGCCCTGACCATCTTCCCACTTAGCTACGCCACGAAAATGCCCTCTCCTTCCCTGAGAAAGGAACATTTCCACCCAGACAGTAACTGGGGCGATGGCAGACCACCACCTTTTGTAGAAAACAGTCTTGTGTCAAACTGCGATAAACCGGAAGCTCGTAGCTCAATAACTACCTGCAATTCACAAGGAAACAAGCGTTCTGTGTTTGCAATTTATAAACTCCCCTTGCTAAAACGATGCTCAGAGCTTCCTGCAGGGCTGGACGTGTTCTAGATCTTGATCAGGTCGTGGCCATGCAGGTGAACACGTTTGTCGAAAGTTGGGGAACTACAGAGTTAAAACGGGCCCATTAAGTTTCATGTAAATTCACCTGGACTAGGACAAGAGTGTCAGAGGAGAAGTGATGTTCAGTACCACGCCCTCTTGGTCAAATACAGCATTTGTATTTGCGGTGTCACCGCATTCGCTTGGAGCACCTGTAGCCTTTGGTGACTTTGGTGCCTCTTCCTGCCTGTGGTTTGCTGGCCATGGACTGATTCAATTATGCCAGGTGCTCAGAGAAAAGGGAAACAGAGGTGGCCCTGCCTTTGGATGCTGTCACAGGCATGAAACAGAATGACAGGACTGTGAAGGGGGACGCATTGTGACTTCAAAACAGTAATTTTACTTGCAGCGAGGAGGGACTGTGATCACTTTTTTTTTTTTTTTTTAATTCCATAGTTATTCCTGCTTCGCTTTCACTCAGGGGCGAGCGATGCGATAATCCTGGGAAGTGTTCAGACAGCAATCGCCCTGTGCTGCCGGCTCGGTCACAACACACACAGTAAGGCCGTCATCAAGGGCGCAGGGTCTCCTCTGCGGCAGATGGGCGGGCAGTGGCTGAGCAGCGCCCTGTGGGGACACGCCGCCCGCATCTCAGCGCGGCCGCCCCCTGCCTGACTTCTCTACCTCTCCCCTGTCTGTGGCATCTCCTTTGTGAGAAAAGCCCCGTGGCCGAAGAGCTCTCGGGGTAGGAGATATGACCACTTTTTCCTTTGGTTGGTGTCGCGAGCACCAGCAAGACCCACGAGAGGACAAGCGCCCAGCTCTGGCACTGCAGATCCTGTTCTGCCCTCCAAGGGCACCCAGAGTGGCTACCTTCCGGCCACATTTCGAAAGGGTTAATCAAGCCTGACAGGCCTCCCTCCCCGCCTCCCTGCCCCCCGCTCCGTTTCTGCATAGGCTCGGGGAGGGCGGGAGGGGGTCCACGGATGAGACTGTTTCAGTTCAATCAATAAAATATCGTTTAAGGAAATGGAGTTAAGTGCGTTATCTTTCCTTTACATGGTTAGGGCTCACCCAGAGCCTGCCAGAGACACAGGTTCCCGAAGGTGACAGGTGTCTGTCATCAAGCTGCTGCCTTGGAGAATAAATTCATTTCCCTGAAACACAGAGTCCCAGGCAGGGGGTGGGGGTGGGACAGCTTTCCAAGTGCATTTTTGAAGAAGGGACTCCCGAGTCCAGGATGAAAGCTCCTCTTTCCCTCGCACATCTGGAGCTGGTGGGCCACCAACGCCGACTCTGCCTCACGGTCCTTCCTGAGTCACCTGCAGCAGCCACCAGGGTCCACGTAGACCTATCCCATTTGGGACCCCCCCCCCCACCGCCATGTCTTGAGACATATGTGGAGTTGTGACATAGGAAGTCCCATGACCTCTGACTCGGTTTGCATTCTCAGGCAATTATTGTGTACCTGCCGTGTGCCAAGCAATCAAAGTGCCCCACTCACCCTGTGCCCGGCTCACTTGGTCTTTACAACCCCCCAAGGAGCTGTGCCTATGATTCTCGCGTGACAGAAGAGGAAACTGAGGCACAGGACTTAAGTCACCTGAAGTCACGACGGCCATCAGTGGAGGAGGCAAGGTTCTGACTCCAGCCCTCTGTCCTCAGCATGGAGACCTGTGGGTCCTGGGTGCCACCGACAGGGACCAGAGGCTGAGCCCAGATCTCAGGAAGGCCTGGATTCCAGCAGAGAAAGGCCTGTCCGCCCGTCAGCCTCCGAAGCCTGGCGGCAGGTGCCCTATCTCCAGCCGGGGCCTGGACTGGAGAAGATGGCCCATGGTGGACGTGCCCCTCGGGGCCCGGGGCTGCCGCGCCGAGGAAGGCCCGCCTCGAGGCCCAGCCCTCGCGCAGGGAGTCTGTTCTTCCATAAAAGGAAGCTGGATCTGCAGAAGGAGCCACATTTGGCTGGGGAAGTTCATCCAATCCAAAGTTGTGCCCGAGTTGTTATAATTCAAACTCAGATGTCGATTTCAACCCCTATCTCACGACTATTTTGAGCCCAGGAAAGCCCACAAGCGTGTCTATTCTGAGACAGCGACACAAAAAGATCCAGTTAGAAAAATGTTCAGAGAAACTTGGGAATTATAATTACTCCTACACCCGAGAGCATTCAACTGCTCTCATTTTATAAAGTGGCTTTGCAGAAACTGCATCTCAATGTTCTGCCCCAAAGGCAGTTGGGAACTGGGGGGGAGGGGGAGATGAGAGTTGTAATTGACAGAAGGCTTCCCCCACCCAGAGGCTGAGAGTGCAGACGGCCCGGGCACCCGGAGGCGAGCAGGTGTCCTGGGAAGATGCGCAGGGAGGACCGTGCAGCTCCGAAGAGAGGAGCCCATGGCCGCAGGGGACGAGGAGGGGACTAGGGCAGGGCCTGTGGCTCAGTGGGAGGAAATAGCTGCCTTGTTTATAAAGGATGACGTTGGCCTCCATGGAGTGGCTGTTTGATGCCATGGTCGGGACTGTACCGAGCTGTGGACGTGTCTGAAGTCACGGCATTATCGGAACAGCCCCTCCTCACATGTTCTATTAGCATCTCCCTTCCGCAGCTGACGACGTGAAGGCAGAGGGTGTAAGACGTCCCCCAAGTCCCCCAGCTGAGCGCCGCGGCCAGGATTCCAACACAGGGCCTGGCTTCTGTCTTCCATTGCCTGTAATTCTCAGACTGACTGTAGCAGGTGGAATGACGCCCCCCCGTCCCCGACGGCATGTCCTTGTCCTAGCCCCGGGAATCGTCCATGCGGTCCTCTACGGAAAAGAGACATGTGTGAGGACGTCAGTCAGTTTAGGCTCTTGAGATGAGATCATCCTGGATTACAATCTGAGTGAGTCCGAAATCCAACAAGTGTCCTTATAAGGGACACAGGGAAGGGGAGAGACACAGGGAAAGAGAGAATCCATAGAAAGTTGTGGGGAGACTGGAGTGAGCAGCCCCTCCAGGGGTCTGGGGAGCCAGGGGCCACCAGCAGCTGCAAGATGCCAGGTGCCTTCTCCCCTACAGCCTCAGGAGGGGTGTGGTCCTGCTTTACCCGGGGCCTTCTGGCCTTCAGAGCTGTAAACAAATACATTTCTGCGGTTTAGCCCCCCCACTCCAGTTTGGGGTCACTTGTTAGGATAGTCCAAGGAAATGAATCCGTGAGCCCAACAAGGTCACTACCCCCCTAAAGATGAGGGCACTGAGGCTGAGCCTGGGACGTGTCTCTGGGAAGACAGCGTCTCCAGGTGCCTCTCAGGGTCAGGGAGCGCATCGGTCCGGGCTCCGGAGGGCCAACCCCCATGGAGCGAGGGTGAGACAGTAGATTCTGGGCCACCATTTGCTTGGTGCTTGGATCTGCTGGGAACCGAGGCAGCCCCTGCATCTTGAAGACACTGTCTTCGGAAGTTCTTGCTGGTGATGGACTCAGGCGGCCTTCCAAGGCTTCTGGTTATTCCGTTGGTGTTACTCTGAGCACGTCGGCGTGCAGGGGCTCGAGCAGGGTCTGGCAGTCGGCCGCCTCACAAAATCTGAGCCCTGAGGGCCTCCCACTCTCGGAGAGCTGCGGCCAGCCGCCGAGTCCCCCCAGTGTGATCTGACTCCAGGTGCGGCCGCCAGAGAGGGCCGGCTCAAGACCCGACGGGACAGGACGTTTCTCCCCGTCTCTCCGCTCACCTGGCCTGGCACAGGGTTGACCTTAGAAAGTTGGAGGTAACGGAACCTGAGGCCCTGCCCCCAGGCCGGCCAGCCCTCTCAACCCCTCCTGTGCCTCGTGTCCGCTCATCCCTCCATCTCTCACAGCGCCGTCACTTTATTCCCACTTTACAGGAGAGGAGGGCAAGTCGGACTCCCCCACGGAATACCTTTAACCTTGCTCCGGTGACAAGGTCGGTGAATGTCAGAGCCAAGATCTCCACCCAACTCCGTAAGCACGGCTGACTGAGCTCCGGGCCTCTCTTCCCTAGGCTGTCCCCGATGGCTTCAGCACTTGGCAGGGGGGCCGTACTGGAGCCCCGGGGTCCCTAGAACGTCCCCAGACCAGCCCCAGGAGCACCCCCGACAAAGCCCCAACCAGGACAGGCAGGGTGCGGTCAGCGGGCTGGCCTTCTCTGAGTTGGGTTCCCTCGTCTGACTCCAACTGAGTCGACTGGAGAGGACAGGAATCCATGAAATGAGTGAAAAACAGGTTAGGACTCTTTCTGAGAAACTGAAGAAAGTTCCTTTGGCCCCTCTGGGACTGCCCAGCCCCATCCCTCTGACCGGGCTGGAGCTGGGCGGGGGTGGGTTGTGGGGACAGACAGTCTCAGAAGTGACAGCCCCGGGAGCCCGGCCAGGTCCCCCCGCCCCCTTTCCGGGCACCGCAGACAACAAAGCAGGACAAAGACGGCTGGTCTGTGCCAGGAGCCACGTTTCCCACTCTGTGCCAAAGTGGCATCCAGGCTGTACGGGAGCGGAGGAAAAAGCAGAGGCGGTACTCGGAGTAGATCCCCGAGCCCAGCCCTGCGCGTGGGTCACAGCTGCCGCTGCCCCAGACCTAAGTGGGAGAAAGGAACCGAATAGCTGTCGCCTTGACCTTCCAGAGCTTCCTGGGGGGGCCAATGTGACTCCAGTGCCCATGAGGGCAACCACCCTTCAGGGTTGCACTCCCAACCTTGGTTCTGGAAGTTTCTTCCCTCCTTGGGAAGGGTGGGCTTAGGAGTCAGACAGATCTAGGTGAGCAGCTCTGGTCGACTTGCTGTGGACAAGTGGCTTCAGCTCCGAGGGCCTCTGGTTTCTCATCTCTGAAATGGGAACAACACTGTGGAGTGGAAACTTTCCACAGGGAGCCTTCAGTTCTGTGCGTGACACGCAGAGGGCACACCGCCAATGCTAGCTAGCTACGGTCCCGGGAGGATGAGGTGGCTGGCCCCCACGGGGCCAGCAGGGGAGAGAGGAGGCACGGGGTCGTGGACCAGGCCTCCTTCCACTTGCCACCGAAGGCCACCGTCTCGATTCCCTCTCTCACGCTGCTCAAAGACCGTGCCAGTTGCTGTGGTTGGAGCTCCGTCTTAACACATGCATTTCACTCCTGTGATCTCATGGGGTCACCTAACGACCCTGTTCTTACCCCCATCTGTAGAAAATGGAGTCAAGGCCCTATGGCCAACTGTCCTGGTCTGCTTGGGACCCAAATGTCTTCCAGGTTATGGGACTTCCAGGGCTACAACTGAAAACCGGGACATGTGGGTCACCCTAGACCAGAGGCACGTACCCAGTAATAGGATCAGCCCTCAGCAGCATCAGCACGCAGCCAGAACGGGGCAGGCCATGTGTCCACGGGGCCCATTCTTGGGTGGAACTTCTCCTTCTGGCTGCCTTCCTGCAAACCCCTTAAGAAGTTACAGCCAGGTCTGTCCAAGGAGGCATCCTCAGAACGAATTCATCATGTTTCCCAGCAGCCCCACGGAGAAGACATTCCACAGTCCCATGTCACAGCATGTGTAAACTGAGGCCTGCAGGAGTCAGACAGGTTCCCTGGAGGCCTGTAACCACACCGATCTGTACCCGCACGCCCCTGGGGGTCTGGAACAGACTTGGGAAATATTCAGAAGTATTTGTGGGAAAGAGGAGCACGGTCTCGGGTTTCATTTGGGGTGTAAACACAGCAGGAACCTACACAGTCATTTTGTAAAATTCCTAAACCCAACCCAACCCAAAACAAACAGTGAAGGAGGCGCCAGTCTGCACCCGGGGACCCGTCTCATGACTATCTGCGCTCACCTGAAGCTCCGGCGGAAGCCCACGGGGCAGGGTGGGGGGCGGGGACGGGGGTACTCTGGGTGGTGGGCGGTGGGGGGGATGGGGACCCTGCAGAAACATGGGAAGAAGCTGCTTCTCAGCAGAGCGGCGCCCTGCAGGGCTCCCAGACTGAGTCAAGGCCTTGACCTTGAGAATGAAAACGGCCTGTGTCTTGCCATGAAGGTTTTGGAGGGTGACACAGCCAAGCTTCTCTGCAGGGGTAGACCCCCACCCCTCTGGTCCCCGGACACTGCACCTCATTTGGGCGGTACCCTGGAGCAAAGATATTAAGCGAAAGTATGGATTTGTTCGGAGCAGGTGCTGCAGACGTCCGTAAGCTGGCTTTGTCTGGGGCGGCAGGATCCAGGGTCTGTCTGCGTCCTGGGAGGGGCCGCGGGGGGCCCCCGAGATGTGTGACGACTGGGCCCTGGAGGAGGAAGCGCCGGCTCCTTCATGGGTTTGGGGACCCTGGGAAGGGCAGGCCCTAAGGTCCCAGATCACTAGGATAATAAATTGGGAAGAAGAGTGATCATCAGCCCTGTTCCTGTTGACGGAGAACACAGGACACGTCAGCACTGCCCAGGGGTTTCAAACACACCGCCATTCATTCCCCACCACGGCCGCTGGGGAAGGGCCATTCTGGCCAGTGACCCCTTTGGAAGTGGCTGGAGCCCCAGACTGAGGCCTCCATTCCTACTCCTTGCTCTGCTACACAGAAGTTGGGGTTGTGTCTCGAGTTGGGGCGGCCCCAGGCTGGCAGGGAGAGCGGGGCGGTGGGTGCTCCCACGGTTCCAACTCTGACGCTGACTGCCCGGGGGGCCTCAGAGGCCTCGCACTGCCCTGAGCCTTGTTTGCTCGTCTGGGCCTCTAGCCCCCAAGTACGGGCGGCTTTGTTGGTGTGGTTGGTGTGGATTTGCCTCAGCCTCAGACTCTCAAGGAGCCCAGGGCTAAATAAAGTGCCCCCAGCGGGAGCCCCAAGACTGGTATAACCCTGCGGCCGCCCACTCTAGGGATCTCTGTGGATTGTCCCAAGATGCTGGCCGGGCTGGGCAGTCACAAGTCCCGGACCCCCTGGGGTGGGGTCTCCCGAGCAGGTTTCCTCCAGGCCCCAGCCTCCAGGCACTACCCCCCAACCAGCTCCTGTCTCGGGGCTCCCGTGCACTTCCATCCGAAGGGATGGCTGCGCTGAGGGGAGTGTGTGGGCTCAGTGGGCAGGCCGAGTCCTGCTCCGGACCCACCGAGGCATGACCTGGCATTCCGGGAGCTCTGCATGCCGTCACCCACCCCTGTCTGTGAGGCAGCCACTTCTGGGCCAGCTCAGGAGGGCGCAGAGGAGTCGGGGTTCGGGGTCAGCAGAGCCCGCAGATGTCACCCAGCACCGATGTCACCCAGCACCGATGTCAAGGGGCTGGTGGCGGCCAAGGTGAGGGGAGGCGCGGCCCCCAGCAGCCAAGCGAGGGCCCACGTGCAAGCAGCTCGGCTAGCCGGTGTCCCCGGGGGCAGGAATGCAGGGTGGGGTACATATGGCCCTTCGTTTCACTACAGACTGGGGGACTTTGGAGGGGGAGGCAAACCACAACAGACTGTGGACTCTGAGAAACAGAGAATTTTAGAGGGGAGGGGCGAGGGGGATGGCTGAGCCCGGCGGTGGGTATTATGGAGGGCACGGGTTGCATGGAGCACGGGGTGTTATACACCAACAACGCATCGTGGAGCACTGCATCAAACACTAATGATACACTGTACAGTGACTACATAACACAATAAAAAATGATATAAGTTAAATTTTTAAAAAGGAGTACAGGGTGGGGAGCGAGGTAGGAACAGGGTGGGGAACAGACGCCCAGAGGGTCTGGCCGTGTTGGCACTCTTGGGGCCCCCGCAGAGCCGCCCAGCAGGGGAGGCACTCACCCATCTGCCCCTGCACCCCAGGGGTCAGAGGGCACCATAGGCATTACTGCATCCACGGCCAGTCGGTACCCATGTGTGTGCCCAGCGGGCAAGAAGAGGGTGGGGGAGGACAAGGAGCTGTCAGGTGGACAGCCAGGTCCGAACAGGTACGCAGGAGGAGGTGGGCTACTTTAAGGCTGCCGTCAAGGACAGCAGGAGCCGTGCCCCGCACGAGGGAGGATGGCCTAGAAAGGGCAAGCCAGAGGGAGGGCTGAGATGTCTCAGGGACACCCCCCACCCCACCACCGCTGCATTTCCTGGTTCTGAAGATGGACTGAGTGCCCTGTGCTCCGAACCTTCCGCAGACAGGTCTGGCTCACCTACACCATTTATGAGGTCGGGTGCAACATGCAAATACGGGGCCCCCGATTCAGAGATTAAGAGCTTCAGGATGGCAATAACAGAGCATTGAACTGGGCAGGAGCCTTTGGAAACCCCAGGCCCTGCGCAGGTGGTCGCCCTGGGAAGCCAGCCCGGGGCGGACGCTGCCCAGGCTTAGTCAGGGAGGTTGTGCAAGTGTCCGCTGGGGGTAAACAGCCGGGTTGGGCTGTGGATTCAGTTCTGTCCCACCCCAAAGCCTGTGCTCCAAATCCAGATTGGGATCCGGGTCCACAGAAGATACAAAGGATGTACTCGTGTACTGGACCCCGGCTGAGGGGCACAATCCCAGAGGACACGCCGGGTCTGACACACATCAACTTGTGTGTGTGTGTGTGTGTGTGCACGCCCTGTGCTGCTCAACATCCTCTCCCACTGTTGCTAGTAAGAGCATCCCACTCCCCTACAGGGACCCCTCCTCCCTCTTTTCCTCCCTCCCCAACCACCAGGAGTTTGGGTGGGGCCGATCCCACTCCTAATGACTCCCAGCTCCCTGACTATGGTGATTGGTTCAATGATGGACACGTGATGCCAGCCAATGAGAGGCAGCCATAGGCCTCGTGCTGAGAATTTGGGAAGGGGATGTGTTTTCTCTCTGGGGATGCTAAGCTTCGGGAATGTAGGCTGGAGACTCCTGGAGGTCATGGCATGAGAAGCCCCTTCTTGGCACCGGAACTTCCATGAATAAAAGCATAGTCAAAGGATGGAGAGAGAGAGAGAGATTGCTTGTGGCATTGTCAACCCCTGGATCTAGCCATGCCTGAAGCTACCAGATCTATGAACTTTTCTTCTTGAGTCAGTTTGAGTTGAACCTAGGTCAGTGACCCAGAAGAGTAATAGGAATGGGGCTCCAGGCAGCTTGAGAGTGGGGAACTGAGGAGCTTCCCACTGCTCTGAGCCCTGAAATCTTCCTGGGACATCCACAGGTTTCCTGATGGCTAGAACATTTGAATCTACCAGCCAGTGGTGTTCGTGACCCATTAGCAACCCCCAGATCGAGGCATGTGGTTTCTGTAGAGTGGAGATGGCCTTCTTTGCTGACTCCTTACAGAAGCTGCTCTCGGGGCCATCACGGGTTGAATGAAAAAAGCTAACGGTCAGGATTAAACCGATGCCAACCATTCACTGTTCCTATCCCAGAGAGGCAGGAACCCCTGGGATCTTTTGGGCAGGAGGGATGTGATGGAGGAGGGGACCCTTGGAGCCCAGGAGGAAGAGCCTCTGGGGCAGAGGGCTGGTCACCCCCAGGGCTTTGACAGCTCTCCGTGGCATTTTTAGGCATGAGCCCATCCTGGGAGTCCCAAGGAGGTGCGCCAGTCATGGCAGACAGAGAGGGTCCGTGACGGAGAGAACCGGGGATGTCTCAGAAGGCAGTGGAACTAGCAGGGCGCCCTCAAGGTGAGCAGTGGGGGCTGAGGAGTTGGGAGTGATGAGTGTGGAGCGAGAGGAGGAGAAAGGGGAAGGGGGCGGGGGGACAGAGGCGGTGAGCGAGGAGGCAGGGCAGGAAGCCCACATCGGCTCGTGTTCAACCCGAGAGAGGAAAATTCCACTTTCTTCCCCTGAAACCGCCTCCCTCACCAGGCAGACTTCTTTAGCTAAGAAGATAGGTTTTGTTTGATATATTTTTTCTTTCATCAGTGAACTGTCAAAATTACAGATGCTTGGCATAAAGGAGAAGCCAGTTTCCTCTATCCCTTTTGGATTTTTTGGATAAAATTTCCTGGCTCTGTCTCTCTGTCACATCATTAAGGAGAAGTTTATTTTCTTTGGGGCAAAAGTGTCGACTCTGATTAGCTTTCAACAAGACAGCCTCGTCAGTGAGTCGCCATGATGCAGAATTAGGAAATGTCTCTCAGGGGATCTGCAAGCCAGTAATCGCTTTTTCTGTCTTCTAAAGGAAACGCGGTTTGGGTTTTGGTGGGTATGGAAGTAATTTCGTTTTCATAGAGACAGTGTAAAATTCATGCACGAATCAGAAGGCATCAAGGACAATGGCCTTATAAATTCCGTACTGAACTCTAAGCACCCACTGAAAGCTGCCTATCTCGGGCACATGGAGGGCTCAGCTCAGCCCTTCTGTATGGCACCTTATCCCGTCCTCACCGCAGCTCTGGGAGTCCCTCAGGGCCATCTGCCCATTTCACAGAGGAGCAGCCTGTGAGATCGGCAGCATAAGTCACTGGCCTGGCACCGCCTGACTGGGAGAAACTCATTTCACCATGTCCTCACGCGGTGGAAGGGGCCTCTTTTTTTTTTTTTTTTTTAATTTAATTTATTTATTTGAGAGAGAGAGTGAGAGAGCATGAGAGGGGAAGTCAGAGGGAGAAGCAGACTCCCCATGGAGCTGGGAGCCTGATGTAGGACTCAATCCCAGACTCTGGGATCATGACATGAGCTGAAGGCAGTCACTTAACCAACTGAGCCACCGAGGCGCCCCGGGGCCCTCTTTTATAAGAACACTACTCCCATCCACAAGGGCTCTACCCTCAAGACCTGAACACGTACCAAAGGCCCACCTCCAAATACTATCACACTGGGGGTTAGGATTTCAGTATAGGAATGTGGGGTTGGGGGAGACCCAGACACGTCCTCCATAGCCGCCAAGCTTCATCTAAGTGTTCTTGCCCATGTTGAGTCACTTCGTCCCCACGATGACCCCATCAGGAAGCTCAGCCTTATTTCCACTTTACAAGTGAGGGACCTGAGTCACAGAGACGTTATTTCCTCAACCATCATTGCTTGGCCAGTGGGTGGCCGAAAGGGATGAGCTGAGTAAAGTCTGGATTCAGAGCTTGTGCTGGGACCAGGGTGACCAAGCAAGGCACTCGGGCTGCAGAATTTAGAAAGATGTCCTTCTTGGGACTGTACAGGTACAGAGTCAATGCCTGAGAGTCAGGCATCCCCAGATTTTGTGCCCTGGGTACCTCACTTTCTGCACCCTTGTGGGGACCCTGTTCACGACTCTGTGAACACTGCCCCCTGGGAAGAGATCGTCCCAGTCTTGGCACGGTCACGGCACAGCACTTGAAACCCGAGCCCGGGGAGCTGCTGGCTGGGTCCTGAGGCTGACCGGGGGTCACATGCCTCCACATGCAAGAAGGCCACCGGGGTAATCGAGGCAATTATATACAGACCTGATGCAAGAAATAATTTGTTCCTTTGATCTGAATTTTTCAAGAGGCTTTAAGTAACTGGCAATAAAATACATTACAACTTGATTTAAAAATGTGTTCAGGGACTTTCAGCTTCCGTTCCAACATGTAGAGCTTAGAAGTCGTCCTCATCCTCGCAACAAGAAAAAAGCTAAACACACCAAAAATTGACATCTCTTCTTTGATTCTTCAGAGAGTCGAGGTCACAGGGCACATGGCTGCCCCAGAAACCCGAGAGGCAGACGGGCAGACACAGAGTCATGGCTCATGGGGACCGGGAGCTGCTGGGGCCAGTGGCAGGGAAGAACACTTACAGCAAATGACCAGTTGCTGGAGGCTGAGGGTACTGGCTTGACATGACAGACTCACCCAAGGCCCCACACTCTTGTGAGTTTTCCTTCTAGGAGCCCCACCTGTGCTTCCAGCAGGAAGGCAGGAAAAGGAGCCATTTTGAAATATGCCTCAAATGTTCTGTTCTCCTTAGCAAAGGTCTGCTCTGAAGGGAAAATACCAGAACCTCTCCTGACCTAGGGAGGGGCACATACCCAGCTGGGACCTCCCCCCATCCCCCTTCCCAAATACACACTCCTCTGGCCTTCTATCTCATTTAGGGAGGAAAGTAAAAATCAAGGAAATATTTTGAAGGTCACAGTCCAGGGCTATGACCCACTAAAAAGATTTGATTATAAGATTACAGAACACTGCCTTTCCCCATCACCTTGCTGTCACATCCACAGGACTCCAATACGATATGGGTTATAACTGAGAGCTGTAAGACACTCTCTCAATTTAAGAAGGAATTTCTGGGGAAGCCCAAAGGGAACAAAGCAAGGACACAAGAGGAAGTTGAAGACTCTGATACCTAAGGCTACAGTAAACATGAAATACAGCCCAATTCTGAACCAGATAGACATCAACCCTCACACTAAAGTCTATTTACCTCAGTTCCCATCACTCCATACAACATGTCCAGCTTTCAGCAAAAAGTTACAAGGCATACTAAAAGGCAAGAAGAAACACAGCCTGAGAAGACAAAGCAGGCAACAGAAATTCCAATACGGCAAAGATTTCAGAATTATCAGACCAGGAATTAAAAATAATTATGACTAATATACTAAAGTTTCTAGTGGGGAAAAGTACAGAACAGATGTAAGCAAAGAGATGGCAACTCTAAGAAAGGACCAAAAGGAAATGCTGGAAATCAGAAACACTGTAACAGAACGTGAGACTGTTTCTCATGGGCTCATCAATAGACTGGGCAAGGCTGAGGAAAGAATCAGTGAGCTTCAAGATGTCAGCAGGTACTTCTTAAACTGAAAATCAAAGAGGAAAAAAGAATGAAAAGAAAAAACGGAGGAGGAAATAAAATATCCAGGAACTGCGGGAGAATTACAAAAGATGAAACATACATAAAAGGGAACAGCAGCAAAAGAAAAAGGAAAGGGATGGAAGAAACATGTGCTAATAATGCAGTTGAGATTTTCCAGAATTAATGACACAGACCAAAAGGCTCACAGAACATGGGGCAGGATCGAGGTCAAAAGTCCTACATCTGACCACACCATACTCAAACATTAGAAAACCAAAGACAAGTAGAATATCTTAAAAGAAGCCAGAATAGGAAAATATCATCTTACCTACAGAGTAATAAGGATAAAAATAACCTCAGATTTCTTCAGAACCTATTCAAGCAAGAAGAGATTTCAGTGAAATATTTAAAGTGTTGAGAGGGGGGAAAAAAAAAACCAACCTAGAATTCTGTATCCAGTGAGATTATCCTTCAGATTTGAAGGATGGTGGAAGACTTTCTCAAACCAACGTCTGTCACCAGTAGACTTGCCTTCCAAGGAATATTTTAACAAGTTCTTCGGAGAGAAGGAAAATTCAGGTGTACAGGAGGAAAGAAAGAGGGAATACATTCAGTTAAAATAAAATCTTTTGCTTTTCTTATCCATAATCTAATAGACAACTGTTTGTTTAAAATAATAATAGCAGGGCTCCGGGGTGACTTAGTTGGTTAAGTGTCTGACTGCTGCTTTCCACGCGGGTCGTGATCTCAGGGCCATGGAACCGAGCCCGACATCTGGTAACACACTCAGCGGGGGCTGCTTGAGATTCTCTCCCTCTGCCCCTCCCCTCCCATGCATGTGCTAGCTCCTTCTTTCTCTCCCGCTCCCTCTAAAATAAACAAATAAATCTTTTTTTTTTTTTTTTTAAAGATTTTATTTATTTATTTGAAAGACGGAGATCACAAGTAGGCAGAGAGGCAGGCAGAGAGAGAGAGAGAGGGAAGCAGGCTTCCTGCGGAGCAGGGAGCCCGATGCGGGGCTCGATCCCAGGACCCCGAGACCACGACCCGAGCCAAAGGCAGCAGCCCAAACCACTGAGCCACCCAGGCGCCCCTAAACAAATAAATCTTAAACAAAATAAAATAGTAATAGCAAAAATGTGTTGGGTTATTATAGCTTACAGATCAGTAAAATGAAAGACAGCAATGTTGAGGGGGGACAGAAGAACAAATAGATCGAGAATATGCTATTAGAAGGTACTTTCACTGTCCATGAAGTGCTACAGTTCTGGTTGGTAGTAGACTTAGATTAGTCATAAATGCATACGGCCAACTCTAAGGCAGCCACTAAAGGAAAATTTAGAATCAGCCTAATCGATACATCGAGAGAGGAGAAAAAATGAAACCATAAAGAGAATGCTCAGTTAAAACCAGACACGGTGGAAAAAGAGAAGACAAAAAAACGATAAGCCCAAGGAACTGAAACGGTGCCGTACAGTAGATGGCAATCAAACTGCGTCAATAATCACTTTACATATGAGCGGTCTAAACAGGCCGGTGAAAAGACAGAGACCGGCCGAGTAGAAAACAAGACCCAACTCTGTGTGGTCTGCAAGAGAGTCGGTTCAAAGATAGACCCTACAGATCAAAAATACAGGAGTGGAGAAGGACGAACCAGGCAGAAAGTGGAAGGAGGGAGATGGAGGGGGAGAGAGAGAGAGAGAAAGGGAAGGTGGAGGGAGAAAAAAGGGAGACGAAAAGGGGAGGGGAGGAGTGGGGGGGATGAGGGGGAGGGAAGGAGAAGGGAGAGGGAAGAGGGGAGGGAGGAAGAAATGAAGAGGTGTAAAAGGACAGAGTCCAACCCAGAAGCAAATGTGTCTCCAGAAAGAGAAGAGAATTTCTCTCAGTGGCTTTATTGTAGAGAAAACTTAATGAAAACCATGCATTCAATAAAACAAAAACTCAAAGACAGCGTGATAAAAACAAGAAACCCTATCCAGGATATAAGCTGACCTGAGGAAAAGGATTAAAAACAAAAATAACATCATTACGGAACAAAGAAATAACAGCGTCAGTGACCGAGAGCCCAGCAGGTACAGTGGGGGCCCCATCACTAACCGGGAGAAAAACCTGGAGATGAAGGAAATAAACACGGACGAAGCAGGGCCATCGGCCTCGGTGGGGTGGTCTAAGGCTTTGGGGTGCCCCTGAATCACAAGGCCCCGAAACCACAACGTATTCAAAGATGTGAAACAGAAGAATTTCCCTGAAATGAAGAAATACCTCTAAAACTTTTCATTGAAAAAAAAAATACACAGTGTTCTAAGAAAATGTCATTTAAAGGACTCCACGCCGAGACATAGTCCAAGTCAAACACTGAATTTTAAGGTGGAGAAAAACTTCTTTGAACGTGGAAGCCGGAAAACAAGTCACGGAAAAGCAGAGCAGTATAAAGCTGGCCTCAGACTTTCCAGGGCAACACACAGTGCTGGGAAACAAAACAACGTCCACAAAATCCCTGGTGGTGTTGTGGGGGGGGGTGTACAGGTAGGACGTGACCGGGAAGCATTAGGTAGGGGAGAGGGGAGAGTCATCATTTAAATCAACACGGCAGGTGGGCGCTCCACACGTAAGAAACCTCAGGGAACACACGTCCGTGAAAAGGCTCTCTGAGGAGTTAAGTTACATCTGCCTTTTGAACCTGGAGTCTGTGACATCCTAATTCATTCATTCGTCCAAGCCTTGATGTCAGACTTCCAACTGGCCCAGCGCGGGTCCCGTGCCCATCCCCGATCCCAGCCCCATGGCTGTTGGAGATTCTGGGGGCAACTCTGAACCGTGGCTGCAGAGGCACCTGCGCTCTGCTAGCCGCAGCAGGGACCCACATGAGCCCCGGCCCTGGGTCCCCAGGCTGACCCTGCCTCACTTCACGGGCTTCCCAGCCAAATGGGGCCCGGGTGAGAACCAGAGCTGGTTCCTGCCCCACTGGCCCCACCCGCCTCCCTGCCCTCCTTTTGCTGTTTTTGGGCCAACAGAGGAGGGAGCCACCAGCTCTTGGCGCAGCGCGATGTCCCCTGTGGCTGGTGGGGTGTGAAGGTGACTCGTCATGAGGCTCGCACAGGGAGGACAGGACTTTCTCACCCCTGGTGTCTGCAGACAGTGGCTGGTTGTGAATGCCTCTGGGTGCCCAGCCCAGAAAGAAGAAGGAAAAAGAGGAAAAGCAAGTGCAGGTGAGAGAGACGCAGATTCCGCCCCCTGAGAGCGGTGGGCCAGGGCGCAGGATGCGTGGAGGGGGCCTCCCCACTGGGGTGGGAATCGGAGGCCCTCCCGGCACCCCGCTGCTGCTCTGCCCCCTCTCCAGGCGCTCGTCCCCGCCCTCTTCCCATCTTCTCCAGACCCCCGTGCTCTCTCCAGCTCACAGCCTTTAGCAACCTGTGCCGCCTCCTGGAGCACTGCCCCCCACCCCATCCTTCCTCTGACCAAATCCTGTTCATCCTTTGGGTGTCAGGATACATGCTCCTTTTTCCTGTCTGTACCCCACAGACGTTCTGCACTGTTCACACCCACTCAGACACACGCACCTGCCTCTTTACCTTCCCTCAGCAGCTGCTGGGTGAGACCGCTTGGAAGCGGAAGTGGGAGCCAAGTCTTGTCCTTTCTCCTGTGGACTCTTGTGGTTCTCCCTTAGAGACTTCCAGTGACATCTGTGTGCTGTGTGAACACACCTGCGGGGCCACCCATTGTGTCTCTCCTCAGCACGTCGGAGTGTGACCACCGGAGCCCCGTGTCTCTGTCACCACCTCACCCCACTTGTCCTTCACTTCCCTGCCCCAGGCTTATATCTCCCCAGTAATCCTTATCCTCTTAACCCTTGCCTCAGGCCTCAGGCTCTGCCTTCCAAAGGATCCTTGCTCCTTGAGGATAGGAACACGTCTTACTCATTTTTTAAATCTCTAGTACCTGGAAATGAGTATTTGGGGAATGACGCATGAGTTGATTAATCAACTAATTCTCTCTATACTTACCTTACAGATGGGGGAAAAAAAGACACAGAGGAGGTAAACTGAGGATCTTCTCTCAGGACCCTTTGTCTAGAAATTGATGTCGTGGTTGCATTGAAGACCTCATTCCCATAGAAATACGAGGATGGCTGAGAAACTCTTCCCACTTCTACAAAGATGAACCTGTTTGATATAAATTCAGAGAGCTAGAGACACGAGTTTTCCTCCCTAGGTCTGGCAGCTTTCCCAACCGTCAAGGAGTGAACTGACCTTGACCTTGGACTTGTGCAGATTAGATCCAGGCAAGCACCTTTAGTTACTTTCTTGCAGGTCCATAAACTGTAACACAGGGAGGTATCCAGTGAGCCTGGAGGCTACCTCGACCCCGGATGTCAGCCCCCCGGGCTGTCTTTGAACCATGTGTCCCAAGAAAATGAGCCAAGAACGTGTCTGCTTTCACACCTTGTGCTAGCGTGTAAGAAATTTCTCCAGATAACTGCCAGCAAAGACACAGCCCTGGACCAGAGGTAGCCAGGACACAATTAAAATTTGGCACCTTTGCGATGGAACAGCCCTCCGCACCGAACCAGCACGGATGCAAATCCAGTCATTCCAATAAAACGCGGACGGATGACTCGGGGTCCTTTCACGGTAGTAACGGTGTGTTATGGGACGCGGCTTTTGTAAGCTTCGCCACTCTGTGCCGCAAGTCTTCCATTTGCTTGGCTGTTCCCCTGTAGCACAACCTCATTTAGCATGATGAGGTCCCAGCTTGCACGAAGCCGGAGCCCCCACGTACACAGAACCCCGAATCTAATTAGAAGCCACTGCAGGTGTCACCGGAGCAGACATGACACCACTCCATGAGGCGTGATTGTCTGCTGCATTTTATACTTCAATTTTCTTGGTGATGAGAGGCGGGGACGCATACATGGGGGGGAAAATTGGGTTTTTCAGCTGCAGTTTGACGACTTTAACAAATAGCTTTGCGCCTTAATAGAACATCTTTCTGGTAGACGTTCCACCAAGGACGTGATTATAGAATGCTTTTTCGGGCTGGAGAAGGGAAGTGGCCCTCTGCAGCTTTCTCGCCTTCGTTCAAAGCGACTTTATAACATTCAGTCTGTTGAAACAAGGCAGCCACAACATTTGTACCAGGGTTTGTAAATCAGACTGACATTCGCCCCTACCTATTGTGGGCTCCTGCTCAAAAGCTTCCTTTCTCTGTTCCTGAAATCCCGATGAAGATGGGCAAAAGGAGGGGGCCCCAGGGAGGCCCCGACACTGAGAATCTCCCATCCTGGTTGGTGGGGTGGACCCCGAGAGCCTACCCGAGAAAACCAAACAGACCCGACACCTGCCTCCAGGAAAATTCATACCAGATCATGGATTTAATTGGCTTTGGGGACTGGAAGCGGGAAAAGTTGAAGTGATGGCTTTGGAACGAAAACCTGGGGAGTGCAGAGGGATGAGTCAAAGCTTTTCTTCCTGAAGCTGAATGAAAGGCACTTTATGTTCTCATCTCGCTGGGGCACTGCCCGCTAGAGCCCTCCGTCCCTTCCTGCCGGGGCGTGGGATGCCCCCGGTCCTGAGGCTGCTGGCCCCTGCTCATAGGAAGAGGCATGTGGGTGGCCATCCAGAGGAGAGACAGCTTTGGGCTGTTCCCTGGACAAGTGGCAGTTTTGAGGTGAGACTCGGCCAGAACAGGAGCTTGGGGGCCTGCCGAGTGGGAATAGCTGGGCGGCCAGAAACTGGTGCAGCCACTGGAGAGGGGGCCCCTCGCCCCGGTCCCCCAGAAGCTGTGCTTGTTCACCGAGCCTCACAGTGGCCAACAGGGCCAAGCTGCACAGTCTTATGCCCCTGCCTGTCCCCAGAAGCATAGAGCCCAGACCACTGCAGGGCACCAGGGACTGGGGGCTCTGGAGGCATTCCGGGGCAGGGCCCCACCCTGGGCACTCCTGTCCCCGCCGTGACATCGGTGAGACACACAGGTGGCTCCTCGGGGGATGGAAGGGAGCAGCGTGGCTAACTGTGGAGGGGCTGGTGGACTGATGCCATGTGGCTGCGTTCACTTAGCGTTTCAGCGGTTTGTGACCGTTTGTTACTTGTCCGTGATGAGGGAAGAGCAGAAATCGGGAGAGCTTAAGAAGCCGTGTAGCGATCTGACACGGCCGTGACTTCCGAGTGGCCACCAGGGCTTTGGCTGGTGCAGGCGACGTCGGCCTGCACGGTCCCATGTGCCTCGAGCCGCAGAGCCACACACGGTGGGGACAGCCTTGGGACTCTGACAGACGGGAAACACAACGTCCAACCCCAACCCCAACATGGTTTGGGGCATCGTCGCTGACAGAGCCCCCAGGGTGCCTACCCCAGGTCCCCAGTGAAGGTGGCCAGCGGTAGTGGAAGACACGTGGCTCCGGGGAGGGGGTCAGGCTGGTAGTGCCCAGTGCCACCTTGGGCTTTACATGTACACAGCTCCTTAATTTGGAGCCACGGGCTGGGGTGAGGAGTGGGGCAAGACGGTGCTCCTTGGAATCTTCCAGAGGCAACAGGCCTGGTGGTACTCTGCGTCGGCCCTGGAGCCGGGGATTTGGGTTCGAAGCCTGCCTCTGGCACTTCTTAGCTCTGGAGAAGTTACTTGGGTTCTTTGTGGCTTAGTTTCCCGCTCGGTAAAATGGGTCTTCTTAGGGCAGAGCCGGCAGCCAGCAGCCAGCTTGGAGGAAGGGAGTCTTCTCTCTCCACTCAGGTCTCCCCACAAAGGCCCCCTCCTCCAGGTTTTCCCTGACCCCTTTCCTCCACCTGTCAACCCCTCCCCTCTCACCGTCTGTCTCTCCCAGGGGATACAGCCTTGTTTCTGTGTACGGTTGGTGGTTGTGCCCGTTCAGAATGAGCTCGGGGAGATCAGGCTTCCTCGGGCTGCGGGGCCTTCATCCTGGCCACTGAGGAGAGACTGGCACAAAGCAAGTATCGGGAAATATTTCCCAATGAATGAACGGATCCTTCCCTGGCCCCCTGGCCTCCCGCGGGATACATCTCTGCATACCTGGGCCAAGCCCAGAGCAGCAGCCAGAGATCCGGCCGCCAGAGCCTCCAAGGGAACTTGGGTGGGTCACCCCACACTCCCTGGCTGGTGCAACAGGGAGCTGCGTGGCCGGACCAGAGCTCACAGGCCTCCAAGGGACCATTCCCCTCAAACCAGTTATCGGTCGATTTGCACGTGTGTCCCCTCTCGGTTCCTCCCTGCTGAGGGCTGCTTCTGAGACTCTCTGAAAAGCCCTGCACCCCCAAGAGACCCTTTCCAGACCCCCAACCCTGAGCAGGAGAGGACGCTTCCCACCCTGGGCAAGGCCAGGACAGCAGAAGCCGTTCCCTGTGGCTTTGTTCCCTGCGGCTTTGCGTCGGGCTTATCAAGTCATTGCTGGCCGGAGACTGCAGGGCTCATGCCACCAAGACTTTCCAGAATGTTGGCTAGAAGTAGGAAGAGGGGAACGATGTCGTCTTTCGGAGGAAAGCGAAGAGGTCAGGCAAGCAGTCTCCCCTGACTTCATGTTTTCACAAAAGAAGGAGCCTTCTTCAGCCCAGGAGCTGCGCCACGCACCAGTGGGGTCTGGAATGGCTTCTTTGGCCCTATTCCGCCTCCCCAAGTCTCCAGCCCTTCATTCAGCAATGGTGCCTGGCTTACTTGTCCTTGCAAGGTTGGCACGAAATGCTGTCTGTGTCATGTGATGGTCATGCCAGAAAGCTAAGCTCTCTTATCCCACCCCCCTGGGCTGACAGCTCTTGTATATTTGTGTCACAGAATACACTGCTGGTGGGTTACGTGCTCTATTTTATAAGGTTTATCTCTTTGACTTCATTTCCTACTGTTCCCTCCTTCTTCATGACCTCACAGATTTTCCAGTAAGATACACTCATTTCCACCTCAGGACCTTTGCACCTGCCATTCTTTCTGGAGAATGCCTGGAACTCCTCATCACTTTTTTTCAGATGGTCTCACGGCCACCTCCTGATCATGGCTCAGGTTTTCCTCAAAGCCACCTCCCTAGAGAGGCCTCCCCTGACCTTTCCCGACGCTGGCCCGACTTCCTGCTCCGTTTTTGCCTCTTCCTCATGGGAAATCATCCAAAGCCTCCATCTGCTTCTCCTGTTGTGCTGTGAGCCCCACGAGGGCAGGGTCCTGACAAGTCTCCCCATCCTGGTTCAGTGCCTGGCACACCCTAGGTGCTATATTGTGCTGGAATACATAAATGCTCACTTTCTTAGTAAGTCTTGAAAAAGCAGTCTGCGCTCTGGGAAGGGGAGAATACATCTCAAATGGAATATTTTTCTAAAGCTTCAAGCAAAACATCAGGTTGAGCAACTCCACAGCCCACCCCAGGAGATGCTGCAGTTTTTGGCGAGCCATGGGGGCAGGTGGGGTGCCCATGTGGAGGGGATGCTGCGATCTATGTGCTGGATAACATTCCTTCCAGAGGGCAAGTCATCCGGGGCCACGGAGGGTTTCCATTCCCCTGGGTAGAGGCAGGTTTCACAAAGGATGCATGGTAGCCCATGGCTAAGGTCATCTACCTGCTGTCCTGACTCTAGTGGCCGTGGTATCAGTGTGGCCCCTGGGGAGAGGGAAAACCAGGGGTCGGGAAGCATGAAAGCTGATCCCTCCTGGCTGCTCATTTGCTGTGTGCCTTTGAGCAATGACCATTCTGGGCTCTGTCACACTGATAAAAGGGACAAAGTAAGATTCATGCCACCTCCGACCCTGCTTATGACTCTCCCTAGCTGTGCTGTCCTAGGGTAGACCCTCCATAGCTCTTGGCATGTTCCCTGGTACCTACAATGGGATAATAACCGTACCCACATCATAGGGCTGTTGCTGAACTATCTGCAATTTCCTGGCACTTAGTAAGGGCTCAAATAGCCAGTCTGTGATCTGCGATGGGAGGTTCGCTCCAACCAGCTCGCACTAAGAGGAGGCTGGTCCCCTGCAGTGCATGGGGAATGAGGAAGGAAGTGCAAAAAGATTTTTATTAATGGGGACAAGGCTGGAGCAAAGGATGTGTTTCCTGTGGGGCTGGTAGGCGGGAGCTGGTGCCAGCATCTGACTTGTCTGGGTTCTGAGAGCACCAACTTGGGGTCTGGACCCTTGGCTCCAAGCTACACGTTACGGCCCTCTGTCTACTCCAAGTGGGGCAAGTCACCAACAGAGAAAGCAGAGTGGCTGGGAGACCCACCTTTGGCACATTGCTCTCCTCACAGAGCTCTGAGGGGTCGGAGAATCTGGGCACCAGGAAGAAAGCCCTACTCTGGGAAATATTTACTGCACAACCGCACCTTACCAGATGGGCAGGCCTTGGAAGGGCTTCCAAACCAGTCTTGGCCTGGAGAGTAGCTCAGCCAGAATGCCAGCTTCTGAAGCCTGGACCGCAAGCAAACGGGAGCCAGATTGAGAGTGTGGCAAAACCAAGGCCAGACAAGCTTGAGCCTTTCCCGAGTCCGGTCAGCAGGAAAACAGTGTCCAGAATCATGGACTCAAACCCTCTCTTGTGGAGCTGTAGAGGACAGAGGAGAGCGATTGCCATGAGGAGAGAAATGTCTCAGCCCTCTCTTAGCAGCCTGTGACCTTAAGCAAGTCACTTCCCCTCCCTGTGCCTCAGGGAAAAAAAGTATAGCGCAAGGGACTGCGGGGCTTCTCAAGTTTGTGCCATTGTAGGATTAAATGATTCTAAGCCACCTGGCACCTGACCTTTTGTTCTCTCTGAAAACCTGAAAGGGGGAGTCTGCACAAGGGAAACCAAGACCAAGTTTCAATCCCTCAGATTTTCAAAAGCCGTGTCCCAATCCTGACTGCCAGGACTCTGTCAGTTTTAAGTGACAAAAAGCCCACTTCAAGCCAGCTTGGGCAGAAAGGCACATTTATGGGTTTCTGAAATGTAAAGATAAGTGGACTTCAGGCATGGTGGTATCCAGGAGCTCAAATGACATCATCATCTTGTTTTTCTCTCACCCCAGCTCCGTAATTCAGACAGACGTCCCCCACCCACCCCGTGTTGGCTAATCAACTCCCAGCACTTCCGGCTAACACCCGTTGTATGTCCGCAGCAATCCTGATGAAAACAGAGTTTTCCTTTCCTGTTTGTTCCAACAAAGCTTCTAGGATTGCTTTGGATTCAGCTTGTTCACATGTGTATCCCCAAGCCAATCACTGATGTCTGGGTTTAAATCCAGGCCCACCATTTACTGTGCATCAGTTTCTTATGCTCCTGTAACAAAGTAACACTTAGTGGCTGGAAACAACACAGATTTAGTATTTTAGAACTCTGAAGGTCAGAAGCCCCAGGCGGGTGTCCGTGGGCAAATCCAAATGTTGGCAGGTTCTGTTCCTTCTGGAAACTCTAGGGGACTTTCTCTAGGGGAGAACCCATTTCTCCCTCTTTTTTAGAGAACACGCCTGTCCACATTCTTTGTGTGGTAGCCCTTCTTCCTCCTTCAAAACCAGAAATGACCAGCTGAGTCTTCCTCGAGCACCTAGGGATCTGCTGCCTCTCTCTTTCACTCGTGAATGGGCTGGGATTGCCTGGGAACACCTGCCAACTCAGGAGCATCCCCCCCCTCAAGGACGGCCGATTAGCAACCTTATCTCCGTTTGCTAGGTCACATACCACATTCACAGGTCCTGGGGAAGTCACTGGGGGGGCCTTTGTCCCTCCCCCTGGCCTCCCACTTGCCTTAGCAGTCTTCATTCTCAGAGTCTGTAAAATAGGACCCCTTCCTCACAGGACCTTCCCAGGATGCAAGGAGCTCACAGAGGCCTCAGCTTGGAGGACTTAAGGGGACGGTGTAGGCACCAGACTCAGAAGGTGTCTGTGGACTTTCTCGCAAGCGCTTTGGAGAAGCTGCGCAGGCGCGTTGGAAAAAAGGTAGCATGTGGCTTGGGCAGTAAATGATGCCACATAAAACAGCAAGTCAACCCTGGATCTTGGGCACATGATGTCACATTCCTGGTGCCACTTCTGCAGTGGCCTGGACAGGGTGGACAGGGTGTTTCCACCAGACATCAACCCCCCCCCCCCCACCGTGGCAGCACAGAAGGAAGCAAGAAGACCGTGCTGCCCAGGCTGGGGGCTGTGGGGGGGGTGGGGGGCTAGCAGTCCTGCAGCAAGGCTCCCGGGGGCTATTGTTCCCTCCCCCCTAGGCCCACCCCTCCCCTCGCCAGTCCCTGACTCCCTCAAACTAGGAAATGGAGCAACCAGTAAGTGGGGCACACAAATGCACCCAGCGCCCATGGCTGCACAAGCAGGATTCTGCTGTCTGTCCTAGGACCTTGGTGAGGGTCCTCCGGGGCTGGCCTCCAGGGTCTGGTTGGCCAGCTTTACGATGCCACCCCAGGTCAGGCAGTGCCCACCCCGGGACACAGTTGGTGCTAAGGAAACATTTGGTGAGCAGAGAAAGCCTGGTGGATGGGCAGGAACGCCAGCCCCAACCTGTCCCTCCTCCTGCCCCGCCCAGTGCTCCCGAGAGCTAACTACGGGGTTAATGATCCCTCTTGCCCGTTCAGCGACATTCCGACAGCAGTGTGAGCCTCAAGGAGGAAACCCTCGTCCAGATCAACCTTGTGTTTATTGATTTGTAAGCAGCTCAATCGTCTGGGAAAAGACAGCGTGCCAGCCAACATCTCTGGGGTCCAAGGCCTCCTGCCGGCGACCAGGACCTCTGTGATGTCTGTTCGCCGATGCGAGGTAAATGACACCCCTAATCTGCTGCGGGGGGGCTGCGTGGGGACGGCTCTGTACTGGCTGGAGCGCGAGCGTTGGAAAGAAGTCTGCGTCTGAACATTTCCCCGTGTCTAGACAAGAAACACTGCCTGCCTAAAATATTAAAATTTCATACTCTGCTCCCAGAAGACAACCTTTGGTTGTAAACATTCAGGGCCAATTTGAGTTTTCTTTCTTTTTTTTTTTTTAGGGTTCTTTTTTACGGCCAATTACGTTGATTGTAGAGCTGGAGAATTGTTGGCAATTTCAGGACCCTGAAGGCAAATCCTGGCTGCTAAGAGTCTGGGTACAAGGCCTGCATTTGTCTCCTGGCAGCTGCTTGGGCCCTGCAGCCCCTGAGCCTCCATTTCCTCATCTGAGAAATGGGTGTGATAATTCTGACCTCACCAGTTTATTAAAAGGTTGATAGAGCCACAAACGAGATAGCCACTCCACTGGGCTGAATCGGGTCTGCCCACATGCCCATCCCTGGAACCTCAGAGTGCGGGTCTGTTCGGAACCAGAACCTTCTAGATGTGTCCGTGAAGATAAGGGCACGGGAGTGGGGCTGGCCCCCATTCAACACAGCCCGGCTTTAGAAGAAGAGGTGAGAGAAACAGAGGCACAGAGGCAGCGTGATCCACCAGCACCGCTGCCTTAACAGAAGACCACAGGCGGGGTCGCTGGACCCAGAGACATTTCTATCTCAGGGTTCTGCGTGGATTCTGGTGAGTCATCTTCCCAGCTTGTAGACAGCTGCCTTCTCTCTGTGGCCTCCCGAGGCAGAGAGAGAGAGCGCGCGAGCAGGCAAGCCCTCTGGTGCCCCTTGTGATAAGGGTCCTAATACCATCTGGGGCTTCACCCTGAGCCTCCCATCCAAACCCCACCACCTGCCGAAGGCTCTGCCCCCCAAGCCCTACCACCTGGGGGCTTAGGGCTTCAACAGGGGAATTCCTATGAGGCAGAGACAAGGTCCCCAGAGGGAAGAAGCTTTCTGATGACCCAGGCCTGGAGCAATGTGTCTACAAGACAAGAAACAACGAGGAACGCTGGGAGCAGCAGAAGCCAGGCGAGAGGCACCTTCGGTTTGGGACTTGAAGCTTCCGAAGTGTGAGAGGACCCTCCGTGGGGGGTTGTTCCGCCCCTGGGTGGCTGTTAGTTACAGCGGCCATAGGACGCGAATACAACAGAGTGAGAATAAGAATGACATGTGGAAACTCGGCAGAGGCAAGCGCCAGTCCTCACGGCAGTGCTTGGAGATACGGAGATGACCATTAGCTTGTGCTGCAGATGGGAAACTGGGCCTCCAGGACCCCAGCAACTTGCCCAGTCTTCTCCCCCTGCAGTCCCTGCACCCTTCCTGCCTGGCCTCAGCCACCATCCAGGAGAAGGCTGGGCAGGCACTGGAAGATTCTCCCCACCCTGCCACAAACGGGGTGCTGTGTCGGTGTCCCCCAGGTCAGGGCTCATCTTGTTCCTGGAATGTGACCCTGTCCATCAGGGACACACGATGTCCAGCAAGAACCTAACCCCCAAGTCCAAGGGCCCCTGCCCACCTGGTCAGCATCAATGAACAGAGCACCTGCTGTGTTCCAGGTGCTGTTCTAGGCCCTGCAAGCCAGGCATGAACAGGACAGACCAGGGCCTACTCTCTTGGAACTCAGCGCTGTGATGGGTGCACTGGACCTGGGGGCCAAGGAGAGGTTTCTAGAGACAGTGAGCTAGAAACCGGGGCCAGCAGGACGGGAGAAGATGGCCAGCTGAGGTGGGGCTGGGAGCCCCAGGACAGGGGAGCACCCTACAGCGGGAGTGTGGGGCCCGGAGGAGGAGCTGTGTGGGCCCTCGGTGGCCACTGCCCAGAGTGCAGAGGGACTGAGAGGTAGGACAGGAGAGCAGAGGGATGGACAGGGCCCAGCAGCAAGGTTGAGGCAGCAGGACTCTGTCCCAAGGGCCACAGTGAGCCGTAAGGGCAGGTGGAAAGCTCATTCCCCAGGCACGTGTCCTTCCTGCCAGGCTCTGTCTTTCTCTGTAGACAGGGCTGGATGAGAGGGGCTCCCGGCGGTCCCCTCCATGGCTGGGGCTCTTCTCAGAGGCTCCCTGAAGGGAGCTGCCTGGAGCTTGTACCAGCCGCGGGCTCCTAGGAGCCACAGTGAGAGGTAGAGGGACACCAGAGAGGAGAGGAGACAGCTGGTGGAGGCCCGAGCGAGCCTCCCCGCAAGGCCCAGGGAGTCCCGGCCCCTCGCCCACCTGCAGGGGAGCCGCCTCTTGCGGGGGTTACTCAGCTGGGCCCACAGGTGCCCCCAGGGCCATGCACACTGGGGAGAGAGTGGCTGTTCACCCAAAGGCGGGTCTGAGCAGGACGTCCTGGCACCCCCACCAGCAGGAGGTCCCGGGAGGGGCGCTGGGGACATGGCGGCCAAAGGTCCCTGAGCAGCAGGTGGGACTTCACTGCCCGTCCAGGGTCACATGCTGCCATCCCCAACCTTTGTCTCCCATCTGGAGCTTTTGTCATGGTCCTCTGAGCTATTTACTTACTTGGTGTATTTATTTAATGCTCCCCATTTTTTTTTACCTAAAATGTACCCCATTAAAGGAAACTTTGGTTTTTCCTAGTCCACGTTAAAACAAATGCTACTAATTAAAGTGGAAAGGGTTGGACTGTTCATCCCCAGAAAGCTCCCAGTCGCCCCACTCAGGGAACCCACAGACACAGAGAATCACTGCGCCACCAGCCCTCACCGGGAAGCTCCGCTCCGTCCCAGCGGCCCCGGCATCGAAGGTTATCCCGTTCCGAACTCGTCATCCCCTGTGTCCTCACAGGCTCCCAGCAGGAGTGCTGGTGTAGACGCTGAGTGACCGCCCCTCTGTGACAGGTACGGTGACTGAGCTTCTGGAAGGTTTAAGCATCCAGCGCAGAAGACGGGTTTTAATGGAATACATGCCCAGCTGTCCCTGGATCTTCCGGATTAGATTCACAGCAGAGGAAAAGGGCCCACAAGCGCTGAGTAAGCTGCCCCAGATCCCACAGTGCAGGTTCAGTCCCACCGCTGCCAGGCGCCAGGACCGGTTTGCGATCCGCGAGAACCCACTCCCTCGAGCCCAGGGTAGCTTGTGCAGGACGGAGCGCCAACTGTGTGCACAGGCTGTGCTTCGTGCTCTCCTCTGGTCTCGCACAGTCTTCCCCACAGCCCTTTGGGCATCTTTGTCCCCTCCGTTATGGGTCGAATTGTGTCCTCCCGAAAGTCCTAACCCCAAATCCTCCCATTCCTCAGAGTCTGACCTTGCTTGGAAATGAAGTCGCTCGTCGCAGACGGAATTAGCTAAGGTAAAGTGAGGTCATGCCGGCCCGGGATGGGTCCCTAATCGAATAGGATTGATGTCCTTATAAGAAGATGGCCTTGTGAAGACGCAGACGAGGAGGGTGGCACGTGACAGTGACAGGTGGGGGGGACATGGCCACATGCCAAGGAAGGCACAGGTTGCTGGCAGACCACCCAGAGCTAGGAAGAGGCAGGGAAGGAGCCCCTTGGCTCTGGCGGGAGCATGGCCCTGCGACGCCCTGATTTTGGCCTCCAGAAGCGTGAGAGAACAAATTTCTGTTGTTTTCAGCGACCAGATTTGTGTTACTTTAAGACATCAGCCCCAGGAAGTGAGGACACCAACTCAGAGAAGACAACCCCAAATCCCCGTATGAGGTGTCGGTGGCACCAGGTCACACTCTGGGACAGTCAGAACCCACTTTCCGACTCGGGCTGACTCCCATCCCTGCCGCCTGCCACGACTGGCCGAATTGCTGGAACCACTAAATCCAGCACCAGTTATGGTGGCTCCCAGGACATCGGCTTTCTTGTTAAAGCCCGCTGGCCTTGAGTTTGCATGGCAGCCAACCCCAGCCACCAGGCTCGCCTGGTGAGTCCCAGCCTTTGAATAAAGATCTGAGTCCCCAGAATCACGATCACTCCATCCCCAGCACCCACGGGCTTTCCCAGCAACAGAACATCTACCCCAAGAGCCTCCTGGATTGGACCTTCCTTGTCTGGGCTCGACTGACATTGGAGATCTGTGCTTGGGAATGCATCCAGCCCCAATGGACCCCAGAGCCGTGCCAGAGCTCAGCTCTGCTACATCTGCAGGGATTTCTCTCCTCCAGGAATTTCCCCCCCTGCCCGTGGCCCCGACATAGATAGCATCAGAAACACCCTGGTGAGCCTGAGAAAGCCTGGAGGTGGGGAGCAAGAGGAGACACGCTGTACTGGTTGGGACGCATTGCCCAGCCAGGAGGCAGCTGCTGGCCAGGAAAAGCACTCTCATTTCTGGAATTCCTGGGGAGTCGAATGGTGGAATAAAAATCAAGGTGTCCCCAAAGGCCCAGATGGAAGGCAGACCAGGAAGGACCCCCACCGTAAAACGGGACTGCCGGCAAATCACCCCAGTGACCGTTCAACTGTGTTCTCCTCGGTCTTCTCCTTTTCCTGAGTCCAGGTCTTGGTTGGAACCCCAGAACAGACAAGTGAGGGGAGTCAGCCTCCGTGCAGGTAGAGAGGGAATCCATCCCCGCCCAGGGAAAGCCACACACATTCCGATACCTGAAAAACAAACTCCATCCCGGGGCTGTGTCGGGGAGCAGAGCCTCTCCTCACCACCCCACCCCACCCTCCGCAGCCCTGATGAATTTTCTGAAGCAGGGAACAGACCACAGGGTCGTATGTCCATGCCATGGCCCGCCAGCACCCCAGGGGCTTCCCTAGGTCCACCAGAGTCAGATCAACGCTGGACATCCGGGTTTTCTTGCATTCTTCTATTTTACGCTTATAAATGCCTCACACGCTTGCCAGGACACATCAAATAAGGTAAATGTGCAGAAAATATCGGCTTGTCCCACCCCTCCTCCTGCCCCGCTACCAGGCACACATGGTCATCCACACCTCTTCCCTGCTCCCCCACAAGTGCCCCTGGTGGGCCCCCGCAATCGCACCATGCAAGACTGTTCTCCCTTCAAGACCTACAGCGGCATCCCTCCGCATCTGGTCACACGGACTGAGCTGCGACTTCTCATAGCTGCAGATGTTCCTTCCATGCCCTGTGTATAAAGAGCGTGAAGGTTGTTCCTGGTTTTGCTTATTTTAAGCACAGATCCGCCTGCCATCAGCATCTGTGTACACAAGCGTGAAAGCCAAAATATCCAGCCACTGACATTGACTCAGGCACCACCCCATGGGACGGAGGTGGCCTCCAGCCACCCCGAGAGACTGGGGCTGTGGGCAGCCCGAGGAGGTCTGAGCCAGAGAAAAGGACCTCGGATGGCCGCATTCCCCTGCTGTCATCGCCCTGAGATCCGTTCGTACAACGGGGATTGCTGGGTTAAGGGGTGTGCACTGTTCTTGTCATATAAATCGCCAGGCTATTTTTTCTGCCAAAGACGATACAAAAATCTCACATTGCCCTGTGTGCGGGAGGGCACGGGGCCGAGTGGGTCGAGGGACCGAGCAGAACACGTGCTGGAGATTGTGCCCACAGAGCCAGCAGCTCTTTCTTTGTGAGGATGGATGGTGTGTTAATTGCATAGGAGACGGCGAGGGCCGTGCGGTAAAGGGTCCCCTCCAGACACCCACATGCCACCAGGCGGGGGGAGGGAGAGCAGGGCCAGCCCAGCAAGTGCCTGAGGACGATGCTGAGTTTGTCACAGTTAATTGCTGTTTCGAGTCTTTGGATCCTTTCAAATATGCTGCCACAAATTCCTCATCTGTGTGTATTTGAAAGGGTGCGGTGACCCCAAAGGAGTTGGGAACCGCTGTTCTAGGTCAGCCCTGTGGGATGGAAAAGAATGCAAGCCACAGTTTCAATTTTCCAGGAATCCCGTTTTAAAAAAGAAAAATAAATCATAAAAAGAAACAGGTTCTATGAGCCTTAACGGTATATTGAATTTAACCCAAATATATCCAAAATATTAGCCTTTCAACATACAAGCAAATTACTGATGTTTTCACCTTTTTTTTTTTTTTTTTTTTTTTTGGAAATATCAAGTCTTTGAAATCTCCTGTGTGTTCTTAAACTTGCTGTCAGGCTCCGTTTAGACCAGCACATTTCAAGTTGCCATATTGGGTAGTTCTAGAAGTTTCTGGGGTTACATTCAGCCATGTAGCGTGTGTTTACTGAGCAGTTGCCTTCTGTAGCTCCAGCTTCAGGTGTAAGAAGGGAAACACCTCTTCTGCCTCCCAGGGCTTGGCTGTGTGTTGAGGAGGGGGCGAAGTGACCTCCCACCCCATCAGCGCACTGCGAAGCTTCCATGGTGGGATGGGAGTTCCCCACCACCCGCAAAGAGATCCGTTGTCAATGAGGCTTTTCTTACGGGAAATGAAGATCAGCTTCTCTGTCGCTTTCAGCCACTGACCTTGGTTTTGCCTTTTGGAGGCGCAAGGCCTTAAGTCTGCTCCTTCTTGCTTATGGACGGCCACTCATTTGTGCATCATTCATTCCTTCCCCGGGATTTGTGGAGCACCTGCCGCGTGCCAGCTAGAGACACAGCTGTGCCCCTGAGTGCGGAGTAGAATGGGGCAGATAGGCAAACACTCAGGCGAGGAGAGCCCATGCGAGGCGGGGCTGTTGAGCCCCGAGGAGAGGGGCTGAACTGCATCAGGCTCAGCGGGCTGGCCAGAGGGATCACTTGGGGTAAGGCTGGGGAGAGGACAGGTGATTGTCCAAAGGGTGTGGAGGAGGAGGAGTGGCTGGGGCAGAAGGAACTGTAAGCACGAGGGGCGACAGAGGAGAGAACCTGGGTGTTCTTCCAGAGGGCTGAGATGCAGGACAGTGCTGAAGACGGAGAGGCACGGGACGAGGGGAGAAGGCATTGGGAGAGCACGTGCAGGCTGCATATGGTATACTAAGGAGTTGGGAATGTTCTAGATTTTATCCCAGAGGCATTGAGAAGTGCTTGAAGATAGCGTCCAAACCCTCCGACGGCCTGCCCAAGGCGCTCTTGCCCCACCTCCCCCTCTCTCCAACAGCACACTCACACCCTCGGACTTCACGGTCTTTCCATTTGGGCCAGTATGCACCGGAGCCGGAACCCTGGTCCCAGGTTTCTCCGAGGGGTCCTAAACCTCCTGACTGGAAAGCAGAGCTAGAGGCAGAGCTCTGCGCCAACACCGCGCCAAGGACGAGGGCAGTCCTGGGAAAGCAAGCCTGAGGGGGGCGCGGAGAGAGGTTATGGGGCACCCCAGGGCCCTCGGCGGGTCAAGGAGACACAGCTGGCCCCCAGTCCGGTGGGAAGTCCCCAGAGTGGCCCCAGAGATCAGTCTGCCCCAGGGAGGAGGAAAGAGTGGCTCAGCCCCTGGCTCCTTTTTCTCTCCTGTCGGGTGTGGACGGCTCCCCCCCTACTTCCTGGTATTGCTCTGCTCCTTGGGGAGGCCTCTAGAGAAACCAGAGCGTCTCAGGGTCCTCCCTTGTAGACCTGGGCCCCAAGGCATGGCCCCAACGCTGAAGACCAGATGCCGGCCGTGCCAAGCCGCACTGGAGGTGGGGCCCGGGGTCATGCTGGGGAGCAGGGATGTGCCAGCAGAGCTTCCTGGTGCTTTACAGCCTCGGGAACAGGATACTGCTTTGCTGGGGAAAACGGCCGAGGCCCAGGGAGCAAGTAAGGCCATACAGAGCCAGGGGTGACTGGGACTGGCCTAGGTGTACACCCCAGGTCCCAGCCGCATGGTGACCCACCCTACCACCTCCACGGCAGGCCACGGAATCAAGCTCCCCGTGCAGAGTGATGGTCAAAAATAAGTGAGTATTTGTTTTATTCACAACAGTGCCCAGCCTGTAAGATGCGCCCCATAGGGGTTTGTGAACAAGCAAATACACATAGGTATTTTACCTAGATTTCACGTTTGTGTTCATTGGGTTTATCTGATTTTTCTTTGGCCAGAATTGCAGGGGTGACTGCTCTGGTTCCTCCCCCTAACGCTTGTGGGGGACAGGGAGGAGAGAGCACCCTGGCCAGCGTGGCCCCTGTTCTACCGAGCGCCAGCCCCACCTGCTCCCAGAGCCTTGGTGGCTTCTGCCCTCAGCGTCTGTGCCTGCCGCAGGGACCCCTCCCTGATTCCAGGATCAGAACCAGTGCAGAAAGCATCCTTTAAAAATAAACCAAGACAGGCGAGCTCATTGATGCTGAGGCGATGTATTTTCCCAAGCTGCCTGCGGGACGGAACAATAAAAAATTTATCTTTAATAGCATTTTGCTGAATTTCGCCACAGGAGAGCTCTTTGTCCCCACCGGAGTTTGGAAAGGTTCTTGTCTGCATTACATCCCCTTCCTCAGCCAGCCTCCTGCCCCCCCTCCTCCCTGTCGGAGACTCTGCAGCCAGCGCCTTCTCCTCTTCCTGCTTCCACCCCAGAGACACGTCTGGACGCTGGTCACTCCGCCCCACGGAGCTCCGGGAATGGGGAGAAAACCAGACAGCCCATAATCAGCTTCCCTCCGCTTCTCCTCCTCCCACCCGGAGATGTGTGAGAAGACAGAAAAACAAGAGCAAAGAAAACCCAAGCTGCCAGTAAACGTAATATCATGACAACGAGTGTAAGAAGAGATGCTAAAAATTAGGGTTGGAGGGGGGCACAAGTAGTAGAACAAGGTTCCGAACAACATATAACAATACATAATACGGCAGGAAAACAGTTCCACACTCAAGGATCTACATATAGTTATGAATGCATATTACGTAAATGCATAAAGAAAGATCTAGAAGGATACCCTTTAAACTTCACACGATGGTGTCTCTAACACGGGGCATGAAATGGGACAAAGCCAACGGAGCCCCCTGGGGTGTGCGCCGCACACACTTCACTGCTCAGACGGGTACAAGAACTTGTTTTAATTGGGGAAAATAAAAGCGAACACCCCATCAGATTAAAATATCAATTTAAACCGTGTTATATTATTCATTGGTAGATACGTGGAGAATTGCCGCCCGTGCCGCAGGTGGACGCAGGGAGGGGGGTAGTATGTGTTGATGTCACTTTTTTCTTTAAGACTTTATTCATTTGGGAGAGAGGAGAGCACCAGCAGGAGAGGCAGAGGAGAGAGACACAGACTCCCCACCGAGCAGGGAGCCCGACACGGGGCTCCATCCCAGGACACTGAGATCATGACCTGAGCCGCAGGCAGACGCTTAACCGTCTGAGCCACCCAAGCGCCCCCGATGCAGGCACTTTGGAGGACTGTCCTCCAGGGCCTGGGGGACATTTCGAGCACGCCAGCCAGCACGCAACACGTCCGATTTTCTGAAGGCTGTACCCTGAAGAGCACAGGTAAGAACCACCGCTGTGAGGCAGTTCATAATAGCAAAAGCTGACACCTTGAAGTCCCGCCATGGGGGGCCGGCAAAGTAAACGATGGGGTGTCCAAAGCAGGACACTCATTGTAGCCTTTAACAGCATGAAACAGAGTTGCACGTCCCAGCACAGAAGCCCACTGACATAAGAGCATTTCAGAAAGATCGTTATAATACAACACATTCGGTCTTCTCTGTGGGCATAGAGTTATGTATGTGAAACAGAAAGACCCCTGGAAGGAAAAGCACCAATATGACCCCAGTGGGTGGTGGCTACCATGTTGTTCTCCAGGTATTTCTGATCCACTCCATTTCCTGATTACCTTGAAGTTGGGGAGGGTCATGTGGCCATTTCTGACCAATCAGTGTGAGCAGCAGTCTCCCGGAGCCACCTCCAGGCTGCATACGAAGGGGTGCTGGGCTCTCGGAGCTCTTTGGCTCTGGCATGACTGCCAGCCACATTCAAAATGGCGACCCCGCCAACCTCATCCCGCTGAGCAGAGCCCCCTCCCAACCCAGATGCACATGCAACTTTCAGCTCTGCAGATCTGGGTTCTTCGTTGTTACCCTTGAATTGCAGAATAAGGCAGCCTCCCCAGCAGGTGCCAGGGTCACCCCCAGGAAAAATCTTGGAGATTGGACACCATAGGCAAAGGGCATCTGCCAGTCTTCATCCACCATTGGCTCCAGTTCTCTGCTTCCATCCACGGCAGCCTCCTTAAGGTTCCTAGTACGCACCACGTGACTGAGAACAAGATCTGATTCTCAGTGGCATCCCAGAGCCAAGCACTCAGGAGAGACTCAGTCTACATCAGTAGCATGAAATAAATGAAAAAACTTCCCAGAAGTTTTCTTCTTAGAAGACCACAAGGGTCCAAGGGACTTGATACATCCTTGTCAGATCTGGTCCCAGGTGAAGGCAGAAACTTCTCTCATGGTGACAGAGTGTTGGCTGCTTTCCCATAACCATGTTCCTGGTCTCTTCCTGAATAGTCGATCCCCTGGCTAATGGACTTTGTTTTCCAGCAGCGCTTGCAGCTTGGGCACAATGAAATGAGCATGAATGTTGCATCTGGAGCTTTGGGTGGAGGGGTCCCTTGAGAGAGAGAGACGGACACCTAGGGGTGCCCCCTTCTGCCCGGCCCCCTGTCCTTAACTGGGTTCTCTCACAAGCAGACTCTAACTTGAAAGCTCAAATGCCAATGAATTTTTTCAAGGTCAAGGCAGTACAGTGTGGGGGTGAGCCAGGAAGGGAGGAAGCCCGCACAGAGCACGTAGATGAGTAGGTCACAGCTGCAGGCAGCTGGAGCTCAGTCCTGCTGTACCTCGCAGGGAAACGGTACAGAGCACGCCTCTCGGAGTTCTCCCATCCCAGAGGCGAGGAAGCTGGAGTATTTCTCCACTCTCGCGTATTGGTGGACTCTCATTCATCATGGAGGCCTTCTCCTAACCCAGCTGCTCTTCCAGCTCGCCTTCCATGAGAGCTTCTGGCAGAGTCATGGGGCCTGCAGGACGCCCTCAGCTGGAGCGGGAATAGTGAGATCCCACAGCAGCCGTAACACACCCTGTCCCTTTCATCCTGCCTGGAACATGGAGGTGTTGTCCGGTGTTCCAGCAGCCATATTAGACCATAAGGCAAAAGGGATTGGAAGCTACACACTGACGATGGAGGAACAACAAAAACCCAGAAACCAGAAATAAATTTTGATCTTAAGCCTCTACTAAGCAGAAATTTGTTGCCAACAATCATCTGCTCCTAATTGGTAGATCATGCACTGGCTGTGTTCTCAAGCTTATTGGCAGCACTAATAATGCTGCTGCTGGTGGTGGTGGTGGTGGCAATGATGAAGGTGGTGGTGGCAATGGTGATGGTGGTGGTGGCGGCAAAGGTGGTGGTGGCGGCGGCGATGGTGGTGGTGGTGATGGTGATGATGGTGGTGATGGCGATGGTGGTGGTGGTGGTGGCCGTGGTGGTGGTGGCAGTGACGATGCTGGTACCCAAACTAATAGCTTACACGTCATTTCTTCACACTTAAGCACTTTCTGTGCCATAACGTGCTTCATCTTTTAACAACACTGTGAGGCAGATACTATTACTGTTCCTGTCTCACGGATACAGAGACTGAAGCACAGTGAGGTTGAGCCCCTTGCCGCACTCACATAGCCCGCGGTGGAGCCCTCCGTCAGCCCATGCTGTCTGACTCTGGGGCCCCCAATCTCCCCACTGCAGTGTATCACCTTCTCCCTCAGCCTTCCCGACAGCTTTGAAAAAGCTGTTTCATTCCCCCACCTGCTCCCCACCCTATAACTTTCTAGAATGACAACTCTGATATTTCATTGTGTAAGTGAAACAAACCCACCAGGCTTATCAAAGGAAAGACAGCAATTTATCAACAAGCCTTTCTCAGGATGATGGTGCTCTTCGCGATTCAACAAAGCTCTTCGCCGAAGATGGGCTGGAGGGTGGGGAGAAGATTCGGGCACCCTAATGAGAAGGTGTTGGTTCCAGAAAACCTTGACAGTGAGGGGCTCGTGGACCTTCCCGAGGGTCCCATCAAGAGCTGAGCGGGTCACTCTGGGTAAGACACAAACCTCACACTGCGGTGGTGACAGTCCCGTGAAGTGGGGCACGCAGTGTCCCAACCTTAGCAGGCGTTCCGTGAAAGGTGGCAGCGACACAGCGCCACATGGGAAGCTCATCATCTTTGGAGTCGGAGGGTCCAGGGTTCAAGTCCCTCCTTTACCCCATGCTCTGGGGAGAGCTGGTCAACCTTTCTGTACCCCCGACGGGGCATCCATGACAAGCCTGCTGGGGTGTACGGAGAACCCGAGCTGTGAGATTGCCCTGTGGCTGCGTGACGCGTTATGAAATCAGAGCACAGGGGACTGGCACCAAAAGCTCGGGGCCTCCCATCAGGTACAGCCTGGGCGTGCATCCTACCTGCTCCGCCGCTCGCCAGCTATGCCAGCCGAGAGCGTGACTTCAGTTCTTGGTCTCTCCTCTGTAAAAGGATAATAATGACAAAGCCAACCTTATCAGGGTTCTTGTCCACTCTTTCAACATACGTTATGGGACCCCTACTATATGATGGGTCCTGTGGTATTTCTGAGGAAACAAGACACTGAGCTGTCCCGTCCTAGGCAGCATGGTCTGGGGAGGGGGCCACACGTTCTCCAGGTCACCAAATGTACAGTCATAAAAGTAGGACTGTGATAAAGGCCACCAAGTCAAGGAACAGTGATAGAAGTTTGACCTTGTCACTTGCAAAGGTCCTGAGGTTGAAATGATTTAACACCATAAACATGTGAACCTTTAAGGCTTGATGGTAGTAGGGATGCCTGGGTGGCTCAGTTGGTTAAGCGACTATCTTTGACTCAGGTCATGATGCTGGGGTCCCAGGATCGAGTCCCACATCAGGCTCCCTGCTCAGCGGGGACTCTGCTCCTTGCTACCCTCCCCACTCTCGTTCTCTCTCTCTGACAAATAAATAAATAAAATCTTAAAGAAAAAAAAAAAAAGACTCCACAATAGTACACGTTGAATGGGAGCATCATTCCTATTCCCTTGGACCAATGCCGGGAAGCGTTTGCATCAGCTGAGAAACTTCTCTCGTGATTGGGCACGCGACAGTTCCGGTTTTGTCTCCCAGCGTGGGTTCCACCTACAAGGAGAAAGCGGCTGGTCACTCACTCCCCACGAGAGGTATTTCTTACTACGGACCAACGTGGTGGCATCAGGTCTGACAGTCGAGGCTGGTTAAGACGTGAGAGGAGCCACACTCAGAAAACTGGCTCCATCGGGTTTCTCTCTCGGCCCGGTTGTGTTGGCGCCCCTGACACCCTGAACCCCGCGGGGCGCCTGTGCGGAGGGAGGGCACCCAGCCAGCCTTTGGCCAGGGGACCTCTTTGCAGAACCTTGCTACAGTGACGGTGAGGATTGGAAATCGGAGCTTGGGATGGTTCCTTCCCAACTTTTCCCAGATCCCAGAGAGTTCCTCAGCCTGACTTCAGGCAGACCCCATGCCTAGCAAGCCACTGTGTTCTCCAGACATCAGCTGAAGGGTTTGAAATATCCTGAGAGTGAATGTGAACTTGGCATTTGGTGTCTCCGCACAGAACGGGGGGCTGGCCGGCCCCAGCGGCAAACAGAGACTACATTTCCATGTTGCCCCCACGACCTCATTTCTAAATTCAAACAAGGTAATGTCTCCCGTAATGGGCTGTTGGGGCCTTCCTGCCCTGAGAATGCATATTTTATCGCCGTCTTGTTGGGTCAGGATTCTGAGGGGGCTCGTGAACGGCCTGACAAAGCATCAAGGCGTCCGCTCGAAATGTTGTCACCAGCTGTGAGCCCAGAGCCACGGGTCCAGGGGGATCGGGCCAGACGCCGGTCCATCTGCCTGCAGCTCCGACCTCGGCCCCGTCCTGGGGTCAGGCCGGTGCTTGCCCGGCCTGCCTCGGGCAAGAGGCTCAAAGCGGCTGGGCCAAGGCAGGCAGGGGGGAGGCCCCTCCCACTGCAGGAACGGCCTCCCTTCCCTGCCGGAGGCCAAATATCCGAAGGCCTCTTGGGCCTTTTCACACTGAACTGCTGGGGTCATTGAGGTCAAAGGAGGGGAAGGCCGTGGCCAAGATCGCAAAGTCAGAGTGCGGCCCAGAAGAGAAGAGAAAACGCTCACCTTCTCTCCACCCCACAAGCCAGCCCAGGCCGGCCTCAGGCCTCCTCCCCGCGTCCACCCCTGCTCACCCTCCAGACCTGGCTGCCTGACATGGTCCTTCCTCTTCAGAGGCTCTTCCAGACTATTCCAGCCACTGTCAGGGCCCGTTGGTCCAGCCCCCACCACCACCCTGAGCTTCCGCCACATTCTGACCCGTGTGTCCGTCCTGCCTGGACACTTACGCATCTCCCCTTGGCACAAACCCCACAATGGCAAGGACCACCATGTGCCCGGCATGTTCAAGGCACTGAAAAGAAGCCAGTGCGTCTGGCCATCGTGAGCAGGGGGCAGGGCAGAAGGAGGGGAGGCTGAGCAGGTGACGGGTCTCAGGGAGCCCGCCTGAGTGGGCCCCGAGCAAGGGGAACATTGTGGTGTTTGGAACGGAGGCGCCATATGCTCTGACCTATAATTTGGAGCACCTGGGGGCGTGAGGACAGAAGCCGGGAGACCGGGGAGGGGCCACTGCCATGATCCACACAGAAGAGACCGGTGGCCTGGCCCATGGTGGTGGCAGTGGACGTGAGCAGGTCTGGTCTAATCTGCGTCGGTTTGCATCTCCTGAACGGTGGACAGGGTCCTCGTGGCTAAGCATGATGCCCATGACACCCCCAGCCCCCATGGTCTGGCCCCGTCAGGTGGCCATCCCAGCAAGAGGATAGCTCCCTAAAGGGAGTGAGGCTGTCCCGCCGAAGTCCCGGACCCAGGAAAGAGCTCCAGGAAAGGAAGGCGGCCGGCATGCTTTTGTCCCAAGGAGAACATGGGGTGGCCGTGAATCTTCACGGGGCTGTCCCCAGCGTGCGAAACACCTCCCAGCCTCCATGCTGCCGCCTCCCTGGCAATTGCTCTGTTTACAGGATGTCTGGGGTGTCTAGACAGGCCGGGGGGGAGCCAGAGAGTGAAGTCCCAAGGCGGTTCTCAGACTGGGCACAGGGCTATTTCTGCAGAAAACAACTAAGCCAAAAGACAGAAATCTGCCTCTGCCTGGAGAGTTCATTAAATAGAAATATGCTTAATTCTTTCCTTTTTTATCAGTTGACAGCTTCCCAACAGATAAAGCTTATTTTATTTAAGCTTTCACACACCCGGCGAGATAAATATCCCTGAATTCCTGTCTTCACAGGAAAAAAAAAAATTAAAAATGGATGAAGTCAGAATCTTGAGTAGGGTTCTCGAAACTCGAGCAAGGATGGACGCACACGACTGGGTGTGAATTAAATCAGCCCCACACTGTGGCGAATGTGGAGGGCTGGGGCTGGTCCCCACAAAGGGCATGAGGGAACCTGCTGATAAAGATTGTTCTAGAAAGGACACCCACCCAGCTGCTGTTCCAGAGGGACCCTCGAAGTCAGAGGAGGTAAAAAAGACACTCGGCTCTATACACTGGCCAGTCGGGGTTCAGTCCCGGCCTGGGCCCCTAGGAGCTGTGGAAGTGTGAGTGGGTCACTTTGCTTCCCTCTGCTTTGGTACCCTCAGCTGGGATTCAACAAGCTGTCAGGCAAAAGGTTGGGGCAAGCCCTGGTCACAGAGTGGGTGCACTTCCCGACACTCCAGGGGGAGCGATCTGGGGTGAGTCGTGCCCACCAGCCACACCTGGGCCCCAACCTCCCCTTCCAACCTGAGTCATGGGAACCGGAAGTGGGGGTGAGAGCAGAGCAGGTGTTGTCAACCAGAGAGCCCCCCACTTAGAAGGACACCTCGGCTCCAGAGTGACCAGGACACACGGGTGATTTAACCATGGGGGTGCTGAGTGAGGCCCAAAGTGGCTGCCAGCATCTGGCAGGACCTCCCCGCCCATGCCAGACTGTCAGGGCAGGACCCAGGACCCCCTGGTTTACACCTGGGGTCAGCACTGGCTCTAGGACCTCCAACTCATACCTTGGGCTGTCCTTAAGAAGATGACAAATGACATCAAATCCAAATCACAGCAAAAAACCTAAGTGTAACCTAAGATATAGGGCCAGAAAGTTCCAGAAAGAGGGGGCTGTAGGGCACAGGGAGTGAGGTGGGGACCAGCCCAGCCTGGGGCGGTGCAGGAGGAACCTAGGACAGATGGGGGGTCGGGCAGAACCGAGGGGCTCACCCAGCACAGGTTGATGGTGGGGGCCAGGGGGCTTCATCCCTGGTGGGGCTGTGACGTGGTAAGTTGCTAAGTTTTCAAAAGATCATTCTGGCTCCACGTGCCTTCCAGCTCAGAGTCTTTGATGCTAACTGGCATTGAGAAAGCACCTACTGTGTGCCCGGCTGTGGCCGAGGCCCAGGGTTGAGACTGGACATCAGTGATGGTCAGTGCGCAGACAAGGGGAGAGGAGCACAGGACCTGGGAGGCGGGGTGTCCTACTCCTGTAGGCAGCAGGAGCAAGGACAGCAGATGGTCCTCGATGATAACTCAGGCGCTGTCCACCCCGGGCTCCGTAAACAATCCCACCTCCCCAGGGACAGGCCCCAGGGGAGGCAGTTGCCCCCACGCCAAGAGGTAATCACAGGGTGAGGCAGAGGAACGTGGTCCCGGGCCCTCCCCCTCTATCGGAGTGGGGAGCAGGTCTGCGGTGCTCTCAGGGCTCTCGGGGGGGACCCGAGAGGCCCAGGGGCTCACTGCTCGGCAGAGAGCTCCCCAAATCATCAGTTGGCAGCCAGATCAAAAGCAGAACAGAACTCAGACAGCTTCTCGTATCAGGTTTATTTCTAATTAATTCCTCGCTGGCACATGCGGGATCTGCACTTTCTCTCCCTCCTGGCTCTGCCAGCCCCATGCATATTGAAGAGCTTGACGGCGTTCCTCGTGCTAAATATAAATCACATTTGAAGCTGAGAGTTCACGGCGAGTCGGTGGTCTTCCCTCGGAGCATCACTGAGGGACTCCCCTCTTCTGCTTCTCGGTGGCCAGGCATGTGGGCGCTCCCCCAACCCCGTCACCGTCACCAAGGCCCACATATGGTTTGTCTGTCCAACATCCATCCCTCCTTCTCTGGGAATGGCACCCCATGTTCCTTTGGGGAACAAAGCTGCCCCCAAAGGAGTCTCAGGGTGGGGCCCATTGCTGAGCTGACGGATGAGAACGTGGAGCTCTTCCAGCCACCATGACTGGCTCGGCCATGTTCCCATCACCCAGAGCCGCCATGAGAGATTTCTCTGGGACTTCAGCCAGAGCCAGAGAGACAGGGGTGCCGTCTTTTAAGCCACTATGCGAGGGGGAGGGAATCCTGAAGCTTCTGGCCACCATCTCATCGCCAGGAGGAGAAAGCTGGATTGTGGCTGAGGCCAACAGAGAGGAAAGCCGCGCCCAGGGGCGGGGTCAGTGACCGAGGCTGCTGGTAGCCTTATCGCCTCGGGCGCTTGATCCAGCCACACCTGAAGTTTAATCCGGTTCTGTGAGCCATTTTACAGGGGTGAATTCCCTTTCTTTTTTTTTTTTTTTTTAATATACATATTTTTTATTTATTTGATTGAGAGTGAGAGAGAGAACACAAGCAGGGAGAAGCGGGCTTCCGCAGGGCTCGACCCCAGGACCCTGGGACCATGACCTGAGCCAAAGTCAGGAGCTTAACGACTGAGCCACCCAGGTGCCCCATGAATTCTCTTTCTTGCTTAGAGCCAAAGCAAGAGCCCTGCTTGCCCCCCTAGGAGTCCTGATACTATCAAAACCACCAAACCAACTGTACAGGGCTCACGTGAAGGAAAAAACAAACACGAAAACCAAGAAATAAACAGGAAAGTGCCTGGCACACAGGGGTGCTCAGTAAACGTTCTTTTCTTTCTTTCTCCACCTAATTCCTTAATTCATAGTGGGGCCCTCGGACACAGGATGGGAGGGAGAGCCCTCGGGGGTCACATGAGCACACCTGCCCACCGCACCCATCCCCCGCTTCAGGTCTGCGCCCTTCCTGGAGCAGACGGAGGATGGAGGGGCCACAGCCAGAGCTTCTCTGAGCCTGCCAGCTCCACCCCCTCCTCCTTCCCATGACATAAACAACATCAGGTACTTTAGTGACTCTATGTGACTATTCCTGCGTGAGGCACTACGACGTACCAGTAAATACTCAATTCTCACAAAATTCATGAAAATGCTGTCATTAACCCATTTCCTAAGGTTGATGTCTCCTTGTACTAATGCAGCCACAATTTGATGCAGACCTACTCCTTGCTGGGCCCTTTCTTATACACTATCTTGTGCGATCATCATCTCCAGCCTCTGAGACGAACATCACCTTCATGATCCCCAGGACGGGGGCAGGGACACTGACACTCAGAGAACCCCCGCAGCTGCAGCCAGACCGCCTGGAACCACGCTCGCTCGGACCCTGCTGCCCAGGCTCACGGCTGCTCCATGGAACCCTGACACTCAGTCACCCCCAGCAGAGGCCCTTGGCTGGCCAGACCCATGCTGGGCCCTAGAGGAGCTAAGCCCTGCAGGGAATATCCCTAATAGTTTTCTCGCTGGGGAGGTGGAGAGGACTCCCAAACCTTTAAAGAGACTACCTGCTAACCCAGGAGAGAGAGAACAGGGTGATGTTGGAAGATTTTCTAGAATTGGGAACTTTGATAAGCTTTGATGACGTGGATGGAACTAGAGGGTATCATGCTGAGCGAAATAAGTCAAGGGGAGAAAGACAACTGTCATATGATCTCCCTGATAGGAGGAAGTGGAGATGCAACATGGGGGGTTAAGGGGGTAGGAGAAGAATAAATGAAACGAGATGGGATTGGGAGGGAGACAAACCATAAGGGACTCTTAATCTCATAAAACAAACTGAGGTTTGCTGGGGGAGGGGGGTTGGGAGAAGGAGGGTGGGGTTATGGACATTGGGGAGGGTATGTGCTTTGGTGAGTGCTGTGAAGTGTGTAAACCTGGCGATTCACAGACCTGTACCTCTGGGGATAAAAATACATTATATGCTTATAAAAAATAAAAAATTTTTAAAAAAGAATATATTAGAATTTTGCATTTATAAATAAAAAGATTAAAGATTCATTAAAAGAGAAAAAAAAAACGTTGATATGCTTTACGGGGAAGGAGGAGAACAGTACCCACTCTGGATCTTGGGGCTGAGGGATCTTGGGTCCCACTGACCCAGCCCCTTCAGGAGGGCCTGGCCTGTCCCAAGGGTGGAAATAGTACTTCTCCCCATGGCAGAAAGCCTACTCAGCACAAGAGGAAAGAGAACTAGCAGAGTCACCATTTGTATCTCCCAACGAAATAACTGATTCAAAAAAGTCTCATCAGTGGATGCTAGAACCACAAGTTGACAGATTGTTGGCAGAACAGATTCTTTGCAAGGGACCAAGATATCCCCCTACAGAATAATTTCAAAGAGAACATGGAACTTCTCACAGAGAGAAAGTGAGTGGCCACCATCTTCTCCAAGTGCCACACCTTCAAGTAGTTCACAAACGCACGCACACTTGCACAGGGACACACCCATGCACATGCACACTTACCCACAGACAGACACGCCCACATGCACACACAGACACTCACCCACACACGCTCACACACGGACACACACAGCCACATATATACACACTTACAGGGACCCAGCAAACTTGACCAAAATTTAACCTTTGTTGAATCTGAGAAGTCAGTATTCTCCTTCCAACTCTTCCGTATATTTGACAATTTTTCATCATGAAATATGGAGTAAAAGCCCAGCCCCGTCACTTCCTGTGGAGAACCTTGAGAAAGCCCACTGAAGGCTGTGGCTCCCCACTTCCTCCTCCATCAAGCGCAGACACGGAAAACCACATCTCCAGAAAGCTCTTGGACGTATTCGATGACACAATCCACGTAGAAATCTTGGATTTAATGCAGGGCCCCTAAAAGCACTCCATAAATGTTAAATATATTTAGAGCATCGCCAGAGGGCAGTGAGCTGAAACACCCCCGCTCTAATCAGAAGCAATCCAGGGGGCGCCTGGGTGGGTGCAGTCGGTTAAGCATCTGACTTGATTTCTGCTCAGGTTGTGATCTCTGGGTCATGAGATCGAGCCCCACGGCGGACTCTGTGCTCAGCGGGGAGTCTGCTTGGGATTCTCTCTCTCTCCCTTTGCTACTCCCCTGCCCTCTCTCTCTCTCTCAAATAATAAGTAAATCTTTAAAAAGTACCCAATCCAGGTAAACTCAAAAAGCACAGAATAGTTCTCTAGGAACTGCCCTAGGGTCTCCCAACTAGCTCAGGGACCCAAAGTCAGGGCTCCCGAGAAACAGGCTGCATGGGGCCACCCTAAGGCCAGGTTCACCCTAGAACCTATCCCATTAAAAAAAACTATTATTAAAGTACAGTGGACATAGCATATTGTATTAATTTCCGGTGCACAGCGTAGCGACTCCTCAGTTCTATACGTTACTCAGTGCTCACCACACTCGGTGGGGTCACCCTCTGTCCATCTACTGTTATTACAACATCATTGACCAAATTCCCTGTGCAGTACTTTCCTCTCTGTGACGTACGTGTTTTATAACTGGAACCTTCTACCACCCCTTTTAAAATCGGGTCCTAGGATCTTGATTCCTGCTAGAGAAGACAAGCGTAGGGTTACACTCCTTGTAGCAATCACACCGCCGTTCAAGTGTTGAGTGGGCAAAGGGAGAAAGGATTGATCGCAGGCAGGGCTGGTGACAAGCAGGAGACCGGCCCTCCCATCCACTCGTGGTGGACGGCACAGCCGTCCGGGAGGGCACCTGGCTCAAAACCCCAGAAACACACGGCCCTTGCAGACAACACTATCTGTTTGCAAGAATTTTTATTTTAAGAAATAAAGTACAAGAAATGGACTTGTTTAAAGAAAACAAGTCCATAAATATGTACAAGGACATTCATTCCTGGTTCTCTCTGTAAGAGCAAAAGGCAGAGACTACCTAACTGCCCACAAGTAGGGAAAAACAGAACGAAGTAAGATTCATCCAGACCACGGGGTGGTGTGACATCGTTAACAATGGCGATGTGGTCCAATTTTGGTAAGCGTGAAAACATGTTCACTGTAGATCGTTAATGCAAAAAAAAAAAAAAAGTTAACAATGTCATACAGTAAAATAAGCCTGTGGTCTAAAATGTGTATGAGGGCATATTTTTGCATGCAAAGGAAAGTATTAGGAAGATGTGTGCCACCCCACGATGGAAGGTCATCTAGCTGTCGTTAAAAATCAGGGAACACGGGATGCTCTGTGAGTTAAGCATCTGCCTTCAGCTCAGGTCATGATCTCGGGGTCCTGGGATTGAGCCCCACACCGGTTCCTTGCTCAGGGAGGAGTCTGCTTCTCCCTCTGCCTCTGCCTCTCCCCCTGCTTGTGTGATCTCTTTCTCTCTCTCTCTTTCTCTCTGACAAATAAAATCTTAAAAAAAAAAAAAAAATGAGGAAACGCTAACGTGCCCACATAGGAAAGTCTCTAGGACACATTGTTGGGGTAGCCCCGAGGTAGAGAACGGTATGCAAATATGACTCCTTTTGTGTAAAAAACAGGATTAAATATGCATTTGCATTTATCTATAACTACAGAGAGATCCTTGCCATAAAAACAAACCAAAAAAGCCATGCTCGGTTGGGTGTAAGGAACTGGGCAGGGGACCAGGGACGGGAACAAGACCACACTGCTTGCGTCTCATTTGCTCTGGTTTTGAACCAGGTGACTACATCTCCTCTTCGAAACGTTTGCTTCTTGTTTACGATTTCACGAAATAATGCTGTAAAGACACACGCTAAAATTATGCTCGTGGTCCTTTCCAATTAATAAGATTCCCAGTAATTTTCATTTTCTTCTTCATGGCTTTTTAAACATCAGATTTTTTTTTTTTTACAATGAGCATGAATTATTTTTATATCTAAAAATTGTTCAGAAGTTTCCATTCTGAAATAAAATTACAAAAGCAGCCGTGCTTGCTTTTTTCCTTCTCCATTTCCCAGCCCGAGCACGCCCTCCCCCTTCCGCTCCACACGGCTCCCCCTCGGCTCTCCCTGCACGCACACACTCGTACACTCACCTCCACACACTCATCCATGTATACATACATAGTCATGTCTACACACTCACACACACACGCACACGCGGTCCACTGCCAGCTCCCCATCTCAGGTCCCCTCGTTTCTTTGCAGGATTTCACCCGGACCTTCCTCCCTGAGCAAGCAGTGGGGGGCCCACCCGCGCAGGGACAAAGCGGAACCCCCTTCAGAGAGCACGGGGCACAGGGACGCGGGCCAGACTAGACAGCCCCAAGCCTGCAAAGTAAATAGGAAGTGGTCACTTCCAGACAGAAAGCAAAATTGAGTCCCAAACCACGCCGGCTGCATTCCAAATCTAATCACGGTGACCAGGTACTTTCAAAATAGGAAAACACTTTTTCCAGGTCAAAGTAAAGTGCAGCTTCCCCTCAACCCTCAACCATGAGAGACAGAGGCAGAGAGACAGACAGACAGACGTGCAGCTACTTCTCTCATCCAATCAGCACCCACAAGTACACGCTAGAATGCGGTAACAGTAATGACAGCTAACTCCAATACGGGGCTTACTCTGCGCCGGGCTCCCGTCCGGTGCTTCTAGGTAGAATACGGCGCCATCCACCTGGGAAGGAAGGGCACGGTGGCCCGAGGTTGGACCACCCAGACCCTCCTGCAAAGGACTTTACCCGCCAGGCCTTAAAGGGCCCATGACTGGCCGTGCCATTCCCCGGATGACAGATAGAACTCAGCCCCAGGTCAGTCCCTGTCCGAGCTCCAGCCTCAGCCTACGTGAGAATCCTGGTCACTTCCTTGGTGCCGCAGCCTCGGCAGGTGCAGGTGCACACAGATCGGGTGACCCTGTTCCCTCTTTGTGTCCCTGATGCGTGTATCTTGCACACAGTGTCTGTGGGGCACAGCCCCGGGCCTGGCATGTAGAAGATACTGGATCAAGACGAGCGGGACTAGATGGACAGAATAAGGAGGATTTCGAATCTCCGCTAAGCAGAGAGTGAGTGAAACAGTAAACAAATCGAGCCCCCGCCGTGGGGCTGATCGCCGTAGCCACTGGGGAGCACACCCAGCCCCGCTGCCGACCCCGATGGGCGCCAAGTCCCCCTGCTCCAGCCACTCGCAGGGAGTCAGCACGCAAGCGCCGGTGCACCAGCACTTTCCCAGAGGACAGGAGGTGTGCGACTGACTTTGAAATCACTTTGGCCTTTGAGGTTGATGCCCATAAACCGACCTGAATGTTAACGGCGTGGAAGTTTAATTTGTATTCAGAAGGGAAGCAAATCAGCCGCTCTGAGGAGATGATGCTGTTTAATTAGGTCTAGTAGTTAACTCTGAATAAAGGCGACGTGCTGCTGGGAACCGGGAAGGGAAGTGAAATCTCCCGGGACCACACAGACTTCACAGGAGCCTCGGAATAAGAAGCCAGTGGGTTAGAAGTGGTGAATTCCCCTCCTGAAAGAAGCAGACCCAAGCCTTCCAGTCAGGCACGGTGAGTGATCGCTCTCTGGGCCTCTGAGCAGTCAAGCTGAGAAGGAGGAAGAGTCGAGAATGGGCCGGTGAGAATACTGGCACACGTGAGTGTACATGACATGTGCATGCACAGGGGACAAGCCCGCTTTTAATACAAGCAACACAGACCTCCCGACTGGGTTGCTAGCGGCCAGAGATGCAGAAACAACTGGAATAGCCACCCGCAGCAGAATGTTGGGCCCGCTGTGGCCTAACCACACGGTGGAATATTACACAGCAAGGAACAAGAGCGAACTCCCACAGTGCACCAGACCCGGAAGCAATGTGGAAAAATAATGATGAGTGGCTTAAAAAAGATGGCAAAGACCCCATGCCCTTGGTACAAAGTTCAAGAGCAAGAAAAACTCATCTGCAGGGGCAGAAGGCGGGAGAAATGCCCCATGTCTTAATCATAGTGAGGGTCACACAGGCACGCACAGATGCAAAATAAAAAATGCACACGAGCCAGGTGCAAAAATGCATCGAGAGGTATGCATTCTCCGTATTTAAATCTATGTTCATTTCCAGAAAACCCTATTCTAAGTGGCACGGCAGCGAGGCGTGCTTCTCTGCCGGGGGTCACACTCCCGACACGTGCAAGCTCGGCGCCCCGCCGCCTCCCCACGCAGCAGACAACCACCGCTCAGTAATGGGAGTGATCATCCTCACAATTATAGGTTAGAGTCTTTGCGGTTGTCTTTCCAGTTCAGCAAATAAATTATACATCTTCCCTGCACTCCTTTGCCCACATGGTTTAATAAAGTGGGGAGACTTGGCATTTCTTGCTTTTATTTAAGGGCTCAGAGGGGCGTGGAGTCCCGGAGACGCTGCGGATGACTGATTTGCTCCTCGGGAAAAGACACGGCCAACGCGAAGCCATCCCATCTCCACACAAGCGCAAGACGGAGACGTGAATTACGCTTCGAAGTTAGAGGGTGTGAAAATTGATTCAGGAATGCTCACTGTTTGCAATTGTATATTGCCATTTAGTTCAAGAATACCCAAGCTCTGGCAAACAGGAATGTATAAACAGACAGGGAAATACAGTGAACACGGACAGCGGCGCTCACCGTCCTGGGGAGGCAGCTTTGACCCGCACAGCCAAGGCAAACGGATCCCAGCCCGGCTGAGGCAAGGGAACAATAGAAGATTAATAATAAATAAACCATGAAAAGCTGCCGCTTCTTTTCAACCTCTCCTCCCCTTCCTGTAGCTTTCTGAACTTTGATGTGGACACTTCTCTGAGTTGGTGACAGGATGCCAGGGCTTTTTGGAACCAAAGTCTGAGAAGAAAGAGATCTTGCAAAGCAAAGAGCCCACGTGACGGGATTTTGTTTATCCATCTGCAAAATGGGTCGACAGGGCAGGAGGGAATGCCTGGGATTTCGGGATGGATCTGCATGTCCGCTTGTCCCCCACCGGCTGGCACAAGCCATTCTATCTCTAGAGCCTCACTTTCTTCATCTGTAAATTGGGTGTAACAGCAGCTCCCACTTCCTGGTGCTCTTGGGAATGTTCGTTGACATGATTCTTTTTTTTTTTTTTTTAAGATTTTATTTATTTATTTGACAGACAGAGATCACAAGTAGACAGAGAGGCAGGCAGGAGGCAAGGGGGAAGCAGGCTTCCTGCCAAGCAGAGGGCCCAATGCGGGGCTCCATCCCAGGACCTTGAGATTATGACCTGAGCCGAAGGCAGAGGCTTTAACCCTCTGAGCCACCCCAGGCGCCCCCAGTGACATGATTCTCGCCAAGAACATGCCATGGCCCTGGGGCTCGCAGTGAGAGCTGGTTCTTCATCCTTACCTGCCCGTGCCTGGTTTCCAACAGCAAACAGGGCAGGGGGCTGGTCATAGAAGAACCAGTTCCCTGCTTGGCCTGGAAGCAGGGCAGCTACACAATTTGTGGGAGCCTGCGTGAAATAAAAACGTGGGGCACCCTGTTCCAAAGGCAGAGACAAGCGCCAGGAGAGCGGCCACACCTCAGTGCTCGCTCCTCTCCGGGGCGGCTTTCCCCTCACCTCGCCACGGTGCTTTCCACTTGCCGTTCAAAGCAGGCCTAGGTAAGGAAAATGCTTCCCAGTACTGCCCTGAATTTTATCATTCATCTTTCTATTGGCCAACGACAGCTTTAAATACAAATACAAGGACATCTAACTCGCGTGCGGATTCCCAGGAATCACACCGTTTGTAGGTCCCGCCCGAAGGCGCGCGTGTGTTTTGTTCTTCCCAGGACACGAGAAACGCGGCACAGAACTCAGAGGCTGTAATGTTGCCTCTTGGCGAGCTCACCTTCTACCCCCGCTCGGTCTCCGGCTCACTGGGGAGCCTGGGGGAACAGGAGGGGAAGGACGCGGGGCTGCCTGGTCTCGACCTTTCCTTCCACGGTGTTCTTTTCAGCAAAACCGTTGGCAGGCACAGGGAAGTCACAGAGCAAAGGGCGGGACAGGGTTCCTCGGTTGTCAGCTTCTCTTAGAACAACACTGCCTTCTTTCTGTGTTAGAAGTGAGTTCTGACTCAGGGGGAAGCACGGCAGTGTCCACGCTGCTACTTATGCGGTCATCGACAGAACACACTCACCTTGTCCTTGCCACAGTTTTGTTGAGGTCCCATTCCCATGGGTCCCCAGAATCCTGTGTTCCTGGGGCCTTGTGAGCACCTTTGAGCAGGGCGTCAGGGAAAGGACACATTCCCCAGTGGGGAGGCCGGGCCAGGAGCCTTGATCCAGCCATCACTGACCTCCCACTCATACAAGTTGTACCCTGGGAGGCTCCCAGCCTTATTGCTCCCAGGGAATCAGAGAGGAAGGTGGCAGGGGCAGGCAAGTGACCCAGGACAGGGCCGGCCCATGCTCAAGCTACCTCAGAGCCCAAGGCTCACGCCTTGATTTAGGGAACATGGTGGAGAACCACAGAGAAGGCCAGAGCAGGGGTCTGACGCGGGCCCAATCAGGATTTGCCTCTAGACTCTAGCACTTAACTCTGTGACCTACCCTCTCTGAGTCTCAGCTTCCTTACCTGTAAATTGGGCTAGGATGTGCTTTGGGGAGCCTTTGGGAGAATGGAAAAAGCAGGAACAAAACTCTCAGCTAATCTCAGCCAAACGCTGATCACTCAAAGAAATGTGGCCGTGGTGACCACCCAGAGCCTCGGGCTGGACTGGGGAGCTGTGCTGTTCCCAGAGAAGCCAGCGGTGGTCCGGGGCACGAACACGGCCGGGTGACTCGCTCCCTCCCTAGCGGCTGACAGCACTTCGCTGCTCATCAGGAAATCATTTCAAGCGCTGGAGGCTGGCTCCTTGCCCCTCATGATTCCCGTGCTTTTCTCTGATGAGGAACGTTTTGCTTTCCCTTCTCTCTCCTGGGGACAAACCCATTTCCCTCTCCACATTGCAGGCAGCAAACCGGGAGGGAAGAGAAAAAGCCTGCCTGGCCCTGAGGGGGCTGTTGTAAACTCATGATTTAATTATCTCCAGTTGATAACTGGGAAGCTGTCCACAGTCTTCCTGCAAAGGCGGCCCGATGGTTTCCCTTTGTTGAGCGTTAATGATGTTTTGGGAAACCTTTGAACTGGACTCTTAATGTAAAAATGGCTCTTTGTGTTGCAGAGATGGGAAAGGGGGGCTGTCTGGGAAACAGGCTGGAGGCACCATTGTCGGACCCCAAGATGACCCTGGCTGGGCAGTCACTGCCTGCCAGACCCTCTCGCATCTCCTTGTGAGTACTCAGAGCTTTTGCACATGCTGTTCCCACTGATAGAACACTGTTCCCAGATGCCCTCAGAGCTGCTCACCTTTACCTCCTCAGGGAACCCTTCCCAGACTCTGCTCTCTAAAGATGGACTCCTACGCGCACATTTGCTTGTTTCCTGCAAAGCACCCACTTCAACCTGCAATTATCATACACGTCGCCTCTTTATTTGTCTCATCGGCCACAGTGTAAGTCTACGAGGTCAAGGCAGGGTGTTGACCTCACTCCATGCCCTCAATGCCTAGCACCATGCCTGGGGCGGGGGGCGGGGGACATGTCCCCAGTGAATGAATGAATGGATGGATGAATGGCCATGGTATTTGGGAAAGGATGAAAGGGAACAAAGAAAGAAACTGTCCCCTTCCCTAACCTCAGTTCCCCCCTGGGAACACCTACTTTGACCAAGTGACTAGACCAAGTGCCAGCTCCTCTACTCCCGCAACAAGCATCCTCACTCACTTTTCCCCAGAGTATGGATGATGGGGGATAGATGGACACATGGATGGCCGGGGAGATACACGGATAGATGGATGGAGGGATGGAGGGATGGATGGATGCATGGACGGATGGAGGGATGGATGGATGGACGGATGGGAGGACGGATGGACGGACGGATGGATGGATGGATAGATGGATGGTAGGAAGGAAAGAAGGAAGGATGGATGGATGGACGAAAGGATGGATGGATGGATGGATGGATGGATGGTTGGATGGGAAGGTGCAGGGCTACATGGATGAACAGACAAGTGGAGATGACGTAAGTTTTCTGATTCGCTCTCTTCTGGTGGAAACGAGCACTCCCTAGTGCAGGAATAGTCCCACAGCAATTGTGCCCTGTGCCCTCTGTTGCCTGTGTCCCTCCCCCCACCGCGGCACACTCACCCCCGTCGCTGCGCCGCAGGACACACTTATCCCCCTATTGCCTTCTTGCTGTGATTTAATGTCAATATTTCCTTTTAGGGCCTTTTCTGCTAAGTAAGTGGTTGCTTCCCCGTGAGCCTTGTCTTGCCAGCTGAGCCCCAGACAGCGTGTCCGAGGCCTTCACCTGCGCTGTCTGTGCGGGGAGGCGGGGAAGGGGGCACCCACAGGAAAGCTGAAGCGGTCCCCGGGGACAGTTCTCACTGCTCTCAGGCCAGAAACCTGGAGAGGGTCCCCCCATCCGGGCGGCAGCCCAATCTCAAGAGGGCAGAGTCGTCTTGAGGTGGGTGTCGGTGCATTGCCCGTGGTGTGTGGGGCACTTCCTGGGCACTTATGACTGGAGCTACCTGTCAACCGAGTTCTGCCAAAGTCCTCATCGTTTCCCTAGGTTCCGCTCCCTGATCTCCATGAAAAGGTGGAGATTTTGTCTCTCCCACGCAGATCAAGCAGAACCTTGACTTCAGCTTCGCATTATCCGAGGCTGAGCTCACGTGCGTACATCAGCGGCAGGAGCAGCCGGGCAGGGCGCCGACGTTCTCCCCACTTGGTGGGGTTGCATTTCTGACCAAGGGATCTGCAGGCGAGCCCTGCACGTGCCCCCACAGCGAGAGGCAATGCATGGCTCCAAGAAAGTCCCCGGGGCCCAAGACACTGTCGTGACTAGGAGCTTTATGTGCGCTTCCCGACGCCCTCCCTCACCGTGCTCGCTGGTTGTCCCTGCAGCCCGGGGAAGAGGAGAGGGACTGAACCCTGCAAATGGCACGTGGGGGACGTGGGGCTCAGATGGTTGAGCGAAAAGCAACTACCTATTATCCTGAGCTGGCCCTGTGACTGGGGCCATCCCTCCCCAGTCCCTCATTTGTCCGGTTACTCTTCTGTTCATCAAGCACTCATTAAGCACCAGCTGTGTGCCCCGGCAGCCTGCTAGATGAACAGAAGAGACCCCCGCCGTGGGGGCTTGCCGCCATCCGTGAGCAAGAGGAACCAATTGCCATCTCGGAGCTGATGGTCTGTTTGGGAAAATGCTACACGCACAGGCAGAAATCCCCAGCCATGAACCCTCACCGGGGTGACTGGGAGAGATCAAAGCAGGGCCCCAAGTTCCATGGTGCTGGTGGGAAAACTGGGTCCTTTATAAAGAGGGATGAAATCGTGTTTCTGGCTGACTGCACACAGGTGCGCTCCGGGTGAAATGAAGACCCAGACATGGAAGGAAAACAGGCGTGAGAGGAGGGAGCCTTGGGATGGGGCAAAGTGCTGGGCGAGTGACACCCACATGAGGGTCCAGCCAAGCTGCCTCCAGCCCTATCTTGCTGAGTCGACATCCCAACCTTCCTATCTCTCTGAAAACTTGGCTCTCCAGGTTTGGCCACTGAGCCCTCCAGCTCCAGTGCTCTCAGTAACATGAACTCCCTTCTTTATCTGGGAGTGTTCTTGCCAGTGTAGACAGGTCCCTCAAGGATGCTCCCATGCCTTTCACTTTGGCTCTGGGTGGGGACACAGTGTGTAAGGGGCTCCTCACAACACCTGGCACAGAGCAGCCCCCCAAACCTCCAGAGCAAATAACAGAAATCAGCAGAAAAGTCAGCAAAACTCAAAAGGGCACCTCTATACCACCAGTCAGCAACTGGAAACCAGAAAGGTATCTTTCACAAGAGCAATCGAAACCAGAAAGTGGGGCACCTCGGTGGCTTGGTTGGTGGAGCATCTGCACCAGGTCATGACATCAGGGTCCTGGGATCGAGTCCCGGATCTAGTCTGGGTCCCTGCTCAGCCTGGAGTCTGCTTCTCCCTCTCCTGCTGCCCCTCCCCTCAGTTCATGTTCTCGCCCTCTCTCTCTCCCTCTCTCTCTCCCCCTCTCTCTCTCCCTCTCTCTCTCCCACTCTCAAATAAATAAAATCTAAACACACAAAACACTCAAAACTATCTAGGACCAGGAGCTTGCAGGAGCTGTTGCGGAAAACTTTCGTATGTGAACAAAGAATGATCTGAACAGAAACAGTTCATGCTCTGAGAAGGGACATCGTCGCCTTGTGGAGATTCCTGGGCTCACCAGTCCCAGAGGTCGGGACAACTGGGGTCCCTGTCGGCAAGGGCCCAGAGGGGCGGGTGCAGGCTGTCCAGCGTCACCTGGTACGAGCACAGCTGCGTCAAGTGACATTAGTGAGCAGAGCACCTGCTGGATCCCAAGCCTCTCTCAGCTCCACCTCCAGCAGCCCCCTGAAGGAGGCACTGTTATCATCCCTGTTTTATAAACAAGGAAACTGGGTTTCAAAAAGATGAGATCATCAGATGCCAAGAGTCAGGACTCACACACGAGACTGCTTGGCTCAGGGGCCTTTGGGTCTCTTGTACTTGAATGAACCGACATACAGACAGAAGGCTGGTTCTGAACCCTGCAGCCTCGGAGACCCCCACCGCTTCCCCCCTCCCAGCCCTCACCCTCCCCGCTCCCAACCATCACTCCCCACCCCACAGCCTGGGCAAAAGCCCTGGGCACACTCTTGCCTGGAGTGGGTAACTCATTTTTGAATCACAAAAGCAAACAGAATGCAAGATGTTTGTCTGGGCTGAGATACCATGCAGGGTGACGGCTCCTGGGGACATGAAGCAAGGGTCGTGGCCCAGCTGCTTTGTCATCACTGCATCCCATCCAGACACCCAGTGAGTAACGGCCTCCTCACCCAGCGTGGCCTCCCGTCCAAACAGCTGGTGGGGAAAAGCAGACACGGGCAGTACTTTCTGGTCCCTGGAGCAGAGCTGGCCAGGACACGCTACCAGAGCACAGCAGCGCCTGGTTTTTCCTCCGAGAGCCTCAGGTGCCAGGCAGGGTCCCGCCTGGGCACTGCAGCAGCTCTGTCCTGGCCACCCGCTGCCCCCTGGCCACCCGCTGCCCCCTGGCCACTCCCATCCCTTCTCCCTCCACTGCCAGCTGACTGACTCAAAATGCCACCCAGCTCACGCTGCTCTTGGCTGACATCCTGCCTTCGCTCATAGTTTGGGAACAAGCTCTTTGCCTGACCTGGAAGGTCTTGCCCATAACTTTGCCAGAAAAAAATTCAGGACACCCAGTTCAGCTGGAATTTCAAACAAACAACAAATAATTATTTTTAGTATAAGTATATCCTCTCCAATACTTGGGATATACTTATACCAAGAACATTTCTTTGGTGCTTACCTAAAATTCAAATTGAACTGGGCATCCTGTATTTTCACTTGCTAAATCTGGCAGCTCAACTGCACACCTCTATGACTTCACCTCCCCTGCCCATCTCCCCACAGCATTGTCCTCCACCAACCCCACATCTGTTCTGGAACTTACCATGCCCCACCCACCGCAAGGCCAGTGCCTCATCCTTGTTAAATTCCACTCATCCTCCAGACCTCAGCTCAAATGTCACTTCCCCAGGGCATCCCACCAGCCTCCCTGGGCAAATCAAGTTCCCGCCTTAGGCACACACACTGCCATGCCCCCCACCCTGAACCCACCACCTCCTTAGTACGTCTGTGGCTTTATACCAGGGTGGGGGGGTGCCACAGTGGGGCTCACATCCAGACCTCTGAATGGGCGCCCACTCTCTAAAGGCAGGACCTGTCTGTCTTGTTTACTCCGGTGGCCCCAGTCCTAGGGCAGGGACCGGCACGCTGGACATTCAGTAAACAAGTGTCCAATAGACAAATGAGCCAGTCTCTGAAGCAAGGGAGTACAGCTGCTGCAGGAGCCTGCCTCCGTGCCGGTCCCGAGTCTCTGGCATCTTGCATGGCTTCCAGAACTTTGCCCGCACCCCGGCAGGCACTCTGGGTCCCTCCTTGTCTACGTGGCCATGGCTTAGGAGCAGAGCCCACTTAGCAGAGCTGGACTGGGGAAATCTAACGTGAAGATTCCCAGTAACACCTTGTGTCCCAGCAGTGCATTGGGTTTTAAAGTTCCTTTTCCTAGCAGGAAATGAAAAGATGCCTTTGCCACTTGGAGGAACTGCTGGGGCTGAAAAACTGGCCAGCATCAGCTTTAAGTTTCTTCTCCCATGAGCTCCAGAGAGATCCCTGTGAAAGCAGTGATGAGACTAAGCTTGGACCCAGCACTGTAAAAAATAAACCTTTGGTCCTTTATCTGGTGCTCCTATTGCACCAGGCTCCAAAGGCAGGAAAACCGAGCCGACGGGGGTCACTGGCCCAAGGACACACAGCTGGTAAGGAAGAGAACCAGATGGAACCCAGCGCTGGAGAAGTTCTCCTCTCTTCCCTTCTCCTTCCAAGAACTGGTTAGGAGATAAAGGGACACTCAAAAAACCCTGGGATTCAACCAGAGGACTTCCACATCTAGCAACTAGGGACTGATTCCCTTGCAGAATAGGATAACAAAACCTGATCATAATGTTAAAAGAGAACACCTGAAATTTCTGGACCTCAGCAGTGAGCAGAAGCGGATCTGCAGGGGAGGGGGCGGGGGGGAAGGGACCGGACAAAGCAGCCTCTGGCTGGGGCTAGGTACAGGGGGCACAGCATGACAGAGACCCCACGGGAACTTGGTCTTTCTGGCCTTGAGATGGGGAATGCAGAAGATGGTGAACCATAGCAGTTGAAGACAGCAGGGCATCCTGGATGGGAAAGATCCAGAAAGGAGAGCCCCAAATTCTGTTCACGCACGTGTCAGATGGAGCCCTGAGCGCATCTGGAGCAAACCCAAGGCAGCCCAGGTAAGATAAAGAGGTGAACTGACACTGCAGCTGCCACCCTAGAAATATAGTTTGAAGTTCAAATTCAGCCGCATCCCTGCCTACTGACACACAAGTAACAGCACTCATCAGAGAAAAATAACAAAATCCCAGAATCTTCACAACTCAGTGTATAGCCAGGCATATTCTGGAGCTATTGGCGATGCAACAAACCTTCCACAAATGTAGTGACCTAAAAAACACTGTTACTATGCCATGGTTCCACAGGTCAGAAGTCAAAAGTGGGTCAGCAGAACTGCTCCTTCTGGAGGGCCTGCTTCATCAGCTTCTAGACATTCAGGACCCCTTCCTGCCATCACTCAGACTTCTGCTTCCACTGGTACATCTCCCCATTGTGAAGACCCTTGTCATTACACTGAGGGCACTAGGAGAATCCAGAAAAATCTCCCCATCTCAAAACCCTCAATCACATCTGCAAAGCCTTTTTGTTATGCAAGGTAACATACATACAGTTTCCTGGGAGGAGAAAGTGGACACCTTTGGGGCTAGAAGGGGATTTATTCTTATTATCACAACAGAATGCAATCCCAAAATTACACAATTTATTAAAAAAAAAAAAAAAGAAAAGAAATAGGGACACCTGGGTGGCTCAGTCATTTAAGCATCTGCCTTTCACTCAGGTCATGATCCCAGGGTCCTGGGTTCAAGCCCTTCATCAGGCTCCTGGCTCAACAGGGAGTCTGCTTCTCCCTCTCCCCCTGCTCCCTCCCTGCTCATGCTCACTCTCCCTCACTGTCTCTCTCTCTGAAATAAATAAATAAAATCTTCAAAAAATTTTTTAAAAATAAGAAACGAAGAAATTTTCAAGACAAAATGAAGTCAACCAAGACAAATCCCAAGATGAACCAGATATTGGAGCTAGAATACACGGCTTTCACAGCCGCTATTAAAATGGCTCTCATAAAGTTATATGTACTCACAAGTAATGAAAAGATAGAAAATCTCTGCAGAGAATCAGAAGCAATAGAAAAAGGATGGAATGGGAATTGCAGACCTGAAAAGTACAAGATCTGAAATGAAAAATGCAACGGCTGGACTTCTCACAGCCAAACGGAAAAGTCAGAGCAAAGAGCTGGTGAGCTTGAAGATGGGTTAATAGAAATTATTTAATGTGGAGACAGCAATGATTTAAAGAAACATGAACAGGGCCTCAGGAACCTGTTTAAATGATGTGAAAGAGTCCCACATACACACAAATGGAATCCTAGAGGAGGAGGAGAGAGACAATGGAACATGGATAATATTGGAGGCAATGACAGTCGAAGTTTTTCCAAATTTGGTGAAAAACAGAAATGCACTGAATCAAGATGCTCAGTGAACACCAAGCAAAATAAAATCCCAGAGCCAAGCACATTGTAGTAGAGCTGCTGAAAGCGAGCTACTGCAACCTGAAAGCCACGAGAGACAGTGGCACATTGCATGCAGGAGAATGTCGATCCAGTTAACGGTGGACTTCACATGAGAAGCCATGGAGGTCAGAAGGTATGGAACAGCATCTTCCAAGAGATGAAAGTTTAGAAGAAAAACCTGTCAGCCAAGAATTATACATCCAGTGAAAATATCCTTTGAAAATGAAGGCAAAATAAAGACATCCTCAGATAAAAGAAAACGAAGGGCATGTGTTCTAAGCAGGTCTTCACTACCCAAAATGCTGAAGGGAGTCCTTCATCCGGAACGGAAATGACACCTGGCTGGGAACTGAGATCCTCAAAAACTAGCAATGATAAATATGTGGGTATTTGCAAAGGATTATCTTTTTTGTCCTCTTAAAAACCATAGAACCACTTAAAGGGAGAATTATAACATTGTCTTGCAGGGTTTAAGATGTGTATATATGAAAAATAAAAATTAAAATAAAAATGTATATATATGGAATACGTGAACTATAACATAAAGAATGTGCAAATATGAACTTACACCGTTGCAAGGTTTCTGTATTTTTCATGAAGTTGTACAAAATCAACTGTCAATAGCATATGAAAAGTCAAAGATGTATATTCTAGTCTCTACAACAACCATTAAAAGATAATGCAGAGGTGACTCAGTCATTAAACATCTGCCTTCGGCTCAGGTCATGATCCCAGGGTCCTGGGATCGACTCCTACATCGGGCTCCCTGCTCAGTGGGAAGCCTGCTTCTCCCTCTCCCACTCCCCCTGCTTGTGTTCCCCCTCTCAGTGTGTCTCTCTCTCTGTCAAATAAATAAATAAAATCTTTTAAAAAATGCAAAGAGGAATACCTGGGTGACTCCATTGGTTAAGTATCTGACTTAATTTTGACTCAGGTCATGATCTCAGGGTCGTGAGATTGAGCCCTGCATCTGGCTCTGTGCTGAGCATGGAGTTTGCTTAAGATTCTCTCTCTTGGGCACCTAGGTGGCTCAGCTGGTTAAGCAACTGTCTTCAGCTCGGGTCAGGATCCTGGAGTCCCAGGATCAAGTCCCACATTGGGGTCCCAGCTCCATGGGGAGTCTGCTTCTCCCTCGAACCTTCTCACCTCCCATGCTCTCTCTCACTGTCTCTCTCTCAAATAAATAAATAAAATCTTAAAAAAAAAATTCTCTCTCTCCCTCTGCTCTGCCCCTTTTCTCCCCACTTGCACACTCTCTAGCTCTATAAATAAATAAATAAAACTTAAAAAATAATGCAAAGAAGTATAGCTTTAAAAATCAACAGGAGAATTGAAATGGAATTCTAATCAAAACTTCAGAAAATCCAGGGGCACCTGGCTGGTTGTCAGGGGTGGGTGTGACTCTTGATCTTGGGGTCATGAGTTTGAGCCCTGTGTAGGGTGTAGAGATTACTTAAATAAATAAAATTTCAAACAAACAAACTTCAGATAATCCAAACACCAAAAAGTTAAAAGGGAGAAGCAAATAAACAATGACAAAAGCAAATTTTTAAAAATGGAGGAAACAAATGGAACAGAAAAATGATAAAATGTGTGATCCCAAATCTAACTCTATCAATACTTACTTACATTAAATATTAATGTGATATACACTTGAATTAAAAGACAGAGACCATCAGAGGCATGTGGGTGGTTCAGTCATTTGAGTGTCTGACTCTTGATCTCGGCTCAGATCTTGATCTCAGGGTCTTGAGTGCCAACCCCATGTTGGGTTCCACACTGGGCATGAAGCCTACTTGAAAAGAAAAAAGAAAAAGAAAAAAAAGACAGAGATCATTGGAATGGATTGGGGGGCGGGGGATGAAACTGTATACTGCCCTCAAGAAACCCAATATGCCAGAGGTGACTAATGGACAAATGGATACCAAAAATATGTACAACACAAGTTGTAACCATTAGGACACAGCTATATTAATATCAGATAAAATAGGCTCTGAGATGAAAAGTATTGTCAGAGAGAAACATTTCCCAAGAAGTTTTCTCATTTCTTGTGCTCTACTCTGTGCCAGACCCATTACCGGGAGCTTCTCTTTACTGTAACAAGCCTGCGAGGCAAATGCTGGTTTTTTTTTTTTTTTCCCCATTTCATAGCTGAGAAAACTTTTTCTCAAAAAAATTAAGTGACTGGCCAAAGATGACACAACTAAGCCCAGACTGCTGGACATTAGAACCTTAATTCTCGGTCACCCAGCTGTCCACCCCACGGCGTTAGTGGGGGGCTGCCCAGGCACAAGACTTGGCCAGAAGAGAATTCTTGGCTCCCCTCCTCAGGATAACCTGCTTTCTCCCAATCTCACCCATCTTGGAAATGGCACCAACATCCACTGAGCTGCATGGCTCAGACCTCACAGCCATGCTTACCTCTCTGTGTGGTGCCTGGGAGCCATCGGACAGTCCTAGTGGCTGCACACCCAAATTATGGTCTAAACCTGACCACGTCTCACCACCTCCATTGCAACCACCACAGTCCGGGCCACCCCGCTCTATCCTGCCTCCGACAAACCAGACTCCCTGCAGCCAGGCCTGCCTGCCTTCCAGTCGTCCTCCACACAGTAGCTCCTGACCTTTAAAAGATGTGAATCAATCTCCCCCACCTCCAATCCCCACTAAAAGCCCTTTAAAGACTTCACATCACACTGAACAAAATCCTCCCTCTGACCCTATCTGACAAGCTGCTCCGACGCCTCTCTGCAGCTCCACGTGGCTCTCCTCCTCTAATTCACTCTCTCCTACCACAAGCCTGCGCCTGCCTCAGGACCTTTGTATAGACTGTTTCCTCTGCTTAGATCACTTCCCCCCCAGGATCTTCCCACAAACACAGAGGTATCAACTCCAGTGTCACCTCAGAGGGGCTCTCCCAGGCCACTCCAGCCAAGGCATCCTCTCCAACCCACAATCACATAAACACTTTTTAAAGGTTTTGTCACAGTCCCTCAGTACCGAGATGGTTTATTTCTTTGTGCAACTTTCACAGGGAACAAGCGCAGCTCGAGATGTACTCATAAATTGTATTATTTTTGTCACCCATTCTCTGTGAAAATTGATTCAGTGGTGCCATTTTTCACCCTGGATGAAAACTTGGACAGACCCCATGACTTTCTGGTCCTCTTACATGACCAGATACAAGATCCTGCCGCCTATAATTCAAGCATCAGGACCCACGTAATAGTCAAAACTCTGGCCTTGCTTTCCTGTGAAGCTTCGGCCCCTCCCTTGCCCTGGGTTTGCTGCAGATGGAGACTCGGCACACTTAAGTGGGCCTTTCCTTCCTGGCTCTTTTTTTGACCTGGGGCCTTATCTCCTCCTGCATCTTGCCCACCGGGCTTTGCCCCCCTAAGATAGGGATGCAGGGAGGAGTGAGAAGAGCGTACAGCCAGCACCCTTGCCCTCTTGGACAGACAGAGGTTTAACCTGATTCTGCCTGGTGGCCCTTTGGAGTCACCACCCTCCAAGACCGGGGGTCTAACCTGCAGTTCTGCGGAGGATCTGGTTATCTGCATTCTAACCGGGGCCTCCTTCTATGAGAAAGCCCAACGGACCTGAGCTTATTTCTTGGGAAGCCTGTGCACTGACTTCCACCCCAGGTGGCGTTTTGTTCTGGACGTAAAACAGCCCGTTCCAGTTCTCGTGTGTGGGGGGCAGGGCCACTGTGAGGGCCCCGGGACATGCTCCAACAGGACAGGTTAAGACGCGCGGTTTACACTGGGATCAGGCAGGGCAGGACCTCTGCTGGGAGCACACCTTCACTCCCCGCTGCGCGTCTCTTTCCCTGCCTGCCCGTCCCGGGAGTGCTTTCCTAATAAATCCCATTCTGTGTACCCTTGCCTTCGGGCCAATAGCAAGAAAGTTGAAAACAAAGGTCTAGAGCACAGCTCTCCAACACAGTAGCACTTGGGTGGGCAGCTGTGTCCAGTTTCATGTTGATTACGTAACAATATATATAAAACTGAAAATCCGGTTCTCAGCCGCACTGTTGCAAGCACTCAGTAGCCCCGGGTGGCCGGTAGCTTTACAGCTTTAGAGGGGAAAGAGCATTTTCATTAAGAGAAGATCCCAGGGGACGGGGCTTGTTCAGCCCTCAGGAAAGAGGGCAGGGCTGGGGGCTGGGGAGGTGGTCATCGGGGTCTGCAGAACAGGATGAAGGCATAAGGGCAGCCTGGCCTCCCCATGCACGCATCACGGCCCTGTGGTGTCTGGCCATGCTCCCTCCGGCCCCGTTCAGAGAGCACGAGAGCTCCAGAAGTCCAGTCCAGCCGCAGCACACACCCCCTCTCTGCGTGAGCTGGGAACCCCTGCCTTCTGCCCAGACGAAATAGATCACAGGCGATGAATGAAACCCCTGAAGGAAAGATGTATAATTTCCCCCTCTGGCCTGTCAGTCACATGATTAATATAGATGTGGTTTAGGAAGGCAACCTTTTTCTCATTCCTGAGAGCTGATGGAGCGCGGGCGCAAGCTGACGGCCGCCGCTCCCCACCGGCCGCCTCGGCATCGGGCTGAGGCTGTCCGCGGGCATCGGCCATGGCCTCGGGATGAGGGACTGCGTGCTGCGGTCTCCGCGGCCACTGACCTGCTTATGGGGAAGCCGTCGGGAGCTCACCTGGGGCCCGGATCCGAGGTGACCTGGACAGACACCCTGGCTGGGCCACTTGGCAGCGGTGAGGCTGTGGGCAACCTGCTGGACATCTCTGGGACTCAGACACCTCCCCTCTGGCGGGGGGTTCTCGAAAGCCCTTCCTCAGCAACCCCTGGTGCGGGGACTAGATGAGACGACTCAAGACCGACTGACCATCCTATCAAGGACAGCGCTAGTCCCACAGAGACAGTGGCCGTCCCCCACACTGTTCTGGCAAAAGAGGGGTTTGGGTGCCACCTGTCCCTTCCCACCCAGAAGTCCAGATACGACACGGCTACTTTGAGCAGAATTCAATTCTTCTAGGGTATTTCCCCCTAAACAGAGACCTTCCCCGTGGAGGAAGAGATGTTGGGGAGAGGGCGTGGATTTGGCGTCACACAGCCCAGAGACTCTGGGAGGACCGCCTGGCCTGTGTCCCAGTCCCTTGAGGGATGATGACCGTGCACCCCCCCCAGGGCAAGGGGGGGCAGGGGAATCAGCGTGCAAGACACCAGGCCCGTGACGGTACTTCCTTATCGAATTTCCTCAGAGCTTTCCTGAGAGAGCAGAAAGCTGGCCTGTTGGCAAATGGACACCAGAAAGTCCCCAGGAAGAGCCCCATGGAAATGTCTGTGGTTTCGAGCCACGAAGCTTGAGGAAATCTTGCTACATAACGCTAGATAACTAACGCGGGCTCTCAACTGAATGCATGAATGTTGGTTTTACTCTTACACGTTAACAAGAGACGCAATGTAAAGAGTACACAGCGGGTGTTATCAGCCGCCTACGAATTGCCACTGCCCCTCTCCTCTTTCCCAACAATATCTTAATTTTGTTCCGGTATCTATCGTTCCCAGACACCTCCGTTTCCTGGGGAAAGCTGACTCCCTTTGATACCGTAAGTAGCCTAGCAAGGCAGTCAAGGTCATCGCATCCCCCTTGCCCAGAGTTGGTTCACTGACAGCATCCTGGGTGTAAGGGGAGCCTTCAAAAAAAGCCAACATGTGAAGGAGGGCAAATCCAAGAACCTCGCAGCGTAATGGAGGCAGAGCCTTGATCACAACATGCCTGAAGCCCTCCTTCTCGGCTTCCCATGATGTCAGATACCAAGTCTCTTCTTTCACTTGGGTCCTGTTCAGGGCTTTTATTTCTATACAGGTTGCTAACTGATTTCTTTCCTTCATTTGCTCAAAACAAAACTTTATTGAGCAACCACTCTGTGCCTGCTCCCTGGAGAAGACAGACTTAGGGCCTGACCTCAAGACGTACAGTCTATGGGGCCCTAGATGACCCTTGACCTTTTCCAATATGATAGAGGGTGAGAGACCAAAGTCATCTCAGTGACCTTGACCACAGTCATGACCAAAGGCTGAGGATGACCTAAGATCAGAAGCACCCTTACTGCCTAGTGAGCTGTGCTGTGCTGGAGTTGGAGACACAGATCTAGGTCAGCTCCTAGGATCCCCAAAGGGAAGGTTGACAAGAGGTACCAAGAGGCCTCCAGGCCTAAGTCTCCAGCTCAAGCTTTGGAGCCAGAAAGTCCTGGATCCACTAGCCACTTCTACCACCAGACAATTTATGACCCTGAGCAGACAGCCTAATCCTACGGAGCCTCAGTCCTGTCATCTGTAAGATGGAGCCAATATTAGACTTCACCCCAGCACAACAGTATGAAAAGTCAATAACCACAATGCAGCCACCGGGGAGGCTAGGGAAGTAAGGATCTCGTCTGTAGGACATGCAAGTGGGAGAGGCAATCTGCCTCCCGCCAAGATTTCTAATGTGGGAGCCTCTCCAAGATAAGGGAAGGGTTCAGACTCTGGGTGGTCAAAAGATGACACACGTCCACAGCCCCCTGTCAGGACTCAGGGCTCTGGGACAAGAAGCTTGCACATCTGAAAGGTACCTAGTACCTATGGCATTACCCACACATGTGGCCGAAATTAAAAAGATAGACAATAGCAAGTGTTGGCAAGGTGTGAAGTAGCCAGACCTCGCATCCGAGCACTGAGTGTAACCGGTCCGGGCACCTGGGATGGGGCAGCAGGATGTTGAAGCTCCGTGCTGTCCAGCAAAGCGTTCAATCCCAGGAATGTGCTCGAGGGAAGGGCACATGGATGCGCCCAGAGGTACGTGTGAGGGCACTCACGGCACACCCCACATGACAGCCGGATATGGCTCCCGTGCCTCTCAGCAGCAGGTGGGATGAACACTTCGTCGTCTGTTCATACAGGGAACTGCTGTAGATAAGAGCTTCTCGGCCTCGGTGCTGCTGGTACTGGGCCAGATCATTCTCCGCTGGGGGCCGTCCTGGGCACTGGAGGGTGTGAGCAGTGTTCCCAACCTCTGACCACTAGATGCCAGTGCCACCCACCCAGTCCTGATGATCGGAAATGTCTCTGGAGGTTGCCCGGTGTCCCCTAGGCAGGGACCACCAACCCCCCAGAAGCGGTGCAGCAGAACAATGGGAAGAGAGAGGCAATGCAAGCCCGGGGATAAGTCTCAGAAACAAGAAGCCGGACCCAGATCAGGACCCCGGGCAGCATGCACGGACCTGCATACGAAGTTTGAGAACAGGCAAAACTGACCCACGGTGATTCGGTAGGACCGTGGTTATCTGGGGAGGGGCCGCTGCCTGGGAATGGGCGTGAGGTCTTCTGGGGTCTGGGACATGCTTACGTGGTGCGCACACACGTAAAAATTCATCAAACTGTGCGAATAAAATTAATTAAGTCTACTCTACGTTTGTTAGACCTCAATTAAAAAATGCTTAAAGAAGAGATGGCGGCAGCTTCAGCCATCTGTCTCCTGGGGCCGCCTCTTCAGCCCGGGGCTCACCTGCGGGCAGGGACCCGGCCCTCCCTACCGCAGAACACCTGTCTCCTCCTCCCCTCGCCTCACCCCCGTCTTGGGGAGCAGCCCCCCACTCGTCCCCGCACACAGCAGCCCAGGGCTCCCACCTGACACTGATCAGCTCAGGGGGTCTCAGCTTGGGCTGTGGTTCCCTCCCAGGGATGCCCACAAGCTCTGTGGCTCCCATTTGGGCCCCTGGCTCTGGGCCATCCTCATGGTGGCCAGGGGAGACGGGAGGAGAGGCGGGGAGGATATCCCGTCTGATTTTCAACAGTCCCAGACCAAACCACAACGGACCCTGGTGGGATCCAGTGTTGGCAGAGCCCTCAGCTCCCCCCACAGTGGTGCACCAGCAAAGGGGACTCTCTTGCCCCAGCGGAGTACTTTGGAAGAATGCGGGAAAACTAGCACATGGCAGGGGAACAGAGGGTCCGACCACTTCTCTGGGCTCCTGGAGCCATAGGGAGCACGTGTGGACAGGAAGTCTGGAAGAACCCCTTGCTTGTGCTTCCACCCTTTCGTCCCGCAAAGGGCATGGAGCCCGAGTCCCTACCAGGTCAGGGAACATCACTCTGACCAAATGCCATTGGCAGAAACAGTCCTAAGAACACAGACATTCAAGAGAGGAATAGACACCTCGCCTCTTTGTGAGAGCCACGGCAGAGAATTTAAGGATGTGCGTTAAAATCTCCATGCCCGTCCCTGGGGCCTGAATAGCTCTTGGCCCGTGGGTTCCACGGAATAGCACGCATCCAGCAGAAGGAAGGAGACAGCTGTGTGGTCGGTGATGGCTGGTCTTCCGAGGTGCAGGCTTCAGTGCGGCAAAGCGAGGGCAGAGCACTGTGTGTGGTATGTCCCAGCACGGATGTGCCAAGGAAAGACGCCAGAGATTGAACCCATGTTTGTGTGAGCCGACAATCTCTGTGAGGTCACTGGGGAGAAGGGCAGGGGGCCCCAATAGGACTGGGGCTATGGTCCAAGGACAGGCTCTTCATTTGCACTTTCATCCTGGTGTGCGACTTTTTTTTTTTTTTTTTTTTTTTTTTTACCATGTGTCTGTTTCATAGGTTGCAGGAAAATATTTATAAAAATTAAAAATAAGAGAATAATTAGATTAGCAGTGCGGGGGAGAGATGCCAAGACATTGTCTCGAAGCTCACTTACCTTGCTAAATGTGCGTGTATGTGCACATTACAATCACATCTACGGACGAAGCACCGTAGCACACACGCACGCTCACCATCTCCCTCCTGCAGGTCGGGAAGGACACACAGCAGACTGTAGAGGGACGGACACAGGATTAGGTGGGATGAGACCTCCTCATTTTACCCCCATGCTTCTGGATTTAAAAAAAAAAATTTATAATGAGAATCTTTGCAAAAATGCTTATGAAACTGTTTCGAGTAAGAAAACATAAAACAAGAGACATCATCATACAGTGTGATTTGCTAAGCGGGAGCCAAGGGTGGCAGGAAGTTAGAAGAGGGCAGCGGAAGTTGCTGGTGGTCAGGGAAGGCTTCCTGGAGAAGGAGGCATCTGAGCTCTCAGAGGATGTCTCTCCTTGAGTCATGGAAAGGTGCCCTAGAGGGGACCTCTCTGCTTTGTCTCACCTGCTTCTCTGCGCTCCTGGGAGGACCCCCTCTCCTCCTCCCACTGACGCTTCCTGGGCCAAGAGGAATGAAGGAGCCGTTTGTTTGCACTGGAGCCCTTGCTTCACTTTTCTGCCTCCTTTATAATAATAAATTCAGATGAATTAATAATCATTACTTTGTGCTAAGTGCTGCTGGAGCATTTTGTCTTAACTTAAGAGAGGAGTACTGCTGTGATCAATGTTCCAATTTTCTAGGTAAGGAAATGGAGGCACAGAGAGGTTGAGTGACCTGCCCAAGGTCACACAGCCACTGGAGAGTGCCCCAGCCAGGATTCTGAACCCACGCAGACCCTTACCCTCTTCCTGGGCGGCGAATCCTGCCAGGTGCTCACCCACACCTCCCCCAGGGAGCCCCCAGTCCTCCCCCCAGCCTGTTACATTCCTCGCTGCCTCCCTGCCCTCATCCCTCGCGGCAGGCCTGACGTTGAAGAAGACCAGCTTCTTTTGGCCAACAAAGCGCATTTCAGCTCCTTGGGCTCCTGAAGGCGATTCACCTCTCAAAGCCTTTAGAATTTATTTATCTAATTCAAATGTCTCGGGAGCCTCGCATGCTGGAAGCGTTCCTATTTTACCAAAACACACGGCCGCCCCAGCCCGTCCAGGCAGCACAGCCCCATCCCCGGGCGCCTCACCCCGCGGGGCGCCAGGGACCCAGGTGACCACCAGAGCAGCCCTCCATCCCCTCGGAGTCAGGCCCAGCCAGCTGCGCTTCCGGCCAGTGAACCTGCCGCTCCGAGCCTCCTTTTAATTAATTCCATGTCTCAGGCGGCCGGAGCACGTGGGCAAACTTCTGTCTGACTTCACTGCGAAGCCCGAGCACATCCCAGTTTGCTTTCTAAGAATAGAAGCGGGAGATGGGGGAGGGCGGAGGCCGGGATCTAAAAATGAATTTGCAGCCCAGAGCAAAACAACCCAGCGAGGAGAGGGGAGAGAAAGCAGCGCCCGCACGCGGCCCAGCCCGGCGGGGGCTGTCTGCTGCCCTCCCGGGTGTGAGTCACAGACCTGGCAGTCTGCCCAACTGTCTGGCGGGGATGGGGGAGGGGGTGGCGCTGCTCATGTCAGGAACAGGCAGCTGGGGACGCCCATGGGAGTCTGGATTTTTTTCTGGGTTGGTAGGTTCTCCCCAGTAGGCAGAAGTGACTCATGGGTTTGGGGGGCTGGGCCCCGGGGTGCGGGAGAGCCCCAGATGTGGCGCGCAGTTTCAGGAACTGGGGACCCAAACGTCTGGGGGGCCAGTGGCAAGGTTCTCCACCAGCGAACCTCCACCCCCACCAGGAAAGGAGAGAGAAGAGGAAGTCCAAGGCCCACTGCTCAGGGGCGCACTGAGGAGTTGATCAGGCTGGTTATTTAGCTGCTAATAATAAGATCCGCTACAATGACAACAAGAAAGTAAGAGATTTCGCTCAGTCCATCGCTGCTCTAGATACTGTACCTAAAATATCTGGCTTGAGCCTCACAACAGCCACGTGTGGTGTAAGCTGTTCTTTCTCCCATCCCACTGGCAAAGAAACTGAGGCCCGAGAGTTTCTCCCACATCCAAGTCCCATGTTCAGGGAGGTTCCCAACAGGGTCGGGACGCGGGTGGGGCTCCGGCGTGGCCCAGGCCCACCTCCGTACCAGCATCTCCCCTACATCCCCGTCTCTGCTTGTCCATTGCAGAGACAGTGACATCTAGCTGTGTCCTGTGTCACCCGGGACAGGGGTCTGGGCAGGGGTGAGGTGATGAGGGGGTCCTTGGACCCAGCAGCAACTAGCAAGCTGCACAGAGAAGGTTTTTTTCTTTGCACTCTCTTTTGACCCTTCCAGGGAGATCTGTCATGGAGAAAGTCTCCCCTGGGGGCTAGCTTGTCCTTCTCACCCCCCCCACCCACCCCTGCAGCAGCACTAGCTCGTCCCCCTTTTGAACCAAGAGAGGAGGCAGGTGCCCGCCTGGAAGTCAATAACACCGTTTTGTTCTCTTTGTGTTTATTTTTCCTTCTTTATAGAAAGTGACCCAGATTTTCCTTTTAACATAGTGATACAGAGTTCACTTTTAAGATAAACTCAGTTTTAAAAGTAAGCTGAACCCTTTAGAGACAAATACTAAAATATTTATGGATGAAATGACATGATGTCTAGGATTTGCTTCCAAATAATCTGGAGAGGGGGCAGGGAATAGAGATATAGAAGAAGTGAGATTGGCCATGAGTTGAGATTTTTTGAAGCTGGTTGATAGGGATTACATCATACTGCATTATATTATAAATAATTTTAATATAATCTTACATATAATTTTGTCTATCATATTATAAATTATGTATAATGACATGTTGCATTATGTATTACGTATTTTCATATATTTAAATAATTATATATAATATGTATCATAATATATTTTACACTGTATGTTATATCATGTAGATACTTTGCCTTATATTACTCCAGTTACTTTCATTGAAATTCTCCCTAATGAAAAGGATTTTTTAATGCTATATAAAAAATTCTTAAGTAAGTTCTTTTAAAAAAACAAAAGGTTGGGTAATTGTATGAGTGGCCTATCCAGATACGACAAAAACCATGACAATGAAGGACAAATGAGCGAGGAGGCAGAGCGCGGGTAGACCATGTGTTTCCTACATTTACAAGTTTATTTTCCTTTCTTGGGAAGCTGGGGAGGGGAGAGCCCTACGCTCTTCCAGGACCTCCTCCCTCTGGCTGTACGGTGGGACCTGGTGAGGTCAGTGGTCTGCTTCATCCTTACAGACCTTGAGAGGGAGGGCGGGAGGGAAGCAGGGCCTTTTTGTCTTTGCCTTCAACGATCATAACTGTGCCGTGTTGCTGGAATGACTGCCGTCCGGAAATCTAAACGCATCCGGAAATCTAAACGCATCCGGAGTAAACAGGCCTGGATCGGGGGAGGGGGTCTTGCAGGGCTCTGTGCGGGGGGGGGGGGGGGGGGGGGGGTGTCACTCCCAGGCCAGGCTGCAGGCCCCACCCACAGCCCCTTGCGTTCCAGAGCCTGTGAGAGCCAGGACCGGATGGGCCTGCAGGTCTACCCAGAGCCCAGCTCTGGAAAGGGTACACCCTCTCGGAGTAGCTTGGGGGAGACCCCGAGATGCACTGGGCTTTGGTAATTGGCCAGAAGGGACTTCACAGAGAAGAGACCATGAGCCCATCAGACGAAGGCATGAGGGGCTTCAAAGTCCCTGCTCAGAGTCCCACACCCGCACCGTTCCCAAGTTGGGCCTCACCCAAGCTGGGCTCCAACTGTAACTTCAAACCACAAACAAACAGCAGCAGAGTGCCCCCCCTTCTTGGGGCATTCGTGTGTGCACTCATTGGTTAAGTTATTTAACTAACACTTAGGAAGTGTCTACTGCATACTAGGGATAGTTCTAGAAGCTGAAAATACAAAAGGGATAATGACACTTCCCAAGAGGCCTAACACTGCCAGGTTAGAACACTTTCATCACCTCCACTGGCAGATGGGGAGTCTGGGGCGTTCACAGAAGGGGGCAGGGAAAGGGTATAGACGGAAGCAAACACAGACGTCCAAACCGCAGTAGGGCACCTTTACTGAGCACCGACTGCATACCGTGCTGTATCCTTCCTCCATGAAGCAATGCAATTGGTAGACGGCCTCCACTCACTGAGCTAGAGACTTGCCCGAGGTCGCCCAGTTGGCACACAGTCAGGCAGCAATTCCAGCCCGAGGGCAGTGGTGGACGGACTCCCGGACACTGGGCCACGCACCGTGGGAGTTGAAAACGGCCCTGCCGGGCTCGTGTTACAGCATGACTGCTTGGTAACTGAGAAAAGCGAGACACAGAAAGAAATGAACAGGACTCCAAAGTTAGTGAGTGCCTGCAAGTCGCAGATACGGCGCTTTATGTGACGTGTGTTGCCCAAGATGACGGCTACGAGCCGCGCATGGCTGTCAAGCACTTGAATGGTCCTAAAGGAGATGCGCCATGCGTGTCAAACACGCGCTATTTGACGTGAAGTTACGTGAAAAACAAAAGGTAAAATATTTCCATGGTAATTTTTTTATCTGATTACACGCCAGAATGATGGTATTTGGCATGTATTCCGTCAAATGTAACTTTTAAATACATTGTTAAAATTAATATCACCTGTTTCTACTTTTTCTCGAGTGTTTACTAGAAATTTTTAAATCACATACATGTCTGAGTCCATTTTACAGACATGGAAGCTGATGACGCAGAGGGGGCAGCCTCATGGGAGAGCGACCCACGCCCTCACACGGGGCGGCTCAGAGAGGCCGAGCTCCGGGTTCAAGGCCACGCTCCTGCCATCTCAGCATCTTGCCATCTCGGAATTCTCAACTTCCCAACGAGGGGCCAGGCATTGGCATTTCACGCTGGTGCACACAGAGGCACGGAAGCTCCCTCTCTGATTCGGGGAGAAGGTAGCAGCCTGGGTGCTGGGCCCGGAAGCCCCACCTCTGCTGTGTGGGTTTTGTGGCTGAGAACATCCCTGCAGACCCAGGTCTGGGCCGCCCCTCTGACGCGGGGACCACGCAGGCGCCCCCTCTACCAAGTCCTTACGGTTGCCCCGCCAGGTTCCTCTTTCTGAAAAGCCTAAAGTGGGCTCTGGTCTCAAACGCGCGGGCGCATTTCCCCAGGCTTGCTGTTTAATCTTCAGGAAATGGACGCCGCTCCCCTGTGTTCCAGAAGGCTCCTTCCAGCCTTCCGGCCTTCCAGCCACCTCCTCACTCATTCCTTGGGTAAAGAGAAGTGGAGAGGCCTAATTGGGGCGTTTCTGATAGGCGGGAATATTATTGAGGCACTTAAGAGGTTATTAACACCTTTTATGAACCTCATTGTTTAAAAGCCTGCCATGCTTAATCATTTTAGCACCATTAAATCAGTATTAACAACAACCCCGCGACTTGCACTCCAAAATGTCACCGTTTGATAACACTCAGGAAATGCAGTGCCTTCTGGGCAGAACAGGTGAGCTCCTCGCTTCCCCCGCAAACATGTGTCCTCAGCTTGGTAGGCCCCCAATTAAAAGGCAGTGACCCTCCTCCCTGGGGGCTCAGGATCTGCCCCCCATTCTCCTGCTTCCCACCCATTCACCCATCACTAGAGCCGGTCTGGGATCCTGCTCAAGACCTTCCTGAAAAATCACCTGTCAGGCCCCTCTCCTACCGCCCAGGGTGTTCTTCCAAGTGGGACTCTCAGCTAATGGTGCACATCAAGGCAAGTTCCTATCTCTTTCATGCTTGCCCAACAATAGAGACATTTGTAAAGTAAGAAGTGCTGTCCTTCTCCCCACACTCGAATCCCAGCTTCACCACTCGAAAGCTGTGTGACCTTGGGCAAGTGACTTCACCTCTCTGTGCCTTCATCTTCCCACTTGTAAAAGGGGCCTCAGAGTAGCACCTACCTTTTGTTGTAAGATTAAGTGAGGAAACCTGTGTATTCAGCATAGTGTTTAGCACCTCGTTAATGCTCAGTAAAGTATATTACCTCTTAAATTCCAGAGGAAACAGTCTTAGAAGATTGGGGTATAACCTTGTAGAGTTGGTGCACCTATAAAATGCATCTGTGGGCATGTTTCTCCAGTTTTCCTTTTCATTGTTCTTGACAAAACTGAAACTACCCTGTTTAGACTATTTTGCCTCCCCTCCCCACTTTCCGGTGTTTCCGCATGAGCCAGTACGTCATGGAGAGCCTTTTATCCTAGTGTTTGTTGATGGAGCAACATTCTTCTGAAAAGGGTCAAATAAATATTTTGGGCTCTGCAGGCCATCTGGTCTCTGTTAAACCTACTCAACGCTGCCATTATAGCTTGAAAGCAGCCATAGACATATATGTAAACAAATGGCTGTGTTCCGATAAAACTTTATTTGCAAAGCGAGCAGTGGGCCACAGTGGGCCAGAGCGCTATTCTAGCCCCACCCTTGTGAATAGCTCCTTGGTACATCCATACAGCTGTGCTGTCACTCACTCAGTTTCCTATTACAGGGCATTTAGGTGGTTTCCCAAGTTTGACTTCTTAGACAATGTTTTCAGGTCTCACACCCAGATCCCGGCACCAATGCCAGGAAGCCAAAGGAATGCATTCCTCCTGTGGGGACTGCCCAGTGACAGGAGAGGAGCCCCTTGAATGTTACCACGTTGTATTTTTAATGCACAAAACATACCCTGTGCGGCGCAAAGTTTACAAGGCACATCCAGGGACGAACTGGTTGTTTTCTGCACAAAGGCAGAGAAGATTCTAGAAACGTAACCTCCTCAAGGTCACTGAGCAGGGTGGAAGGGAGCAAGGAGAGAGACGCCATATTTCATGAGCGGGAGCTCAGCCCAAGACTGATAGACACAGACCCCTGGGTCCGCTATGGCCCAGTTCTAAAGATCCTCCCCTGTCAGTGTGGTCTACACTGCCAGATGAGGGGACCGTGGTTCAGCAGGGGATGGTACACTAAGTCATGGCCCACACGTGTATTCATATCTCCATATCACTTATTTTAATTCACTTCTTAACTGGTTGCCGAAACGTAAACATCAGGAACTTTCCCATAAAAATCAGGATTTCTGTTCCTCCTGAACCCTCAGAAGACTGAGTGAAGGTGGCCCACGTCCCTTAGTCAGGGCATACACTTGGGCACAGGACCATCCAGGTTGGCATCCCGGCCCCAGGAACTTGAGCTTCAAGCTACAGACTTCTTCGTCCTCTGCAGCAGTGTGGGGACACATAGAGCACACGATTCCCCCTTCTTGGGCTCCAGAACAGGCTCCTTCGGGCTCCTCAGACTCACGAGGTCCTGCCCAGCTCAGGCCCTGCGTGGGCTGGATGCACCTTGCACTCAGCTCCTTTCCCAAGGGGACTGCTGACCCCTCTCTGGCCTCAGCTCAGAGGTCTTGTCTAAGGTCTCGTCAGGCCTTCAAGGCAAAAGCCCCCACCCGCCCTTTCTCAGATCCTCTTCTGTCCTCCCCAGCCGTATCAGGAGCTACAGTTGTTCGCTGCTCTTTGTGTAACTGCTCCTTTGCTGTCTGTGTCCTCCCCACCGCACCCCTCACTGCCCGCGACGGCCTCATTCAGTCTGTGAGCAGGTGGAGTCGGGATTCGAACCCTGTTCCTCCACCCACAGAGTTCTTTCCTCTGCCCGCGTATTTCACCTTCCACTGCCCAGCTCCGGGGCCTGTCCAAGTATTAGCCGGGTCTGTGACGTTAGAACAATGCCCTGTGCCGGCGAGACACACACATGGGTTAGCCCTTGGCTATGTCATCACAATCTCCCACTTTCCAACTCCTGACTCCTCCTAGAAACCCCAGGAGGCACATGGGTTATAATTCCCATTTTAGAGATGAGCAGACTGAGGCACGGAGAGGTTAAGGAACACGTTCCAGGTAAAGCAGCTGGTGAGGGGGGGAAGAGGCCGGATTCGCCCTCATGCCCTTGAATCCAGGGCCCGCCATCACAGCCTCGTGAGGCCTGCCTCTTGGGTAGGTATCCCCTTGGAGGAAGCAATCCCTCTGATGACAACTTATCTCTAGACAATAATCAGATGGTTACACAATGGGCGATGTGCAGAGATGTTCTCCGCAGCGTCACGTACTGGGGATGAAACCCAGCAACAACCTCGGCGTCCAACCCAGGGGATTGCTCAGACAGGGAAGGAGGCGACGAGCGTGGATGCCACCAGGAACAATGACAGATCTATGTTCATTAGCATGGAAGGCACGACAGCCACGTGGAGAAAGGCAAACCACTAAACAGCGTTCCTAGTGTGAGTCTATTTTTGCTTCAATATATTGAAATATGTGTGTGTGTATTTTATATATACATATGTGTGTGTGTGTGTGTATATATATCCCCATGTGTGCAAATATGCATAGAAATGAGGCTAGAAGAAAAGGCATCAAAATGTTAAAAGTAGTGTTTCTGGGCAGTCAGATTCTGGATACTTTCCACTTTCTTTCTCCTTATAATTTTCTGTTTTCTCTATTTTTTTCCCATGAGCATGTATTGCTTTTATAATTGGGGGCGAGTAGAGATATAAAAAATGATTTAGCTATTTTCATTTTGAAAAATGTACAACTCGCCTTCTAGACTTAAAGATAAGTCCTGGGCACCTCTCTCCATCCCCGGATCGGAGTCACGCTCTTCTTCATAGTTGCTGCACTTTCTCTCCAGTATGGAGGCATCATTACTGAGCCGGCCGGGCCTCTAGGGACGGTCAAGGAGATGGGATGTCACTCCTGTGATTCTTTGTGGGTGCGGCCACGCTGATGGCCGTCATTCCTCTGCTTGCCTTCTGTGGTCAGGCCCTGTCCCGAGGCTCTAGAGTCTGGCTCTTCCCACTGTCTTTAAAGAAGGGAACGGCCCAAAGTCCCGCAGCTTCAAGCTTATTTATTGATTCAACCAACAGCCCGAGGGAACTTGGGAGCTCGTTCTTTTCCAGCCCCATACCTTGACTTCAGATGAGACCACAGCCCCAGCCACACTGGCCAGCTGAGCCATGCCTGGACTCCTGACCCACAGACACTGTGAGCTACTGAATGTGTATGTGTGTGTGTGTGTGTGTAAGATTTATTTATTTCAGAAAGAGGGAATGCATACATGCATGCATTGGGGAAGAGGTGGAAAGGGATAGTGAAAGGGAGAGAGCTTTTTTTTAAGATTTTATTTATTTATTTGACAGAGAGAGATTGAGAGAGAGAGAGAGAGAGAGCACAAGCTGGGGGAGAGGCAGAGGGAGAGGGAGAAGCAGGTTCCCCACTGAGCAAAGAGCCTGATGTGGGGCTTGATCCCAGGACCCCTGGATCATGACCCAAGCCACAAGCAGACGCTTCACCGACTGAGCTCCTCAGGCGCCCTGAGATGGACTCCCACTGAGTAATGTGGGGACTGAGCCCATGACCCTGAGATCACAACTTAAGCCAAAGCCGAGAGTCAGATGCCTAATTACTGAGCCACTCAGGTGCCACTGAATGTGTGTTGTTTTCAGCTGCTAAGTTTATGGTAATTTGGTGGACAATGACAAAAAATTAAAAGAAATTCATTAATTTGTTCCTCCACCTCAGTTCTGCTAGACAGAGCTGCTAGATACAGCAGATGAAAATGCAGGATTCCCAGTCAAATCTGGGTCTCAGTTAAACCACAAAGCGTGCTTTAGGATAAGTATGTCTTATGTAATATTGGGGATATATTTATACTAAGAAAATCTCCACTGTTTACCTGAAATTCAAATTTAACTAGGCATCCTTTATTTTATCTGGCAATCCTACCGCTGGGCCTCACAGAGAAGATCCAGAGCGGAGAGCCGCGCATGCCCTTAGCCTCTGCGGGAAAGGCCCGTACAGCAAACCCAGGGGGTGCCCCAAAAACAAAGCCACAAGTCCTGTTTGGCAAAGATAAGAACTAAGTCCCAAGGTCCTTCTTTGTCACCCCAGATTTCCACACCATTTCGCTGCCCCTAAATTGAAAGGTCCCTTCATTTTGCCTGTCCTGGGCCTGCCCCTGCCCAGGACACACCTCCAGGGTTCCCAGCAAAGGACAGTGGAGGGCTGGAGCTCTTCACACTTAATGCTCTCCCGTCGCACGGAGAGAAGCCGCCCCTTCCCAGCAGCTTGGTTGAGGGCTGGAGTCTCTGGTTCTTGGCACCAAGTTACAAAGGTAAGAAAGAGGTTACAGCCTAGTGGGAGACAGGAATGAAGGAAGGAAGGAAGAGGGAGAGAGGGATGAAGCGGGAAAGAAGGCCTGGGCACAGTCAGGAAGAGAGGAAAGGATTTCGTACATGCGCAAGAGTCCGTCAAAGCGTGGGTCATAATGGCCAAATGCCGGCAACAGCGCAGATGTCCCCGGACAGGAGATGAGGAAACCCCGGCATGCGTCCGCACAACGGAATGCCACCCCACAGTGAAGGAACCAGGTACGACACACCCGAGAACAGAAGTCAGTGTTGCCATCGCAGTGTGGAGTCAAGAAGCTGGACGCACGGACTGGACGTGTCATAGGACCCATTCCGCTCAAGTTCCAGAGCCACCAGCGTGATCTCTGAGTTAGAAAACAGGCGGGGGGCTCTCCCTGAAGGGGAGCGGGTGACCTGCGGGGGCACAGGGGTTTCTGAGGTGCTGGTCACGTCCTGTTTCTCGCCCTGGGGGCTAGTGTGTTCACCTGGTGAAAAGTCACTCGCCATGTATGATTTGTGCGCTATTCTGTACGTATGTTATACCCCGATAAATAATCGCTTTGCTTAAAAACGGGGAAAAAGCTTTACTAACAGGTGAGCGGATAACTGAGCGTGGCACCTTCACAAGGAGGAGAGCTACCCAGAAATAAGAAGCAGTCAACTATTGCTACTCACAACAACATGCGCAAATCTCAAAATAATTATGTTGAGTGAAAAAAGCAAGACCAAAAAAAGCACATACTGTATGATTCCATTTATACAAAACTCTAGAAAATGCAAAGTAATCTATAGTGACAGAAGCAGATCAGTGGCTGCCTGGAGGGTGGGGGCAGCAGAGAGGTTAGCAGGGGGCACAGGGAAGCTTCTGGGGGGACGGAGCATCCAGTATCATGATTGCGACGAGGGTTTCATGAGGATGCACAAATGTCAAAATTGATCGAACTGTACGTTTTAAATATGTGCGTGTCATCTCATGTATGTCAATCCCTCCATAAAGCTGTTTTTAGAACAGATGGGATGTGGAGGTTAGGGACAGGAGGGAGTAACAGGGGGACCCCCGACTCATGGACCAAGAAAGTGAGGAGGTGGAGCCTTTGTCACGGTCCTCCTGCACTGCCCCCATGCCACCCCAGCTCCTGGAAGGCGGGGCGTGTGTCTGTGTTTGGGCTCCATTGGCCCCTGGCACTCAGCGCAGGGCCAGACCCAGGGAGGACCCGCACTGTGTGATGTGTGCTGACCCCCCCCCCCCCCCCCGGGAAAGGGCGATCTCTTCTAAAGATGCGTGTCCTTTGCGAGGCCTAGCCCCTCCTGTCCATCTCTGGTGCGTTCGCCCTTAAGTGTTTCCTTGGTTAAAGAGTCACCCAGGGGAGACCGGGGCAGAGAACAGAAGAAAGTCGAGAAGCTGGCATCATGAAGCCCCTACCGTGTCTAGGAGAATAGCAGTGGACATTGGCTGGGTGACTCCGCCCTCCCGTGCGACCACTCTGCCTGCCTCTGCTCCCTTAGCGCCCAAACACCCTGACAAGGTCTGCACTGCTCGTCTACACATTGTCCAGGTGAGGAAACAGGTGTGGGGGTCACGAACCCAGGCTCCAGAATGGTGTTTCCCAACCTGAGCTGATTTCGCCCCCAAGTGAGGGTTGGCCGAGTTACTGGATAAAAATACAGCACAGCCAGTTAAAAGTGAACAAATAACTTTTTAATAGAAGTGTGTCCTAAACATCGAACGGACGCACTCACACTAAAAATAATTCATCGTTTGCCTGAAATCCAAACATAACTGGGGTCCTGTATTTTGTCAGGCAATCTCATCCCGAGCAGATACGTGGCGATGTCTGGAGGCACTCTGGAGTGTCCCAATCAGGGGACACGGCTGCCGGCATCTTGTAGGCAGACACCTGCTACACATGGGGACAGACCCCGCCACAGTTTCATGGCCCCAGACGTCCGTAGTGACAACACTGAGCCACCTTGATCAAGAGCCAGCCCCCGGGGGGTGGGAAGGGGTTTGAAGTTCCGGATCTGCCCTGTGGGCCAAGAAGAGGCCGGGGGTGGGGTGGAGACCGAGGCCAGATCGCGCCTCCCTTGGGAAGCTTGCAAACGAAAAGCAGAGAGCTAACCTCCCCCAGAAAAGAACAGGCCGATCGTCGTGTGCCTTGGACACGTGTGTCACACGGTCGCATTTGTGGGGAGAGGGTGTAAAACGATCCACGGGGGTCTAAAAATAAATAAATAACTAGAGAAGCCCGAATTAGCCGTCTGATGGTTTTAGCATGGAGAGTGGGTACAGCTTGCTCCTAGCATCCTGGTTTCCTTGGATACGTTGGCCGAGCATTAGCTGTCTCAGGCCAAAAATAAAAGATTTTCGAGAAAGAAGCCACAGGACGTTGCCGCCACGGGCTCTAGCGCTCGCCTGGGCTCCAGGACAGAGAAGTGCTGCATTTTCCTCCTGTTGCAACACAGTGCACTGGGTCTGAGTTCAAATTCTGCCCCGCGTCGTCACTGGGCGGTTTTGAGCACCTTACTGAATTTCCCCAAGGCTCAGAGGGGTTGCCATCTCTGTTCAGCAAAAGGCAAAATGCTCCCGGCCTCGTAGGACCATACAAGGTGTTGGGCACACGACAAGCAGAGCGGTACCCGGCACCTGAGAGCTGCCTCCAATGCTGCTAGAGGGGATGGGGCCCAGGCGGTGAGCATGCACCCCGAGACCCACAAAGATGGCCATTGGCCAGTAAAGGAGACTCACCCCAGAGCCCCATCCTCCCAAGCCCACCCTGGCTGGAGCTGAGGGGTACGGAATGGTAGACAGGCCTGGACAGCCTCACCTGTACACTTTACCCATTTCTGCCTCCTCCTGCCCCCACCTGCAAGCTTAGCCTCAGGCTCTCCTGGGGGAGCTGGCGCTGGTCTCCCAGGGCTCTGATGCTCTGTACACGCTCTGGGCCAAAATGGCAGCAAAAAGGAGGAGTCATAATTAATAGCCAGCCCCTAAAGCAGTGTTCTTAGCCTTGGCCACCCCTCAGAACCTTCTGGGGGCTCTCCAGGTCTGGGCGGCCTTGTGGACCAGTCAGAATCTGAGACTAGACCCTGGACATGGAATTTTTCAAGCTCCCCAGGTGACTCCAGTGTGCAGTCCGGATTGGGACCCATTGTCCTGGGTGGGGAGGTGGGGAGGTTGGTTAGCCAACTTTGTCTTAAAGGGCCAAGGGGGGAATTTTGCCGGTTGCTTGGGCCATAAGGTCCCTTGCAACTACTCACGTCTGCTGTAGCCAGAAAGCCACTGCAGACTATAAGTGAACATGTCTGGGTTCCAATAAAACTTTATTTATGGACATGTAAATTTCATGTAATTTTCAGGTGTCATGGGATATTATTCCTTTGGTCTTTTTCCAACCAGGTAAAAAATATAAATACCCCTCTCAGCTGGGAGGGGTATTTATATTTTTTAAGTGGTGTTGGGCTGGGTTTGGCTGTGGGCTGTCGGGCTGTCGTCAGCCACGCCCTGGTCTGGAAGAACCAGGTTTAATCTTTAACTCCAGTTTTTTCACTGAGCATCTACTATGCACCAGAAACTGTGCCAGATACTGGGGATGCAGCAGGAGGCACCACAAAGTCTCTCTCTCTTTTTTAAAAATATTATTTGTTTATTTATTAGACGGAAATCACAAGTAGGCAGAGAGGCAGGAAGAGATTGAGAGAGGAGGAAGCAGGCTTTCTGCTGAGCAGAGAGCCTAATGCGGGGCTCAATCCCAGGACCCTGAGATCATGACCTGAGCCGAAGACAGAGGCTTTAACCCACTGAGCCACCCAGGCACCCCCAAAGTCTCTTATTTGTAAGTAAGAGAGGATCACATTTTCAGCTCTGAACAATGCAGGGCAGAGAGTGTCAGAGCCTCCAGCGATGAGCGGCGTCGCAGCAGTCAGTCCGAGTCTAAACGGAGACCAGAGCTCGGATTTTGTGACCTGGTCTCAGAAGCTCCCCTCTCCACTGACCCCTGTGTGCCCAGCCCTGTATGGGGTGCTGGGATGGAACACACAGGGAACGCGATCCAGCTCCGTCCCTCCTGTGGAGGAGAATCAGCCCTGAACCCTGGCTTTGAACTTCTCAGCATTGCCGGAGAAGTCATTTTTCTTCTACCCACTTTATAGAGGAGACCACTGAGCCCAGAGACATGAAGTCATCTGCCTAAGGGCCTCACCTAGGTGGGTCCCTGCCCTCAGGAAACCAACCCCACCCACCGAAGGAGCTGAAATGATCCAGTGTCCAAATAAGCGAAACCGGCTCAGGAAGCCCACAAGGCGCCCCCCACCTTGGGGCTGGGCCTGCCCCCCCCACCCCTGCAGCCCTCGCTTCACCCAGCCCAGAGGTGCCTGTCCGGAGCCCAGCACAGAGCTCCCTTGTATTCTTATTTATTTTCAGCATTGGGACTTTCAATGACAAATCGTGCGTGTAAGTCAGTGTTTTTTGTTTTGTTTTGTTGTTGCAGAAGTGTAAGCCCTCTGCTTCTCCATTTAGTTGCCCACCCCACAGGCATTCCTTCTGGGCAAACACACTTGCTTCTTCCCCCTCCCTTTCCACCTCTCTCTGGGTCAGCTTGGGGGTGTTTCTAAGCCCCCTCCCACACGTGGGTCCTGGGATTGCCGGAGCGTGAAACCAGGAGAGGGCTTTTTCCAAGCTCGTCTCCTCCGGCTTCTCAATAACTCCTCAGGGTGGGTCCTTGTGATTCCCTGCACAGCTGGAGAGGCTGAGAGAGGTGGGGACCCATGCGGGGACCCGCCTTCTGTGCCCGGGCTGACTGGCGTCAGAGCGTGTGTGGACGCTCACCCAGACCTGGGCTCTTGCTCTAGGGGTGCGGGAGGTGTGACCTTGGAAGCGACTCCCACCCGTGTGGTGTAGACGAACTGGCACAATTCGTTTCCGGGAGTGGGAGGAGAGCCCCCCACCCCGGCCCCGTTAGTAACTTCCAACCAGCCAACCAGCCGGGAACATCTTGCAAATTACTCTCTGCAACCAGCATCGTTTCATCCATGAAAGAACTGCTTAATGCCAGCAGAATGGGAAACGTATCTGTCCTCGCAAAAAGTTCACGCCCCCTCCCTGTGGGCCTTTCACGGTGGCCTGATGGCAATGTCACCCCTGACATTGGGACAGTCACCAGGCAAACTTGCTTCCTGGACCTCAGTCTTCCCATATGCAGAATGGAAGGAAACATAAGCACTGTCCAGAGCAGTTCAGCAAGTTGACAAGCAGGTCACTAACACCTTGGGGTCTCCCACATGACACCGGCTACAGGACATGGCCAGGGTGGGGGTGAGAGAGTGCGGGCACACAGCTCTTGAGACAGGCTTACAAGTGGCCATTACTAGCTAGGGGTATTCGTAGCATCCGTGTTACTATTACTGCTGCCTTTGCTATTGTTGTCATGCCCTTGCCCCAGTCTTGACTTCTGACTCCATATCCAAGTTTTTCCATTCATGGGTGAGAGCATCAGTTTTAAAACAACAGCCTGGATTCGAATCCTGTCTCTGCCCACTGGGCCTATGACCTACCCATTCTGGGCATCAGATTCGACGTCTCTACAACTGGGACAACAGTGAGGTCATAGGATTCTGATACGGATCTTGTGAACTAACTCAGGGAAGGACCTCAGCACAGCGCCCGGCACGCAGGAGGAACCAGTCTGAATCCCTGTGACTGTTGAAACTCTGGCTGACTGCAGACCCTGCACTCTTTCCACGACGCCCCTCTGCTCTCCACACCCTCCTCCGCGCCCCTCCCCCCAAGGCTCTGACGGAGTGATGGAGTGATTTCAGGACCGGCGTGTCAGAGGGACAGGCTGTCCTCGGCCATGAACACAAGGGTGTGGACCGGCTTCTACAATGGCCAATTGAGACTTTTCCCAAAAGTAACCAGACCTTCCAGGAAACAAAGAAAGCCCTGTCCATCTGCCCTGCAGGACAAGGAAAAAAGCCCCAAATATCAAACCAGGAAAGTAGTTTGGCTGCTGTCTGGATCCTCTGAGACCCTGAAGCCTCACCAGACCAATGGGCAAGGGTGGTTCCAGCCAGAGAGGCGGACACGGCCCTCCCGACTTCTGACAGCTGTTTCCTGTCCCCCCCCCCCCCCGTGGGCTGCCTCAGTCACTTTGAAGGCTGAGACTTCGCCAAAGAGAGCCAAAGAAATGGTGCTCTAAACCGGGGGCCAGCAGAAGGCCTAGTTCCCTCCCTGGGGAGGAGGGCTCTGTTTGGCGGACGTATTCACTCAGTAGCTCCACGGGATGTCCCTGGGCTGCGGGGTCCCACAGCAGACAAGCCAGACAGGTCCCTGTTGTCACGGGGCTTACAACTGAGGGAGGCAAAGTTGGCCACAGGTCAACAAGGACACACACAGATACAGTTCTTGCTGGTGACCCAAGGGAAGAAACAGGGCGTTGGAGCAGGACAAGGCAGGGGCGGGGTGGGGGAGAAGTCTTCCAAGGGGAGGGAACATTTGTGCTGAGCCTTGAATGGCAGACAGGACAGCAAGAGCAAAGGCCCTGGGGTGGGGTGGTCCTGTCCAAGGCCACATGGCTTTGGGTATAGAGACGGAGAAGCAGGAAGAAACCGGGCTGGCCAGGTGGCAGGTGGGTTTGGGCAGCCGGTGCAGGCCTGTGGACTTTAGTCCAAAGCCGGGGGAGGTGTGTAAAGATTTCACCTGCCTCTCCCAGGTGACTCCTCACCTGGTTCACCTGGAGGTGTTTGGTGGACGGGATGTTTCCTCTGATTTGTCTGTCAGTAGGAGAGAGGTGATCTTCCTGTCCAGGGTCAACAGGTTTGGAACTTGGCTTTGGGAAAGAAGAAAGGTGTGAGATTTGCAATTCAGTCCAGAGTGAGCGTTTTGTGTTTTTGCCTGTTTCCCTGACAACTTCTGCTCAGAGGGATGAGCAAAGAATCGGAGCGGGGGGGACTCGGGAGTCTGTTGTGATCGCCAGACTCCATCCTTCCAGAGGTCAGGGGCTGCATCTGTTCCGCCCCAGACCAAATCAGCAGAGGCCCAAACACTGAATGAGCTCGGGGAATGAATGGCAAAATTCTGGCAGACCTCGTGGTTGTACCTTCTTCAGAGAAAACTTGCATAGCCCTTCTGAGATTCTAAGAAGCAATCGAAGTGTCAAGATTCAGTAACTTTTCCAGGAAAGGGAGCAAGCCCTGAATTGAATGCACCTGCCCGCTGTAGCTTATGGCCCGGTTGCAGAAACCTAAGACTGCTCACTTCTGGGAACAGGAAGGTACCAGGTTGAATCGTGTCCCCCCAGATTCAAGTCCACCCGTAACTTCAGAATGTGACCGTATTTGGAGGCAGTCTTTTTAGGTACCATTAGTTAAGATGAGGTCGGACAGGATTTTGGCAGGCCTTCAGTCCAATGGGCTGGTGTCTATAAGGAGGTCATGCGAGGACAGAGGCAGAGATTGGCTATATCTATGAGCCAACGGATGCCAAGGATGGCCAGAACCCCAGAAATGGGAGAGAGTCTTGGAGCCCCAGAAGGAACCGGACCTGCTAACATCAGGCTGCTGGATGTCTGGCCTGCTGAGCTCTGTTGCTTGAAGCTGCCCCAAAGACGAGATGCTTGATTTTCCAGATGCCTCAGGGTTGCTGAAACTGGGAACCAGCTGTGCTAGCCACGCATCAGAGAGAGTCCCAGACCTTTTGCAAATGCTCACCTTGGTGGCTTAGAACAACAGAAATACCTTCCCTCACAGTTCTGGAGGCCAGAGCCTGAAATCAGTATCCCAGGGCCAAAATCACAGTGTCTCCAGGGCCACGCTCCTTCCAGAGGCACTGGGAGAACAGCTCAGGGGGGTGGGGAGCTGTCGCTGCTCCCTGGCTTTTTCCAGATCACTCCAGTGTCTGCCTCTCCGTGCAGTCACATGGCCTTCTCTGTGTCCATCTCCCTCTGTCTGATGCGGCCATGTGTCTCAGGACTGCTTGGATAATCCAGCAACTGCCCAACTCAAGACCCCAACTTCATTACACCTGCGAGGAGGAAACGAGCTCCACGATTTCCAAAACGAGTCCATGGTTCGATTCCTCAATCACTTGACCATCCTAGAGTCTCTCCAGCGACCTTTGAGAACAGATCCACCACAGGCCCTGTCCCCAGGGCCCCGAAAGGAATGAGGTGAGTCCCAGGAGCCAGCAAAGGGTCCCAAAGAATAATTGGCCCTTCCACTTCCTATCACGAGACCCACCTCGCAGGCCATGTCAGTGCTCTCAGGACAGGCAAAGACAGTTAATGAAGGGAGTGGGCGATGGGGAAGCTAGTCCTCTCCTGGGTGGGGGGGACAGCATCTGCTCAGCTCCCCTGGGTATGGTCTGATCTTTGGATTTACCAGGAACAGCCAGAAATGAAGGTCCGTCCATGTGAAATATCCACATTATTAAATAAGCAACTACTTCTAAAAATTTGCAGTGTTCTATAAATCAAGCAAGACACAGCCCGTGGGCTCCCAGCTCCCAGCGTCTGCTGTGGACCGAGGCTATCAGAACTCAGCCAGCATCTGGGAGGGTGTTCTCTGGAGCAGAACGGGAGGAAGGTCCACAGCTGAGACTCCGGGGACAATGGACTTGGGTTCAAATCGGCCCCTCACCAGCTGTAGGACCTCAAGCACACAGATACCTTCAAGTCCCAGTTTCCTTAGGTGCAAATGGGGCCATAATGCCAACCTCCTGTGGCTATTGATAATTGAGATACTCGGGGCAGGAAGCCCAGAGCACGGGGCCTCCCAAAGGGAATGTGTCATAAGGACTGCGCCTTATTATGGTTGTGTTTCTGAAATGCATTTTTTCTTATTTTAATCATTCAGACATTTGGATGCAAACTGCGATCACCATGGAAAATTAACCTGGTCAAACAACCGTTCTGCCGCTTTTCTCCTCCCGAGGTTGTTTATCAACAGATTGTTTGACTTTAAAAAGATCAGATAGCTTCTTGCTCGAGGTGTGGAAATATAAGGTACACGGCATTCATGTTGGGAAGGGAGATTCATGAGAGACCAGACACCCCATTTGAGAGGGGATTTTCCAAGAGGAGGCCCCCGGGCTCTGCCAGTGCTGGGTCTGCCCTGTTTGCTGCTTTCCCCCAAGCACTTACAGGAAGTCTGAGAACCCATGCTTGTAACATTGGCAAGTGACCCCCAAGAGGGAGGGGCAGCTCTAGGCCGGTGGGTGAAGAAGGGCCAGGGTCTGAGGAGATCTTGCCTGTGCTGGCTAAGAGAGCAAGTGTGAGTCTCAGTGCTTGGCTTCCTTAGGTCAGTTTCCAAAGTCAAGGGTGACATCCACCAGAACAGCTGCAATTAAGGGAGTGGTTCTGTCAAGAGTTGGTGAGGGTGTGAAATGCTAGGACTAGGACAGCTCAGGTGACTGCAGGGCAGGGTGGGAAGGTGGGGGGGGGGTGTGAGGGGGAGTGGGGAGCAGGGTACAACCTCCCAGGATACTGCATGGCCAGGTATGCTGGAGCCTGAACCTCTGGCACGGCATTCCCGCTCCAGCCAGGAAGCCCACGTGTAGGTGAGCTCACAGAGACAGGCCCCAGGATGCTGGCCACAGCCCCAGCTGAAGCAGCCAACAGCTGGGAAATAAAACAACACGAACCCAAGAATCGGCAGGAGAGTGGCTAAACTGTGGCATGTCCTGACTGCCCCAGGGTAATGAAAAGAAGCGAACCTTGAGACCACACCAAGGAAATGTTCTCTAGCTCAGTACGGGTGGGGGTTACTTGGGTGCACGCCACGGAAAAAGTCATCCAGCTCTGTACTCTGGGTTTGTGTACTTTATTTAATTTTTTTTTTAAGATTTTATTTATTTGACAGAGACCACCAGTAGGCAGAGAGGCCGGCGGAGAGAGAGGGGGAAACAGGCTCCCTGCTGAGCAGAGAGCCCAAGACTCTGAGATCATGAGCTGAGCCAATGGCAGAGGCTTAGCCCACTGTGCCACCCAGGTGTCCCAGTCTGCGCTTTAGGTAGATGTTCTATCACGATGACAAATAAACAGTAAAACAAGGGCAGAGAGAGCAGCTACGGCGGGTGTGGGATAGGCTCTGTGAGCCAGGACTCCCGAGGGGAGCCACAGAGAAACAGACCATCCCTGCAGGCACCTCTCCTTGGGCCCAGCTGGAAACTCTCCGGACTGGATCCCTTCTACCCTGGGCCAACCCCCGACCCCGACACCCACATGCAGTGTGTGCTCCTGGAAGACACTGCAGGCGACTGGGGACCACCAGTGAGAAGCAGGACCCCCTTCAAGGAGTGGGACATGTGTCAGTCACAGGGGAGTCTGCCCTCAGAAGGAGCTCTGAGCTCTGCCGTTGTCACTGGGACATTATAAATAACTTTTGAACAAGCAACCCTACATTTTTGGTTTGCTCAGACTCCATAAATTATGTAGCGGGTCTACGTCTCAGAAGCCGGGATCTTTGGCGAGGTCCTCCATGTCTCAAGCACTGTGCTATGGAAAGAGGAGCACATTTATGTCTCCAGGCCCATGAATTTACAGACGTTCCAAACAGGCAGACCTCTGCTTGGTGCAAGGCAGAACGTGATGCCCGCGACAGCCGCCCCCGGGAGAAACACCACCCGCCCATGAGATGAGCACCTACTTTGCCGCAAGCATCTTCCATGTTTCGTCTGACTCTTGCTAGCGGCTCCGTGTGGGGGCGGGACGGGAGGAGGGACTACTGCTGTCCCTATTTCGCAGAGGAGGAAACTGAGGCAGGCTGAGTCATGCTTGGCAACAAGAGCTGCGATTTATGAGGATTTTCTCAGAAAAGAAAGGCTGAGCCCTGGATGGATATTGGGTTAAGACCAAGGCCTCCGGAAAGCAGCAGATCTGGTCTGACTCCAGCCCTACCACGCCCCAGCCACCAGATCTTAGCAACGTTACCCGGCCATTCCCTCTGCCTCAGTTTCCATGCCTGTGAAATGGTCATAAAGGCGGTAGCTAACTTGGGTTTTCTGTGAATCTTAAATCAGGTCATACACGTAAAACCGTCAGAACGCCTTGCCCGGGATCCCCGTGAGCGGCCTTCCTCAGCACCGCGCTAGTGGCGGGCCTCGAAATAGTCACGCAACAAGTACGCGCTGAACGCAGGTCTCGGTGCAGGCCCTCCAGGAGGCACGGGGACCTGCCCCTACCGCCCCTCGCCCGGTGGAGCTCATGTCCTTGTGGAGGAGACGGAGTGGGGGCTAAGATGGAGCAGAGCAGCGGGGACGCAGGGGACGCCGCCTGCCCACACGACACGCACGGACGGTGGGATTCGCCGCGTGTCCCCGGTGGGCTCCGCGCCCCGCCTGGCATGAGTAGATGCTCAGTAAACTCTCTCGCAGGACGCATGCCACCGGACCTGCACATCACCCTGGAAGGGACCTGCTGATACCCCAGGAGCGCGGTGAGGTTGTGTACCCCAGGGCGGGGGAGGCGTGGAGGGTGACACCGGCGCTCGCTTCTCCGGGGAGGGGACCCGAGTCCCGGGACGCCGCCCCGCCCTCCGCTCACCACGTGGATTTAAAACCCACGCGGCAGCCAGGCTCCTGCCCCTCCTCCGCCATTGGGCAAGGCCGCCCGCACTTGTGTCCAATCAAATAGCTGCTCCCTAAATCCGAACTTCGGATTGGCCCGGCCGCTGTGTCATTTCGGTCTGCTCCTGACGGCTGCCGGGCCTGGCGCCCCGCCTCCTCCGCGTCCGGTACTGGGAGTTAAAGGAGCCGCAGCGGAAGACGTGCGAGCTGCTTCGGAGGCAAGTTGAAGTAACCTTTAAAAAAAAAAAAAAATTTTTTTTAAATTAACGTTCTTTGTAGAAAATGCAGCAAATAATGTAAGGATGAAGTAAATTTCATTCAATTCATTCCACAAAGCCAAGCACTGTTTACGTTTTAGCATATATCATTCCAGTTATTTTATTTGTGCAAAATTGGGATCAGTTCTGCAGCCTATTTTTAAATTTATTTTATGAAGGACTTTCAGATTTCCGTCAGATAATCTGGAAAACACTTTTAACTAATGCATTTTCTTTGGTCTTCTTCGCCTTATTTAACCAATCCCCTCCCCAACCCCGTTTTTTTTTTTCTTCTTAATTTAGTTCCATTTTTGTTATTAAAAATGAAATGTTCCTGTCCTTTAATAACGAAGGACTGAGGATACCCGTACCTTAAGGGCTTAATACACATCGCAGAATTGTTTCGCATTCATCCATTCCGTGGATCTGTCTTTCTTGTGTGGACTGATGCTAGGAGCTGTGGATGCAGCAAAGAACCGGGCAATGCCCCTTTCAAAAATGCAGTGCCTCTCTCTCCCCTTTGGAGCCAGCTCCTGGACACATGTTCCGAAGCCCCTATATGAGCACAGGGCTCCTTGTGCAGAGGGGAAAGGGCCCTATCTCTGATGCTAGACAGGGGGCTGCAGCGGGAGGGCCCAGGGTGTTTTCTGAGCGTCACTCCCTTGTGGGAACTATTGGGCCCCCATGGTGCTCCATTCGTCTGGATTCCAACAGTGCCTGTCTGGTGTTCTAGAGGCCCTGGGGACATCTGAGCATCTGTTCCCAGAACTAGACATTGAGAACACACAGGGCACAGCCCAGCTGGGGTGAAAGACGCAGAACAAAGCAACTAAAAAGTCATGAGAAATATCACTGCGGGTAACTTCTCCAAAGGGAAGAAGGGACTCTAGGGTTTGTTCATATTTTATATGAGACTGGGAGCCGCCGGAGCCCGGAGCCCGGAGCATGCAGTAATAATACATTGTTTTTCCAGAGCATTTTCCTGTCCATGCCTGATGCTGAGTGCCAGCCAGCACATCTTCCGTTTAATCTTGCCTGTAGCCCTCTGAGTAAGTACCTTTTAAAGGTACTTCCTTACATCCCTTTTAAAGATGGGGAAACTGAGGTGGCCTGGGGTCAGTCATGAACTTTCCCAGTCAAGAAGTGGTGGTGTGTACTCATTTGACCTCAGTTTTGGGCATGCAGAGTTCAGTGTTTGGGGAGTAGGTCAGTGACTAAGTGAGCTCCCCAGAGGGCATACTCTGTGAAGGCAGAGACCAGCTTGTCATGGTCACCATGAGCTCCAGGGCCTGGCGTGCAGTTATCATAGGAACAGTCTGTGTGAACCAGGTGCGATGCCCTTGGCTGGCCCATCCCCGCGCCAGGCAGACAGCTCTCCCTCACATCCAGCCCCTTGGCATCGGTTCCCCCTCAAAACCAGCAGCAGCGCTCAGCAGCCCAGCCTGGCCCCCGGTGCCTTTCTTGCCGCCGAGAATCACAGTTTTACATTATTAATCACTCCTGACAACAGTAGACTGGATCCTTTCATGGGCACAGAGACACAGAACATTTCTGCTCTGGTGTGTCTGGCCCATGAAATCAGCTTGAACGATGCACAGTTCTTTCTGGAAGTGTTTCAGACAGGAGTTGAACATGTCTGAATGAGTGGAACCTTCTTCTCTCAGCCTGTGTGAGAAAGGTCTGTATATTAAGCTATTTACGGTAACCAAAGACCCTGCGGACCCCAGCCTGGAGTCTGGAACAGGATCCTGGCTCCCCTGTGCCTTTCACCAGCAGCTTGACCTTGGCCAAGTCTCGTCCTTCTCTGGGCCTCAGTTTACCCATCCACCAGAAGACAGGATTTGGCTCCAATGTTTCCTTCTGTCCTTGCCTTCTGCCTACCTTCATCTCCGTGCCTTGGTCCCAAAGTCCCACAGAAACCAGTTCCAGGCTGGAAATAAGAAACTGGGTAGGGGAAGAGATGTCCTCCCTGCTGGAGGGTGCATCTGTGACAGTTTAGTCAGCTTTCTTTGGCTTGCTGCTGGAGAGCTCAATTGTGTGACATTTGTCCAGGAGCTAAGCTCCTGTATCAGTGAACACATGACACAACTAATAAAACATACAGCACACGCATACTCCCACGACATGAGTGTGCACCAGTGCATACCCCACACATATATGCAACACACGTGCACCCATAAACCCCCAACACACAGACCACACACACACACACACACACACACACACACACCCGTGCATCTTTATGGTTAAGATTTTTTACTCTGGTCTGGTACCAGGCAAGTAGTTACTCTTATTCGCAGGTACTGGCCCAGGCAGGCTTCTGGCTTCCAGATACTTGGTTAGAAGCTTGTCCTTAGACAGGCATCCAGGGGACTGAACACAAGAGGTGTGGGTGTGGAAGGTGTGCGTGAGCAGGGAAGAGACAATTGTCAGCAGGTAGCAAAGTCAGCCCAAGTGTGACTTGTATGTTATTATGTGTGGGAACCAGGCATGTACGCCAGAGGTTTGCCAAGTGCCCGCTGCATGTCAGACCCCGTGTGTACACCCACCAGGGGTGTATCCAGTGACAAGCCCACTGACTCGCCTCTCTAAGGTTGCCAATCAAGTGGAGACAGACCGTGAACGTGCCAATATACGTGTCGGCTGCCGCTGGTCACTGTGCCACGGACTTGACACTCAGCCCGCCACTCACTGTGAACTACTGCTCCCACTCCCCACTTAGGGGTGGGGATGCAGGTTCAGCAAGGTGAAACCACCTGCCAAGGTCACCCCTGTGGGATTCCGGCAGAAGGTGCTCTCTGAGTGTCATCTTGACCTCCTCTCCTCCCCGCCCACTCCCAGGCCTCCCCTGCAGAAGTCAGAGGCTCTTCCTCTTCTGAGGTGAGATGAAGCCCAGGGAGCCTCAGGAAGCTCAGGGATGGGTGCTGCCCAAGCCCAGCCGTGACGGTCTAAGGGGCTCAGGCGGTAAGGATGGAGGACGGGAGCAGAAAGCACCCTCTGTCGAGGTCTGCCCGTGGGCTCTGGGGCCCAAGCACCGCATTCACATCCTGCCCTGCCTCCCTGGTGGGTCCCTGAGCCTCAGTGCCCCCATCTGTCAAAAGGGAATAACATTAGCTCAGACATCATAGGGCTGTTGTAACGATCCAATGAATTCCCTGTAGACCCCGATGCATTAAATGAGTGAATGTGAAGTGTCGAGAACAGGACCTGGTACACAGGCAGTGACCAAAAATCATTGGCTGTTATTAGTGTTTGGAAGCAAAACAGGATCCAGGATCCCCCTCCCCCCAAAATGGAAAAACACAAAGTCCAAAGATGCTACCCGGGAATGTTGGCAGACCCATGAATCCACGGTGTTGGATTTGGGGACAGATGGACCCAGCTGGAAGGAGCTTCCAAAGGCGGTCAGTTGAGGGGAGAGGTGGTTAAACCACCCCGTGGCTGCCGAGAGCTGCGTCTGAAGAGGCAGGTCTGTGCGGCAGGCCTGGGGGGGGGGCAGTGGGGTGAGGGGCAGGGCTGGACGTGGGGCGGCCGAGGTCTGCCACATCCCCCCTGCAGGCGGCCAGCTGGGGCGGGCCCTCTGTTGACTCAGCCGGGCACTTTCCACCATGCCCAGCGGACACAGTCAGGATGCGGCCAGCCACCCTTGGCCCAGCCAAAACCCATACAGGGTGCCCTGGGTTCCCAACCGGCTGCCAACGCAGGCCGGGCACCTGAGCAGCTACGGGATATGCAGGGCCCCTCGTTTCAAAATCAGTCTTTATTCAGAGTTTCAAGATGGTGACAGTGAAGGATTCATCCAAGTTTGAGGCCCTTTTGAGGGAGTATCCCTGGCACCTGCATGGTCACACGCTTGTGAAGCTGGCCTTGTACCCAAACCCAGGCAGCAGGAATGTGCCGTTGGGGGGCAACCCTCCTTACCGGCACGGACAGGATCTCTTCTCTCTGAAGATGCCCTGCGGTAGAGCCAACCCGTGCTCGGGGCGGACAGCAGCACTGTACCGTCTGGACACCCTGAAAGGCCTGTCCTGGCAGTCACCTGAGGACATACACCCGTTTCACAATCCCATGCCCTATAACCAGGTTGGGAAATGCGTCCCGAATCCCAGACTTCTCGGGACTGTAAAGATCCCTTTGCTCTTCTTCCCCTCTACCCCAACTCCAAGGGCTCTCCTTGGGCACCTGCTGTGTCTGGCCCAGGACTCCCACCCCACTGTCCCCGGTTCCCAGAGAGGCCCCTTCTTGGCTCCAGCTGCTTCCAGACCATGTCCCTTGGTAATGTTTCTGGCTCTGAACTCGGCGCCTCTTTGAAACCATCACCTGGATTTAGATGTTTGCACATTTGTTGTCTGTTTCCCCTGCAAGCACAGGAGCCCCAGGAGCGAAGGGGCTTGTGAGTGGCTCTATGTTGATGCCCAGCATATAGGAATGGAACAAAATGCCACCTTCTCAGGGTGGGCTCCGCTGATCGCCAACCTTGCCTCAGACCACATCTGAAGTCACCTAGTTTACCTACGGGTTTGCACCTGAGTCTCCAGTCTCTCCTGCCCCCTATCCCATGTGACCCTTCCCCCCATGTCACACGAGGGTGGAGATTTTGGTTTTTTGTTGCCCTGTGCCCGGTACCCAGCACAAAGCCTGGCACTGAATAGGTACACAATATTTACTGAATGAAGGAAGGAAATTTCTCTCCCTGCCTTGTGGCCTCCCTCCCATGGACTCAAGCTAGTCCAGCAGAGGTGACCTACCCTCTAGCACCCACACTCCCAGTCGGGTGAGGGCTCCCACACAGCACCATTCACACCTTGGCCCTGTTGCATGACCGTAGACAGAATCAGGGAGCTATGAACTCTTCTACCTGTGCCTGCCTGACCACGGGCTCTGTCTTCCCCCTCCCTGAATTACCTGCACCACAGCGCCTGGTACACAGTGGACACTCAGATTCAGCAAATAAAAATGCAGGGCATCCAGTTAAATTTGAATTTCAGAGAAGAAAAGCACAAATTTTTAGTATAAGTATTTCCCAAATATTGCATGGGATATACTCATACTAAAATTTGTCTGTGATTTATCTGAAATTCACATTGATCTGGCAGCCTCAGGCACACACAAAGCCTCCCATGACTGTGGGTTCTTAAGCCTATGCTTCTCCCAGAGCAATTCTGTCCTTTCCTCCTACCCACCTTAGCCAAGGACACTGTCACGGGGTGACGCCTTCCCAATTGCCAGTCCTCTCATCTGTAAAGTGATGCTAGTTCCTCCCTCCCCGGGTTGGCGTGAGGATTACACAGCATAACCACTAGCACATAGTCAGCCTCTTACTCAGCCCTGACTCCTTCATTCCTGACTGTCATGCCAGTCAAGGACACCATGAGGAGTGCCATTTTGCAGAGGAGGTAGCTGCTGTGGGACAGAGGAAGGGACTTGCCAAGGTCATGTGTCCCACCCATCTTTAGAGCTGCAGTTGTGACCACCATGCCCAGCACCCCACTTCAGGCCTCTGGGCAGAGCCAACTTTGGAACCAGGGTCCAGACCACGAACCAGTGGCAAGTGCCGCCATCACAGCGGTGACGTCACACCGTAGACACTCCGTGAAGGCCACCAGCGCTGTCGTCCCAGGCCGATCAACCAGAGGCCAACGTTGTGGCTAAGGTGGTTTTTTTTTTTCTTTTTTTTTTTATCCATTGAATTCACTGGTTATTTTTGCCTGCTGGTGGTTCGACCTCGATTGAGTAAATGCTGCTTCATTTCCAAGGCAATCAAAGTGCGGGATTTTTCACTGTCAGACATCCAGAGCCTCTGCCAGAGAGTCAAAGCGCAGGGGTTGTTCCTGGACTCTTGAGTTCCCGGTACACAGCTCCGGAGCTCCTGAGAGTTTGTTGATTGAATGAAAGAAGGGATCGCTGAAAGAAGGGGCTACGATGGTGGTCTTCTTTGGCCCAGGCAATGAGTGGGACGCACGGTCATCCCCAAGTCCAACCTACATTGTTAGGGCCCCCCAAGCAGCAATCAGGAACCCCCAGGCTTTCCCTCCAAGCTGTGGGGGCCAAATGGCAGGGAGACCTCCCCCCATCCCAGACCTGCAGGTAGATCAGTCCCTTCTCAGGCTAGGGTCTGAGACTGTCCCAGCCATGCCATCCCTGAGAGCTCCCCACGTCCGAGTCCTGGGGTTGGGCACAGCTCTGAGAGTGAGCCTCTCTTCCCAAACAAATGATGGTCAGTACCTTTGAAACTCCCTCTAGGTTGGGCAACCCCTAGGGTTCCTCCATAAACCCACTCGGAACACCCAGTCACCCCTGAGCTGGAGTCCTACAGAGTTCTTGGCCTGCGTTCTTAAGAGAGCAAGAGGCATCGCTGTGCCCAGCTGCCCGGAGAGGTCACATCCCCTTCCTGAGCTGGCTTCCTCTGGTGTGGTTACCCTCTCTTAAAAGGAAATAATTTTTAAACACCTCTACGCCCCCGCCCCTCCTCCAGCCACCATATGAAAGGAATCTGCTCCTTACTAAACCCCATTAATTTCTAGGGTATGTTGGTATTCAAAGGAGAAAACTATGTGAGTGTACAGATACCGGCTGGACCTTGTGTGAGGACCAGGGTCCTCCATTGCATGACCCTAAGCAACCAACTCCCCAGGCCAGTTCCCACGTCTGTGAAATGGGCATAACAACATTCCTGCCTCTGGGAGTAGGTATGAGGTTGAGTTAATATTTGGTAAGTTTCTGGCCCAAGGTAGGCGATCCACTACTGCAGGGGAAACATGTGGAGTTTTAGGCAAGGGTCTAGGAGGGGACACACCAAATCGCTGAGAGTTTGGAGGTGTGCCAGGGAGAGATCCTCTGACGTAATATTTCCATTTCTTTTTAAACCGGGAGAATGTGTTCTTATAGCACTTGTGTAATTAAAACTTAATGAAATAAAAGTACACCCCCGCACTTCCTCCCCCCTCTTTTGAACTCCGGAGGCGCCCCCCCCCCCAGCCGGTGGCCCCTCCGGCAGCAGACAATGGGAGTGGATTCGCCCCGGGCCCCGCCGGCTGCGACATTACACAAGTTCCAGACACGTATTTACATGACAAGGGCTCCCGGGCGTTTTTCGGAGCGGTCCGGGGCGTGTCTACCCGAATTCCAGTCTGACCCAGTCGACCTCCTTCGGGTCGGGTTAAAGGGCGCAGGGGGCGCGAGTTAGTAGAAGCCTCATGGGACTGTAGACCTTAAGGGCGGAGAGTTTCCTGCGAAATCAGGTGTGGGTGATAGGGAGGACTTCCCTCATCTTCTCCAATTCCCTCTCCTTTGGGAAGGGACAGGCTTCCCCTAAACCGGGGTCAAGGATTCCGGGGTCCCGCGACGCACCCGCAACCCGCGGAGGTGAAAGTGGGAGCGAGTCCCGCTTCCTCCGACCCGCGTGTTCAGGTCAGGGGGTTCCAGACTGACCCCAGTAGGGGCAGGGACGCTGCACCCTTCCTCCGCCCCGCTGGTCCCGGGTCTACGCGGGCCGCCTCGCTCTGGCCCTTTAAGAGCCCGCCCCCTTCCCTGTCACCCCGCCCCGCGGCCCGGGAAGGGGGTGCGGGGGAACCTCGGCGGGGATTGGCGCAGCGCGCGCCCCCTCCCCGGCCCCCGCGCGGTGGGAACCGGCAGCCCCGTCTAGCGCTGACGTCAGACCGTCTGCCTGCCTCCGACCGCGGTCTCGGAGCGAAACCCGATCTCCTTGGACTTGAATGAGGAGGAGGCGGCGGCGGCGGAGGCGCTCGGCTGCGGGAAGCCAGCAGCAGAGGCTCAGCCCCGGCGGCAGTGCGCGCCCCGGCTGCCAGCCCATTTCCCGGACGCCACCCGCGGGCACTGCCGACGCCCCCGGGGCTGCCGAGGGGCGGCCGGGGGGCGCAGGGGAGCGCGGCCCCGCGCACTGAGTCCCGCAGCGCCCCGGGAACTTGGCGGAGCCCCGAGCCCGGCGAACCGGGGTGCGCCTTCCCCGCCGCGCGCCTCCTGCATGCGGGGCCCCAGTGCCGGGCGCCGGCCGGAACCCCCCCCGGCCGCCCCCGTGCCCCCTGCGCCCCGCGCCGAGCCGCCGCGCCGTCCATGCACCGCTTGATGGGGGTCAACAGCACCGCCGCCCTCGCCGCCGGGCAGCCCAATGTCTCCTGCACGTGCAACTGCAAACGCTCTTTGTTCCAGAGCATGGAGATCAGTGAGTGACCCCCGCGCCCCCCTCCCCTGAGGCCCTGTCGGGCTCGGACCCCGAGTCCCCGCGCAGCTGCGGGCGGGGGCCCGGGCCGTGCGCGCCCCCTCGGGCCGTGCGCCCTGCGCCCCGGGCGCGCCCTCCTGGCTCGCGGCAGCTGGCGGCCGGCCCGGCTTTGTCCCGCGGCGCGGCGAGCCTGGCACGGCCCCCGCTGCCCGCGCCCCGCCCGCTGGGACTCGGACCCGGGGCCGAGCGGCGCGGAGGGCGGCGGGGCGCCCGGCGCGGGAGGACTGGGGCGGTCGAAGCCGTGAAGTTTCCATTTTATTTCCCTAAGGGGCAGTCTCGATGGAGCAATTAGGCCGGCTCTTTATCAACTTCGGCTGGGGGAAGGGGGGTGGCGGGCGTGTGAGACACTGTCTGGCCTGCGGGGTGTCTGGGGCCCGGGGTGTGTGTCTGGAGTGTGCGTGGCGCTTCAGTCTCGGTCTGTGTGAGTGGGTCTCCTTGCGTCTGTGGAGTGTGTGTCTGTGTGTCTCTGTCTGGGTCTGGCGCGTCTCCGTGTCTCTCTGTGTCTGTGTGTCTGGGTCGCAGTTTGTCCCGGGAGTATGTATTCTTCCTGCGTCTTGCCCGTGTCCGCGACTGGTGCCTCTTTAGACTGTGTGCATTGCTCTGGAGGTTTGGGGACCATTGGTGTCTGGTGTCTGCATTCAGGGCTCAGCGCTGGTGGGTCTGGCCAAAGGTGGATCCCGAGTGTGTGTCTCATTGTGTGAGTGTCTGTGTCCCCGACGCACCTATAAATAGCCTCTGTCTGGACAGCTTGGCTCAGCCTGGCTGGGACCTTGGTTACAAATGAGTCAAAGTTTGGGGCTGTCTGTGTTTGGGACGGCCTTGCCCTGAAAGGAGGAGCTAGATCTAGGGTGGGGAGGGGGTGTTGGAAGCTTGCACCAAGTCGCCTTATACAGCCAGAACTTGAGACAAATCAGCCTCGACTTCTGCCATGCATTTGCCCACTCAGGTGGAAGTTGGGTTGTGTAGACGGCCTTCTGGACTGTATCCCTTCCCCCAGCCCATCCTTTTGGGGACCTCTTGCCTCTTGGGGCTTCACTTACCCTATTCTTGCCTCTAAGCACCTGAGGCACGGGAGCACACAGCCCTTCTTGCAAGGGCCAGCCTTCTTCCAGCTGGGACCAGGAGTCAGAGGCGGCCACCACGGAGCAGGGCAGTCACTGGGTGACTCATAAGCCAGTTTCCGCAGGCGGCTGCCACAGTTTGTGGCCCCTGAGCTTGTACAGTGAGGCACAAGAGGTAAAAATAACCCATGACTGGTCCTGCTGGGGCAGACTGGCCTGCTTTGGTGATGGGTCCTTCCATCCATGAGTGCCCCTGCTCCCTCCAGTCCCGGAATTGAAAGCCTGCCCCCCCCACCTCACCCCCCCCCCACCGCCCCATGCTGGGCCAGCGAGGTGCCAGGAGAACCTGCCCAGAGTCACCGTCTGCGGAACTGAGTTGCATTAAACCGGATTGCTTCCCAAAGGCCCTTTGTGAACTCAGGAGGCTAATGAAATGCACGAGGATATTATTAAAATATGTTCGCACATGTTTGGAGAGGGCCTCCTCAGTGCCGAGTGGATGCTGGCGAAGGACCCTCGGTGCCTCATTTCCCCCTTTCTGTAAAGTTGCCTTAGGGGAACCCCCCAACCCAGGGTTCCACGCTGTTGTGTCGAACTTACCATTGTGAGGACAGGGCATGGGCATTTTGCTCTTGTCCTTCCTTTGTGTTCAGGATGTTAAAAAAAAAATCATTCTTATTCCTGTCCCTTCAGCCTTGATGATGTTCTGGCTGACACCAGGGTGTTGTTAAACCCATTGCCCTCAACCTGTGTGCTTCCCCCAGTGGCACGTCTGAGCAGGACCCTCGAGGTTAGCACCTGGAACCCTGGCCTGCTCCAGCCAGCCCCGGCGTGGTACGTGACTCACCATGCACAGTGTATTTTTTACACACGGCCCCCTGCTTACTGGAAGAAAGCCCAGGGCAGGAAGGGAAACGATCTTTAAAATGCAGGTATAATGTAACAGTTTGTTGCAAGTGCTAATCAGATTTCTGCGAAAGGCACTGGTGAGGAAGCCTGAAGGCCTGGAGTTTCTTTGTACAAAAAGATGGGGAGGAAAATGTGAAGTGCGGCAGGAAGGCCACATTTCACGTGATGCAGACTGAGGGTGTCTGCATGCGGACCGTCAGAGATGGATTTCAAGCTGGGCTGCAGGGTCCTGTCCCAGTGGTCCTTGGTAGTAGGTTCCTTAAGCTGTCTTAGTTTCCTCATCTGAAGGATGAGACCCTGACGGTTGAAATCGAAAATTCTACCAGCTTTCAAGATGGGGCCTCTGCCCTCCAAAGTCTGGCTGGAGGCTCCAGGACCAGAAGTGGTTCTTTTGCCCTCCCCCCAGCAGCACTGGGTCCCTAGTGTGGCATTCAGGTGCCCCAGATCTCGGAGCTGGGTGGAGCCTTGGCCAGCTCAGGCTTTATAAATGAAGGAAGGTAGTAAAGGAAAGCTTTGCCCTCAGTCCCCAGTGCACCCTGGACCCAGACCCAGAGTTATTTCTCAGGAAGTGTGGGAACGGGGCTCTCTCCAAGGAAGCCAGGTTCAAGATATTCCCCGCACCCTCTGCACCCTCCACACCCTCCGGGGTCTCCAGTTGTCTCTGAGAGTCAAGGGGTGAGGGACACTCTCTGACGGGGGTTCACTGTTCTCAGGATCCCCCCACAGAAAAATAAGCTGTTCTTTAAACAAGCCGGGGGTGCTGGGGTGAAAGACAGCCGGCTCCAGGGACGGCCCACCAGGCTGACAGTAGGGAGTTGGCCAGACTTTTCAGAACAGAGTTCCTGCTGGCCTGCGTGTTTCTTGGCATTCTTGTTGACCTCTTTAGAGGTTTGTCTCTCTTAGAAATTAGCCCCTGTCCTTCTCCTCCAGCTTCGGCTTGAGGCTTTTGGGCAGCAGGCAGGTGGGTGCCACCTCTGCCTGGACTGACTTGGGCCATTCCGCTGCCAGGCTACGTATCTGGAGGACCCCGGGCAGCAGCCTGCCCGGCCCCACCCTGGACCCCTGTGGCCAGTATCTCTGGTGGCTGTTCTGTTTCTTACCACCACTAATGTCACTGAGCCTCTGATTCCTCTTCGCCACCTGGTTCCAGACAGATACTCCCAAACACTACAAAATGAGCTTGCAGAAATGCCTAGGACACCCGGTGCCCTGTGTCTCAAATCCGGGCATTTCACCCAAGGGACAAGGACGTCCTTGTGGGGAGGGAGGGGGAGGCTGTGGGGGTTGCTGGACACTTAGGAGCATCCCTGGCTTCTGCCTACTAGGTGCCCGTTGGAGTAGGCTTCTGCTCCCCTGCCAAGTTGTAACACCCCAAAATGCCTCCGGGCCTCGCCTGATGCCCTTGGCCTGGCTGAAAACTGCTGTTTTAATCGGCTACTTCTCCAGGGACCTGAGGGCGGAAGGGAGTTGTCTGGCTCAGAGATCAGCCCCAGTGAAGGCTCTTGGTTGTGCTCAGAGTTGGTGCCTGCCTGTCATTCACTCCCTTGGCCTTTCTTGAGTGCCTGCTGTGTGCCGCGCAGGAAGGATGGGGGCTCCGTCTTGAGGAGCTTCCCGGTTTTCATCTTGGATTTGCATTTATTAGGAGGAGAGACTCAGGCACTGTGCAAGCTTGTATTTCAGGATTTGGTTGACACTAGGGCCGTCTAGCTTGAGCCATTTCCCCCGTGGGCCCTTGGAGCGAGGACTTTTAACCCACATGTTTTCTGACTGTCTGGGTTTTAGGTTGAGGTGCAAATCCTGAACTGGATCTCAGGTCAGACAGTTGGCCACAGCTCCCCAGGAGGTCTGGGGTAAGCCAGCCACACCACCCAGCCTGGCCCAGGGTCAGGGCCAAGCTTAGTGCGTGTCAAGGCAGAGAGTAAGTCATTGCTCCTGCGTGGGCGCGCACAACCTGCCCTTTACGTTGTGCAAATCGATGCACTCGCTCTCCCTTGGAAGGAGGAGGGAGACGGAGTGGGGTGCTCAGCTGCCCCGGAGTGGAGGCCGTTGGAGAGGGTCAGGATGGCCGCCACTTTGACAGGACAACAAGGTGCACATGTCCCACAGCAGCCCCAGACCTGCCTGCTCAGGGGCGCCAGTATCTGCTCGCACCGCATCCGGGCCCCGGGACACGTCAGCCTTCTGGTTTGTGCAGTGCTTAACATGTAAAACCGTGTCGGAGAGGAGCTTACGAGGGATAGGGCCCAAATGGAGGGGCCGCGTGGCTTTTCCTCTACGGGTTCTTACCACCCAGAGACCAAGTCTGCGGGTGACTCACAGTCTGGGGTCCTTCCCGCAGAGAGGAAACTCCTTTTAACAAGTGGGAGTTGGGAGGCCGAGCTCCCGCCAGCCGGGGCGCTTGGGTGGGCATGTGCTAAGGAGGCGGTCAAAGCCCAGGGCCTTGCTCTGTGCTTCTTAAAAGGTGCCGTGTACCCACGTGTATGCACGCGTGTGTGTGCGCACACGTGTGCGTGCCAGCGCACGGTTAGGCCCCGTGTGCTTGCCCGCCCGCCCCACTCTGTGCACCAGGGAGCCAGGAGGACACTGTGCTGCGGCCCGGGAGGTGTGCCTCAGGGTGGGTGGGCTGCGGAGATCCGGGGCTGTGAGTGCTGCCTGAGGGCGCGGCCGCCACGCGGGCCCTGTGTGGCCAGACCTGTCCACTTCAGGGACCCGGCTGTCTGGAAGTTGATACAAAACTCCTGGCGTTTAAGGACTGGCAATTCTGTTCTCCTTTTGCTTCAAGGGCCCCGTGACACCTGTCCCCAGATGTGATCTCTCCGAGGGTTGCGGTGGGTCAAGCGTGTGTTGGAAGGTGGGGAGATGGAGGCTCATCCCGGCTCCAGAGCATCCTGGCTGTCTTGGGGTCGGAGTGGAAAGTGGGGTGACAGCAGTTCCTGGGTGCTGGGGGGGGAGGGGGGGCTGTGCCTCTGCCAAGGTTATTCTTGTGGAGTGTGGCCTGGTGTCTCCACAGCTCTGTGATCATGGGGCTTGGTGGTGACAGCGGGGAGAGGACTAGTCTCAACTGTTCACTTTGTCCTGTCCCCTGGCGGTCGCTGCCAGGTGAGGAGACCGGCACCAGAGAAGGGTTTCCCCATCCTGGGGCTGGGGTGCTGGCAGTAGAGGGGATGTTGGAATAAACAGACATGTGTGGGAACCGTGACCTTGAAGGTAGAGGGACTTGACTCTTTGCCTTCCCTTGTTCCTGCCAGGCCCACCTCAGGGCTGGCCAGAGGGAACCCCTTGGATTCCCACAGTCCACTGCCAGCATCGGAGGCCAAGGGGCTGGGTGGGCCTGGCAGGCACAAAGGCAGGAGCACCCTGACATCTAGACACCCCACTAGGTCCCCTGCCGAGGAGGATGCAGAGCGCAAAGCCCAGAAACAAGGGATGGTCTGAGGCTCCCATTTTTTGAAAATTAATTCCCGTTTTTAACAAGTGAGTCTATACAGGCTGTGAACCATCAGAGTAAGACCGTGATCTTTGTTTTCCCGGCGGGTGGGGTGCGTGTCTTCTGCTTGGCTTCTCCGAGCACCACCTTCTGCTCAGTCTGGCCTAACCCCCTCCCCGAGGTGGGCCGCTCCCCTTCCTGTAGTCACGACAACTTGGACCATTGACCGTCAACCTCACTTTCCCTTCGAGGGACACGACAGAGCCAAACTGTGACGCCTCTGGGTCTCCGTCGGGGCCTTGACGGGTGCTGGTGGAAGCCGCTGTCGCCGAGCTGGGAGGAAAAGCCGCGGAACAGTTTTCAGACAGGAGCAGGGGCTTCAGCGCCCCGGGGTGGGCCTGGAAAGCGTTGGGGGTTTCCCCAGGTCTTCGCAGAGCCCCCGCATGGCTTTTCTCTTCTGTTTCCAGGGTGACTGATGGATTTTGCTGCCACTCCCTTTCTTAGTTGGATATGGAGAACTTATTATGTGCCAGGGGTATAGTGACGTATTTTTCTCAGTCTCCAAAACAGCTCTGTGAGAGAGCTGTTGGTATCACCGATTTGCAGATTTTGGGGGTGGGGGGTGGGGAGGAGGGTCCAGAGGGGGTAAGGAACCTGCCCCAGGTGGCATAGCCAGGAACCTAAGCTCCCTGGCCCCACACCTGTGCTCCCAAGATTTCTTTCCCATGACCCCACACTGAGCCCCCCAGTCCCAGCCTTATCTTTACAAGACTCAACATGGCCATGGTCATTTAGTTTTCGCCCCAGGACTGCAAGCCCACGTTGCGCCGTTTGCAAGGGAAGAATGCTCCTGGACCTCGCCGTTGGGGCCTTTGCGCTCTGGCAGCACAACACTGTCTTCTGTTCGCATGGTGTCCCCCAGACGGGTGTCCCTTACAGGCGGTGCGAGGAGCTGGCATCTACCTCTGCAGCCCTGGTACCCCCACCTTCAGATGCTGGGGTAGGTGATTGCTGGACGGCCCGTGGCTCTTCCCGGAGGGACCAGATCTGTCCGCCTTATACTGCTGTCCCCCGGCCGTCGGTCATGAATGGGGCACCCAGCCGCTCAGTCGGGACTGGGCTGCAGAATGCCAGGACCCCACAGACCGAACCCTGCCCTCGGGAAGCTGCCCTTCTAGGGACCAGACATAACAAGGTTACTCAGGGAGGAGGCGGCGGAGGGAACGGAACCGAGGCCACTTTCAAAGCCTCCCTCGGGGAGGCTCTCAGACCCGTCATCCTGTTTGGGCTCCAGGAACACTGCGGGCGGTTGGGGGGAGGTCTCTCCTGTCACACCTGTCAGATTGTGTCGGGTATTATGTAATTCACTGTCGCTTGTGTCGCTTCTGGTCATCAGACACGGAAGCGTGAGGTGCCGTGCCCATTTTGCTCGGTATGTCCCCGGAGCCCTTAGAGACCCTGCACGTGGATGAGGCAGGAAGGAAGGGGCCTGGGCAGGGCGCGTGGGCAGGCTGGAAGAAGAGTCCAGATGGGACAAGACGCAGTCAAGATACAGACTCTGAAGACCATCTTTTCAGGACATGGGCTGCCTCCCTCCCGAGCCTCCAGCAGCACGCCCATAAAACGGAGGGGAGGCCAGTAGCCACTTCGTAGGTGGGCCGGACCGAGGCCTGGACACTGACAGGCCCCCCTGGCATAAACTCATATTTGCAAGGGATCAAGGAAGTTTCCACTGTCTGGGGGGCAGGAATGGTGCCTTCGTCTCTGGGCACCATCGTTTCTGGAAACGTCCAAGGCCAGACAAGCCTCTCCTGCTTCAGCCAGACTTGTCCTGGGAGGTCAGGGTCTCCCTTCCAATTCCCTTAATGCTGAGAGTATGGAAATGACAAGAAAGGAGAGCCACCGCGGGTCCCAACCGCACAGGGAGAGTTTGTAGGGCCGTTCTTTTCTGCGCACACCCGCTTCAGGCCTGGAGTGTTTTGGGGGCTCTTTCCCCACCCGGTGTCACCCCCGAGCGGAGCTGGCGTTCACTCCGAAGTGACGGTGAGACACCACGTGTTGACGGGAGCTGGGGGGGGGCTTCCGGGACTCACCGGGGAGGTATCGGGTAATGGGGTCTTCTGTCGTTTCGGCAGATTCTGATACATGTGTGTTTTCCAGTGGGTTCAGGGGCGGGAAGAAGGGATGGGTCACTCAGCTTCGAGTCAGCGCCCTCAGTGCCTAGTGAGGGTGTCCCGAGCCTCGGGGAACGTGGAGGCTGAGTTTCTTTCCCTTCAGACGTACTGTAACTAAAATCAATGAGTATCGTTTCAGCGGGTTTAGGAAATAGCTCTGCTAGCTGAAGAGTTTTAATTATTCGGTAGCAAACGTAAAGCCGCCCGTGGTCCTGGGATCTGGATGCTGGATGAAGTCTGCTTCTGGCTGCTTTGAGGGCTGCTCCGTCCCCTAGAAGCACCTGCCCGTTCCAGTTCTCCAAGACCGTAGGCAGCGCCGGGCCCCCCAGCTGGACAGACAGACACAACCTACACCTCTGAGCAGTTGTACAGGTTCAAGACTTCACCTTGCCTTTAAGTTTGGAGACGTTGTCCTATATCTTGTGTCCCCCGCGGGGGACTTCAGTGGAGATGGGGATGGGGCAGCCATGCCGAGTCCTGGAGAGGGCTGGGACAGCTTGTGTGTGCTACTGGCCCAGAGTAGATGCTCAGTACACAGGGAGGCAGTTGGCGGATGAGCGGCTTGACGTGTTCCTCACCTGCCCCCGAGAGCGATGGGGAGCCCTCGACCCCAGTCACGGAGGCCTCGGGCCGGGAGAGTCTCTGTTGGTCCTTAGTTCTCCAGGAGATGATGTTTCCATCCCTGGCTTTGGAGGATGGTAAAGAGACAAATCCGGCCGTGGATTTGTTTGATGTCAGTGGTTAGGAATACAGAAATATGTGCTTTAAAATACAAAACCAGGGCACCGGGGTGGCTTACTGGGTTATATGTCTGCCTTCGGCTCACATTATGATCTCAGGGTTCTGGGATCAAGTCCCGCATCAGGCTCCCTGCTCAGCGGGAACCTGCTTCTCCCCCCCACGCTCCGTGTGTTCTCTCTCTCTCTCTCTCTCAAATAAATAAGTAAAGTATTGAAAAAGTAAAATATGAAGCCATATATTTTTGGATATTTGAAAGACACATAGATACTTTATGATGTAAAATATGTAGAATGTTTTAAATCGCTTGCTTCCACCCACCAAGCTGGGGTGGCTTTTTTAAGGTCCCTTGACTGGAGGCCACTGTGGAGACCTGCCTTCCACCAGGTGTGCCCAGGACTGAGCCCTGAGCCTTCCCCTGCCTTTGCCCAGGGTTCCAGAAAGAGAAGTGGGGAGCTGAATCAGATTTCCAGGAAATTTGGGGGGAAAGCAGACTGCCCTTTCCCAAAAGAGGTATTCTGTCCCAGCGGCCCTCGTTACGTCACTGCCGGGGGATGGCTTTGCCCGGGGCACTTGCTGGCTTTACCCGTGACGGTCCAGGCAGCTGCTGGTAAGAGGGGCTGCTGCCTGAGAGCCCAAGCCTGGTGTAAGCTCAGTTTCATTCTCTCTGCTTACAAGGATCTGATATCCCTGATGGGGAAGCTTCCCCTTTTGTAGAAGCTTGTCCAGGAAGCCTGGCCAGCAAGGTTTAACCCGAGGCCTGTGGGGTGATTCATTTCAGAGGTCACACTTCGTTAGAGAAGCTCAGAATTTGCATGTGACCACCGTGAACGCTCTTTCTTCATCACCCTAAGTTTTATAGTAGGTAACATGGCTTTGATCTGAACCACCTGCCGTTTCTGTGCATGGAGAAATCGTGGGAGCACTTGGTTATTGTGGACGGTGTGTTTCAAAACCCTGGTCGCAGCTCTGAGTTCTACTGTGGGTGCTGCACTTCAAGAAGGAAAAATAAAAGTGAAAACCAAGATTTTCACTGAAACGATGTGCATATATGTGCCTTCTTCTGCATTGCTTCTGTGGCTGCACGTTTTAAGGATTTCACAAACGTCTTAAGGAGCCCGCCAGGAGACTGTAGAAGGTGAGGTCCCCGGAGCCCTGTAAGACTTTGGTGGCCACCCTACCCCATCTAGCAAGTTCCCACGTCGATAGGCTGGTGCTGGGCTCAAGCTGGTCATAGCTCTAATTGCCTTCCTAAAAACAATTTAGTCGGTAATAATTCTGTAAACCTATGAATCAACTTTGCGCAAACACCCTGAGTAATTTCTTTGTTCTTTTCTCTCTACTTTGTAATTGGTGTCTGTAAAAGCCAAAGGTTTGGCCTTGTGGAAGGCGTGATTCATTTATTGGTGTCTGTGGCGCCCGTTATCATTCAGTCATTGGAGAACGCCGTCGCGGTGAGCCCCGAGTGATTCATACCGGGCTGAGCTTGGCAGCCCGTGAGGTCACGGCCATAGCAGGAAACTATTTTTTCTAATCTGTTTATGGTATGGGAGGGAGAGGTGGGTATATTGAGATGTTGGAGAGAGTGTCGATTACGTTGGTGAGTGTCACCGATTAAGTAATACCAACAGGCCCTCTAAACGCCACTCGGTTTGCTGCTGGTGATCGTTACGACAGCTCACAGCTAAATATGCTCCTGTCTCCGGTGCATCTTGCCCGTGTTTTGGGATCCTGGTTCCTGAGCAGGCTGGCATGTAGGGACGCCCCCATTGGCGTCTTGGAGCAGAGTTTGTGGTCGAAGAGGCACAGATGCAGAGAATGTTCCCTTCTAAAACAGCAACAACAGGGGCGCCTGGGTGGCTCAGTGGGTTAAAGCCTCTGCCTTTGGCTCAGGTCATGATCTCAGGGTCCTGGGATCGAGCTCTGCATCCAGCTCTCTGCTTGGCGGGGAGTCTGCTTCCCACTCCCACCCCCACCTGCCTCTCTGCCTGCTTGTGATCTCTGTCAAATAAATAAAATCCTTAAAAACAACAACAACAACAACAAATTCCGTTGACTGGGGGTCCATCACAGAATGGTTTCAATGTCCAGGTTTAAGAGTCAGCAGCCATTCGCCACCAGCCCCTCGATTTTCCTAACGATGACCATTATTAGATGTTTGCAGTTGCCAAGCCTTTCATTACTCCGCTAAGGGGGGGGACTTACACGTGGAGCGGCTCATTTTGCCTAATTTTATTACTTACTTGTGGCCCTAAATAAAATTGTCGCCACCCTCCCATCTCGAGGCTGATTAGACTTGCTTGCTGCGCGGTGCAGAGGCGGGTGGTGAGTCCAGCTGCAGCCGTTGTGTAAAGCCAGGCCCTGCCTGCAAGTGTACAGCCCGGCACTCGCCTCTGTGTAGTTGAGTAGTGTTGCTCCCCGCAGTCCACTTCTCCGGTGACTTGCTGTCCGTCTAACTCACTCCGCCCGATCCTGCCGTCTACGCCACTGAATGAGGGCCGGTTCGCAAATGTGTGACTCCCCAGCTCCTGGGACCCCTCACCTAGAGGGGAGCCCAGCCCGTGTTTATTGATCGGTTTTGCAACGTTCCCCGGGTGGGGATCCCCGTGCTGCCCTTCTTCCCTGGGACAGACACTGCTCATCTGTCGCAAGAGTCCACTCTTGGCTGGGGTCAGACTGTCCCCAAGGTGGTGCTCCCGGGCCCACTCCCAGTCGGGGCTCCGAAGAGGCTCACCCAGGGTGTAGATGATCCTTGGGAAGGAAGCGGAGCGCTGTCTTCACGGGGCAGCGCAGCGGGGAGAGGCGTGAGGGCTGTGGGTCTCCCTCCAAGCTAGGACGAGTCAGGGCAGTCCCTTCTGGGAGTTTTAGGAATGTGCTACCACCCTGCAGTGCCCCAGCCGCCGACCTTCCGCTCTCAGGCTTGGGTCCCTCCCAGACCTCCAGGCTTCTGCCCGGTGAGATCTGCAGGAAGATCCAGGCTTCTGCCCGGTGAGATCTGCAGGAAGATCCAGGCTTCTGCCCGGTGAGATCTGCAGGAAGATCCAGGCTTCTGCCCGGTGAGATCTGCAGGAAGATCCAGGCTTCTGCCCGGTGAGATCTGCAGGAAGATCCAGGCTTCTGCCCGGTGAGATCTGCAGGAAGATCCAGGCTTCTGCCCGGTGAGATCTGCAGGAAGATCCAGGCTTCTGCCCGGTGAGATCTGCAGGAAGATCCAGGCTTCTGCCCGGTGAGATCTGCAGGAAGATCCAGGCTTCTGCCCGGTGAGATCTGCAGGAAGATCCAGGCTTCTGCCCGGTGAGATCTGCAGGAAGATCCAGGCTTCTGCCCGGTGAGATCTGCAGGAAGATCCAGGCTTCTGCCCGGTGAGATCTGCAGGAAGATCCAGGCTTCTGCCCGGTGAGATCTGCAGGAAGATCCAGGCTTCTGCCCGGTGAGATCTGCAGGAAGATCCAGGCTTCTGCCCGGTGAGATCTGCAGGAAGATCCAGGCTTCTGCCCGGTGAGATCTGCAGGAAGATCCAGGCTTCTGCCCGGTGAGATCTGCAGGAAGATCCAGGCTTCTGCCCGGTGAGATCTGCAGGAAGATCCAGGCTTCTGCCCGGTGAGATCTGCAGGAAGATCCAGGCTTCTGCCCGGTGAGATCTGCAGGAAGATCCGTCCTGTTCCTTAACAGCACTTCCTTTGTCTTTAAAATCACAGTCATGAGCCTGCATGTCACCAGAGCCTCCACTTACCTCCGCAGCCTCTTTGCCCTGGATATCTTGAGCCCTACCCTAAGCACACCACAGCATTCCTTTACACTCTAGCGAGAATGAGCTCTGGACCCTTTCCCCAGAGTAGACTCAGGCCAGTGGGGGGCATGGGGCTTGGGAAGAACAAGGAAGCGAAGAGGCTAGGACGCAGGCAGTGTCCAGAGAGTGGGCAGCTGGCACCCAGCAACTTCGTCTAGCTGGTCGTTTCCTTGGTATTTGCCCACAATGAGGTTGTGGCTTTCCACAGCCCGGCTCGAAGAGGTGGAGCTAGGTCATAAGCCACCTGGTATGGGAGGTCATGAGGAGCAAAGCACCTGTGCTCTGCCCACCATCCCCTAAACTTCAGAACCACTCGTCCTCCCCCGCAAGGGTGTGGTCTTTCTGGCATCCGCAGCTGCCTCTGCCCTCTCCGCCCCCTTCTTGGAAGGGTCACCTGGTGGCGGTGCCTGGGGCTCGAGCCTGGGAGAGCAGGAATTGGTCTGGCACCAGCCTTGAGCTGCAGCTGAACGGAGAGAGGGTTTGCCATGGCCTGTGGGTGCCGGGCGGGCCTGGGCTCCTGGGAGCAGGTGGAGAAGGCGTAGTGAACCTCACGGCTGACGGTGTTCCTCCAGCCCTTCTGCACTCAGCGGGTCCCGGTGCCGGCTGCCCGGGAAGGCCACCTGGGGGCTCGCAAACCTGATACTCAGGGGCATCCTGAGCCAATTGCTGGGGACAGGGCAGGACGTCGGGGCGCTGAACCCTCCGGGTGATTCCGTGTGGCCGCAGCTTAGCAGAGGTGCAGGGGCGAGACGAAAAAATCAGGGCCAGCCTTCAGCCCAGAGCCCTTCTGTTACTGTGGAGGCCTGCTTCTGAGCACGTTGTAGTCCCCAGGACGCCTCACACCAGGGGGCTCTGGGTGTGCAGGGATGGTGCAGGGATGGTGCAGGGATGGTGCTTCCATTCACGGGCGGCCCTCCTGGAGGCAGCGGCGGGAGGCCGGGCGGCCTTGCCTTCGAGCATGGGGCTCCGCTGCGTGCTGTGTCCCAGACCAGGTGCTCGGAACAGCTGAGGGAACCCTGAGGCCTCCGGCCAGCCTCGGAGTTGGAGGATTCCCTGGGGTTCTGTGGACACCATGATCACGGTGGGCACTCGGCATCGTGGCTGCTTTTTCTGTTCCCGATGTCTGCAGCTGGAGCTGCCCCTAACCTTTGCCTTCTGGGTTTTCGGCGACCCGTGCAAGGCTCTCCTTCAACGGAAGTGGCACCTTGCTTTTTTGCGAAGGTATTTTGGCACAAGGGACAGAGTGGGGAGACAACAGGTGGAGACAGCCCCCAGTTGAAGGCAGAATGTTCTTTCTGGACAGGAGGTTTTCTTGTCCTTGATGCGCTGGAGGAGCCCTAGCTCCTCCTTCTGCTCTGCCGTCTCCCCTGGTCAGTTTTCTTCTCTGCCAAATGGGCATCATCAAACCTAGGGCTTTGTGAGAAGGAAGAGCCCGTCATACCTCACCCGCGGTCCCTTCTCTTCCCTTGAGTTGTCCGCCTTCCCCTGGCACCCGTGTTGTCCCAGCTCCAATGTGTCGAATTGAGGTGTCATTTACAGACACAAAGCACATGGGTGTAACGTCTACTGTGATGAGTTTTGGCAAATGTGTATAGGGGACACCTGTCCAGACCGAGACGTAGAACCTTCCATCCTTGGACAGGTCCCTGTGCCCCTTTTTGGTCTGTGCCCGTCCGCTGGAGCAGGCAGGGCCAGCCCTTCCTAGTGGAGGGCTCAGCGTACGTGAAAACACGCTCTGTGTTCCCTCTTGTTTGGCTTTTCTCACTCAGTCTGCCGACTCAGAGACCCATCGCGTGGTGAGGCCTTTCTGTTTGTGTGTAGTGTTCCCCAGCGGGGAGGAGGCTTGGTGGGCGGGGGTTGGGGGCACGCTGGACCCAGAGGAATCACTGTCTCCGGGTGGAATGCCAGCTGCCTCCCCGGGGCAAAGCTTTTGTAACCTGGATCTGGGCCTCAGACGTGGGGACGCGAGATGTCTGTCTGTCCAGCCACGGCCAGCGGGGCACTCAGCGTGGCTGCCGAGTCCTTGGAGGCACCGCGGGCCACGCCTCTGCCGCCGCCTGGCACGGCCCCGCCAGCTGCTGCTGCCAGCCCGCCCGCCCGCCCGCTCGCCTCCCCTGGCATGCATTCCTTCGCAGGGAAGAAGGATGTGGGTGACCCCAGACAGGTATGAATCATGTCTGGGGGAGGCGGTTACTCAGAGGCGGCAGCAGTGAGGCCGCGTTCCTGCCGGCTGACGGGTGGCTCGGGCCTCCGAGTGGAGCTGTGGGTCGGGGGTCAGAGCAGGCCTCCCCGGGGAGCGTGGGGGCTGGCACACCGGGTCCCCGGCCAGCCTTCTCTGCCGAAGGAGTAGAAGCCGCAGAACGGCTCCCGAATCGCGGCGGCATGGCTCTTAGGCGCCTTTTGCCCCTGGTTCTCGCTTTGTCTGTCACATGGTTGTGTTGGGGAGTGTTCAGACTCCCCGGGGCTGTAATGTGGCAACTCCTGCTGTCACCCGTGCCTGCCGTGGGTGGGCCACCAGGTCACATGGATGCCCAGCATAGCCACTGTCGCCGGACCTGTTTCTCAGACCGGCACACTGTGGTGCGGTGGACAGAAGTCACTTGCCCAAGGGCACGCTTGCCCACAGTTAATGGACCTGCATCAGATTTTATTGAAGCCACCCGTGTCCTAACTGTCCCACCGTGTAAGAGTGGGGAGATCAGCAGGCCTGTGGCACGCCGGTACCCTGAGACAAGCTGTTCATGGCGTGAGGAGGGGCATTTTAAATTTCGCAGTGAGGTGCTTAGGCTGATGGACGTTAAGAGCGCGTTAGGACAGATGGAGCAAGCACGGCACCGATTTCCTGAGGTTACTGTTCGAGACAAGAGGAGGTAATAAAAGGGAGTCGATTGAATAGGATGTAAATTTTGAAATTAAAATCTTTAGAAATCTTAATTCCTTTAATGGGTATTTGGAAATGGCAAACATCGGGGAGACTGGTTGGACTTGTGTTCTAGGAGGCTCCTTCCTGCCAAGGACTTCTCAGGGTCCCCAGTAGCCCCTGCAGACTGATGGCAGCTCCCGCAGAAGGGGGCACCTCGCTCTTTGGTCTGCCAAGGTCACCCAGCCATCCTGAAGGTCAGGGTCAGCTCGATTCTAATGAGAGCAAGATCACAGGGTCCTCTGAAGGAAGGGAACCCAAGGTTCCCTCCGCAGGGGCGGGAGATTAGGGATGAAGAGGGGCTCCGCCACCCTCAGTCCACACACAGAGCTGGGAGCAGCACCAGGCAGGTGCTCGGGCCCCACGCTTGTTCTCGGGACCGTGCCGGCAGTGGGAAGCCAAGCCTCGGCCCCTCCGGACTCTCAGGGCTCCCCGCGCAGTTTGCAGGAGGGTGCCTGTCACAGCTGTGTGTCATCTGGATCTCTGTGTGTGTTTTAACCGAGATCTCGAAGTTCTTTTTTGGTCATGGGCGAAAACCTCCCAAATTTAATTGCTCTGCAGCGCCTGAAACGGTTTGTTGCTTTGCAGGTTAGATCTGTGATTTCCTGCGTAGCCTCCCTAAGGCGCAGTTTTGGCTCTGGGGGTAGGGGGGCACAGGAGGTCGCAGGGGAAGCACAGGACTTCGGTGTGTCTCCGTTCCGGGCCTCGCGGTGGGGGGTTCGGGACGCGCCGCCCACGCTGCTCCTCCCTGCTGCCACTGGGCCACTGCTGGGAAAGGCTCCGGCCTCAGGGGCGTGGGGGGACGTTCTGCCACGTCCGCCTTGGGGTTTCGCAGAACCTGTGCTTTATTTCAAGTATTTTCAAAGCGGTTGGCGTGTGGCAGGGGATGGAGGGAGCTGTTTGAAGACCCCAGAAGGACAAGAGCATCGAACCTCCTTTAAGGGATCAGAGTCCCTCGAGGGGATGGGTCTGGCTGGGGTGAGGCAGGCTCCTCCCCATGGAGCTCCCGACTGACTCCAAGACCTTCCTGCACATGGAGCCCAGGCCTCGGGTCCCTGGTCTGGGTCCGGCCCTCGGGGACCCAGAGGAGAAGGCAAGGAGGCTATCCCTCACCCCACGGGCTTCACGGGCCGGCAGGGGATTGCTCAGGGCCCTTGCCCCCTTGCCCTCTTACTGCTCGTCCGGCCTCCTACCTGACTACCTGTCTAGGAATTTTTATTGCAAACCCGCAAAGGCACGGCAGCTTGGCTGGAATGTGAGAGGTCCCGGCCGCATGGGTGGGAATGCAGAGGCGGAGGCCCCTGGCCTGCTCCCAAGCGGAGTGTGGATGGTGTGCCTCTCTTGCTTCTGGGCCTGTCTGAGCTTCGTGCTCTTTGTGCCCTCATTCTGCCTAAGGTTGGTCCTGGTCTGACCGCTTCCCCTGCGACCTCGGCCCATGGCAGGATCTGGAGTAGCAGTTGATTATGACAAGGTATGAAAGCCAGGGAAGTAGTCTTCAGAGTTAAAAAGGTCCTGGGCAGCCCCGCTGTTAGAACATTGCTGTTCTAAGGGTTCTGCTGTTCTTAGAACAATGTTCTAAGAACATTGCTGTTGTTCTGAAACCTCCCAGCCTCCTGGCAGCAGTTCCTGTCCTTAGACCCATTGCACAGATGTGCATACCGAGGCACGCACACTTGCCTTAGGTCCCATGACTGTGAGTGGCAGAGCCAGGCCCTGAACCCCAGCAGCCCTGGTTCCCGTGCCCACGAATTGGGCTGAGTGTGGGCTGTGGGCTCCGCCAAGGCATCATCATGACGCCTCAAGGACCTGAACTGCCTTGCCAGTCGCTGGGAGATAGGCTAGCTCAGGGCTCCTAGGGCTCTGCCTTCCTCTCCACCATGAAGACTGCCCACGTGGGGTGGGGGCTGGACCGGGGAGGGTGTCCGGGTGAGGCCGGGGGCTCCAGGTCTACTCCAGATACCATATGCTACTCTGCCTCTTCTCCATCTGGCAGAGTCAGGCCTCAAGGAATTCATCCTGGGGCCAAGGGCGGCCTTGGCCGTGCCTGTCCTCCATGGGCTGTCGGCCAGGTACAGGCTCCTCTGGCCAGAGAAGGGTCTTCTGGAGGAGGACCAGGCCCGGGGACACTGGGCACCAGGGATGCCAAGGTTGGCCATCTGTGGTTTCCTGACCCTGTTATCTACCCTTGCGCCCCACGATTTCACGGGTACACCCTGATGCTTGCAGCCTGGTGAGGTCCTCAGAAGGGCCAGACCCAGTGTGTCTGGAGTGAGCAAGCACTGAGGACTCAGACACGAGGAGGAGAAGGCGGCGGAGCCGCTGTAGACCCCCACCACTAGGGGAGTGTCCCCTGGGGTTGCTTCCCTGTTCGGAGCCTTTGTTTCCTGTCAGTAGAATGGGGATCCTAGGAGGCGGTCACTCCCTAGATCATCGTGGGGATCAAATGAGGGATACATGCTTAGCTCAGTGCTCCGGGCCTTGTAAAAGCTCAAGAGTCGAAGGGTGTTCTGTTATTAAGTCGTCATCCCTCGGGCAGTGCCTTCGCCCTCGAAGCAACCTGCCCGGGGTCCCTTTGTGAGTCAGCGCTGGCTCACAGCCCCTCCCCTTTCAGAGCCTTGCCTGGGGACCCCAGCCCAGCCCCCTGCTGATGAGGAAGAAGAGCTAGGGAAGGAGGGTCGTCCCCTCGTGGTATCCTGATGGGGGGAGGTGCCCGAGGTGGGGACCGGGTGTGTCATCTGTAACTTCTGGTGGGTAACTTTTCCTTGTTCTGCTCCTTCATTCAGTTCATTTATTCAGTACCTAGTGTGTCTTGGGCGGAATGTTCTAGAAGTATACCGCCATGAGAAAGACCAACTTGAGTATGGCCGACAGAAAACCAGGGGTTGCGTAGCACAGATTGTTGGAAGTCGTGCACGACGCATCGAGGGGCAGAGGTGGACCATCTTTCTCTCACGATCTTGCTTTTCCATCAAGCTTTTAAATTGGTGGGGGAAGGGAGGTGGGGAGGCGGAGTGGACCTGGGTCCCCTGGTGTGGATGCTTCCTAATTTATCAGGTGCAAGGGTTCCCTTAGATAAGGAACTCAAAAGGAGAGGCTTCCCGACTTTCCTGCTGGGGTGCTAAGCCAGAAACTTGGAATGGACCAGGAGCCTGAATTTTTGGCCATTTTCTTGTAGGAGATAGGGATTCAGGAACGTAGGTCCTAGATCCCAATCAGCTGGGGCCGGAGCAGACTCTGCTCGTTCTGGTGGATGGGGGCATCCTTGAGACGCTGATTCCCTCCCTGGGTGCTTCCTAGGACAGATGCCAAGCAGGGGATCACGGGCGCAGCTCGTGTGCCTGTTTCTCCAGTACCCGCCCCGTATTTCCAGCCAGGACCCTCAAGGATGCCCCAAGCCCGGAGCACCACCCTGCCAGGGACAATGGGCCCGTCTCCTTTTGGGTTGCTGAGAATATAGCATGGTTCTTCTGATGGTAAAAGGTGATCTGTGCTCCTTATTTAACAAAAATGCCAAGGATTTGATAAATGACCAAGACACAAGTCAAGATGCCTATAATCCCGTCACGTGGAGACGGGTTTATTTTGCTGAAAATACTTTGCAGGCCTGTCACCAGGCATTTGCACCAAAGGCTGATAAAAGAGCTCAGAGCAGTGGCTAGGAGATGGATGCAGGCGCCCCTACCCACCCCCCTCACCCCCCCACCCCCCCCACCCCCGCCAGCAGTTTTGGGAGGGGGAAGGACAGGTCGCCACCAGGCGGTCTGTGCTGTGTCCCAGCTGCGCAGCATCTGTTCCCTGGGACGAGTGGGGTGGGAGGCCCCCGGGGGAGCTTCTGCCCCTCCTCCAGCACAGCTTTCTGCTGTCAGGCAGCCCAGATATGGAGCCAGTCCTTTTGCCACTCAGAGCCTTGAGGCCCTCGTCTGTCAAATGGGCTGATACCCACAGTTTCTGTCTCAGAGGCAAAGGGAGTAGACCTAGCCATTAGGAGAGGCCCAGCCAGCACTGGGCACATAGTAAGAGTTCAGGAAACAATCAGCCACTGGTGCAGGGCCTCACGCCCCCGGCCGCATGTTCCCACTGGCTGCCATGCTGTTTCGGGTCTGTCTGATGCCTCCAGGTCCCAGGTCTGACCTTTGTTCATAACCAACGGCTTCTGCTGGTAAGATAATCCTGAAAAACCGCAAATCTGATTCGAGCCTCTCTTTATATTATACAAACTCAGAGAGGGTGACTAGGGGACTGAGGTCACACAGCCAGCAGCCATGGCCTAAGTGTCCAGGAACGGGTCCCCCGCTTGGAGCAGGGCCTTCCAGGCTCAAGAAAGACCCTAGGGCCCCTCATCACCTCAGCCCAAAATACACACGAAGTTTCTGAACTGGCCATTCTGGTAAGCAGCTTGTGTTCACGGCTGCTGCCTGGTCGCAGGCGCCGTTCTGAAGGTTTCCAGTGGCTTCGCTTCTTCCGTGATGAGCCCAGGGGTCCTCACTTTCCATGTGGAGACCGTGCGTCCTGCCTCGGCAGCAACCCAGGCCGATTTCCCTGAGGCAGAGCTCTGGCCACCTCGCTTTTCCAGGAGGGACAGGCGGTGCGTGGGACCCGAGAGGTGGGCCCCTCTACAGCCACCGTCTCCTCGCCCCCGCGCCCCGACCTTTCCGCCTGGGAGGCCAGGCCTCCGGCCCAGTCGTACAATGCCCCCTTCTCTCGTTCAGACGGGCGGTCTAGACGCTCACGCTCCCTTTTGTTCTGTGGGGTCAGGGGATGGGGAGTGGCCCCACAGAGTGGGATCTGGGCCGAGGCAGGAAGAAATCTTCCCCAAACGAAGAAGGGGGTGGGAGTGAGTTTCGGAGGAGGCGGCCTGCTGTCCCCGCCTGCCCATCAGGTGACCAGCTGTCCCGGCAGAGAGCACTGCGTTGTAATGATGAAGGCAGCGCCTCGTGGAACCCAGTGCGCCCGGAGCCGCCTCGTGGACTTTGTCTAAATAAAACCCTACAGTCCCCTCGGGTGTGTGCCGGGCTGCTGGCGGGAACCCGGGGGCCAGAGGCAGTGAGTGCCTGGCCAGGTTGGAGCCCAGGAAGCTGTGGGAAGAGATGCTGCCGAGCCACGTCCCCCACCTCCACCCGCTTTGGGGACATCTGGTTGCTTCATCGAGGGCAGGGCAGACAGAAACCTCCCCGAGACGTGACCCACGAAGCCGTCTCACTTAGTGGCCATGGGCGACGTCTCCAGTGTGATCTTCTGCTTCCAGACCCGTTCTTGACTGGTCAGGTCTGTGACCTCTTGGCGTCTCATCTGTAAAATAGGGCCGTGAGTGGCCACAGGAATCCATCACAGGGTGAACTGGTGCAGGGGTGTCGTGGGATAATCCGCCTTCTTCGCCTGGTACGGAGTGGGCGCCGTCACTCTCACTGTCGATGGCAAAGTGTTCACACATGGGCTGAGCGGGGGACCTGCAGGCGCCCCATTCCCTGGTGAATTCAGAGCCTGTTAGAGAGCATGGCAGAGGCCACGGAGCGGGGCTGATGGTGGTGACAGCCGTGGAAGCCTTTGGCCAGGGCCGGAGCACGTGCGCAGGACGCGGCTTGTGTGATGGATCTGATCACTGCCTCTTTGAATGGTCTGTTCACACCAGAAGACCCCCCCCCCCAGCTCTGTGCTGGTGGGGAGAAGCCCTCAGAATTGGGGTGGCATGTGGTGCTCATTCCCCAGTACCTGTTGGCCCAGCTGTGGGGAAAGAGAAGCAGGAAGGGCCACTCACAGGAGCCATTCAGGGAAGGCAGAGCGGGGTCGGGAAGGGCAGCAGCGTGGGGGGAATCTGTGGGAGCAGAGGCGCTGAGAGGCACCGGCTGCTGGTGGCTGCGGTGACCCCCAGCGCCTGGCCCCTCCTGTGCCATCCCAATGGCCCTGATCCGGCCCTGCAGGACTTGTCTCGTCCCCACTCAGGGTAGGGACTCCACGACAGCACTGGGGGACGTGTTGGCAAAAACGTTTCACGCGCTGGCTTGGCCGACAGCAGGGCGGCTGGGGAGAGGGAACTCCAGGCTGGGCCCTGGCGGGCGTGGGGTTACTGGTTCCCATCTGCCCTGGTTACAGGTGAGAGTGGCAGCAGGTGTCCGGGGGGTCACAACGTGCGGGAAGGAACCGGGTTCTTTCTGGGCCCGACTGGGTCACCCGGGGGAGTCTCGGCCCTGCCTGGGCTCAGGGACTGTGAGGACCTCCCTCTCCCGCCGCTCGGCCTGAACCCCCTTGAGCGACGAGAACGCCGTCCTGACTCGCCGAGTCCGATCCCTGGCGGCGCCGACCCCTCCTGGCACCTCTGCTCCACGTGTCTGGGTGAAAGCAGAGGTTCTGCCCACAGACAGGGAGCCGTGGGCCGTCCCCGTGGGAGGAGCGGAGATGAGCAGACGCTTTTTATTAAAAATGAGCGTGTGGAAGGGGGCGCACATAGCCTGTAACGCCCCCCCTTTATGCGAGCGGTCTTCAGTCACCGTAACCCTCGGGGGGGTCTCAGGGTTTCAGTTGCCAGCGAGGTGACCTCCCCGTGGACCCGCACAGATCGCTTTTCTGCGTAAGAACCCTCGCTCGACAGGGCTTTGTTGGAAGTGTTCGCCGTGTGTGCGGCCCTGGGCTCTGCTCCGTTGTGTGGGCTCCGGCCCCCCTGCTCTGCGTGAGCCGGGCGGCCCCCGCTTGCCGCCTCCCGGGGGCAGAGCCCAACAAGACCTGGGCCAGCGGCGAGTCGCGGGAAGGGCGTCATGCCCACAACGGCCCTTCAGGGCGGGCAGGTGGCTGGGGCCCTGTTCCCCGGCTGGGGAAACTGAGGCTCGGGCGCCGCAGCCTGACAGGGCCGCAGTCGAGTTTGGTCTGTGCCTGTCTGGTTCCGGTGTCTGGACGCCACCACATTTGAGGGTGGGCGGGAGGGACACAGGAAGGGAGGGCAGGCCGGTCTCAGAAATAGAAGCTGCCTCCGGCCGGGGCCAGCATATGCAGGAAGTGGCAGTTTGGCCAGCACCCTGGCAGGGAAGGCAGGGGAAGCTGACAGAAAGAAGGACCCCGGTGGGCACTTGGTGGGCACCAAGCTTTGCTCCAGAAGCTGGCAAGCCTGAACAGAAGAGACCAGAGACCCACATCTAGGGGACCCAGCCCCATCAGGCCGCCCCTGGTGGTGGGCTGGCCAGGGGGGTCTACACACGCCCTGTGCTTGGCCCACCACCGGCCCTGGGGTGCGGGTCCTCCTCCCTTTGACCTGGCCTAGCTTGGGAGGGGCACAGCCCCTGGTTTAGGGTATGTTAGGGTTACAGTGAGTGTGTCCCAGGGAGGCACCCTGAGACCAGCCCACCCTGACCTTGTCCTTTCCTGGGAAGGGGCGAGCCTTTCCCCCTTTGGCAGCCTCCCTTTGTAAACAGGGGCCAGAGTCTCCTGCAAAACCCAAAGTCAGAGGTGACTTCCTGGGGGGGGCGGGGGGACACACAAGTTCTTGCCCCCTCCCCCACCATGCATGTTCATTTAACCCTTTTGCCACCACCCCTTTGAAGTGAACAGAGCCGCAGAGAAAACGCCCACACGGGGTGTCGGGGACGTGGAGCGAGACGGATTTGCCGGCCACGTAGGGCCCTGGAGCAGCCTGGAGCGTGGCCCAATCAGAGAGGATCCGTTTTCCGCCTCTCAGCGCAGCCGGCCCCCCGGCGTCCCCCCACCCGGCCCCCGCCCCCGCCCCCGGCAGACCCCAAACCAGACCGATAACTTAGCATTTTCATTTAAGTCCATCTGACAAATCGTTTTAGACGGAGAAAGCAGCACTGCATCTTTAACTGGCCACTTTGTCAGCGCGTCTCTGGGCGCTGTAAAAAGTCCTTTGTTATCTGTGTCTAGACAGCGCGCCAGCGGGGTATTTGGTCTGCGTGAGGGAGAGAGATCTGACAAGGTTGAATTCATTTACCGGCTTATTTAAAGCAGAATTTCAAAACACTTGCTCATAAACTGTTTTCGACCCAGACGGCCCCGGCCTCCCCCTAGCCCACACTGGCTCTTCTTGTTTTATATCATTTTTTCGCCTGTTTGGGCAGTTCGCGCGGGTTGCAGCCGGTACCCCGGCGAGGAGGAGACGCGGGGTGACCGGCGGCTTGCGGCTTTTTTTTTTTTCCGTCTTTAATTGTCCTTTTTAGGACTGTCTAGACGCCCTGCAGATGGACGTTCGCAGGGACGTGGCTTTTCCTTCTGGTTGTGGGACACGAAATGGGAAGGTTGCAGCCGCCACCCCCTCCCACCATTTGACCGCCGGCCCCTTCCCCAGACCGTCCCCTTCCCCAGACCGTCCCCAAACTGTTCTCGGGGGTGACTCCTCCCTCCCTGAAATGAAGCCACTTTGCCTCCCGGCAGCGTCTTTGCGTTTATAACACATTTTCTGGACTGTGCTAATTTTATACCGTCACCAACGAAAAGAGAGAAAGTGACATTCCAGCCGTCCTCCCCTGGGCGGGTGGGCAGAAGCCCCCGGCACCCCTTCCCACAACTTTCTCCACTTCTTACCACTTCTGCATCCCCCACCTTTTGTTGGTGACATGCATAGACAAAACAGCAGAGGTTGGCTTTCGAAGGATGGAAGTATCAGGGTATCTTGAGTGGGTCCGAGGTTATAGTTACACCAAACAGATGCATTAATTCACTTCGTTGCCATAGCGACTGGATGATCATCGTGGGGTGAGAAGCGGGCAGGTGGTGGGGCCCAGGGCCTGCCGCCATCACCCCCTCTCCCCCCGCAGCCACCCATTGCTGTCTCTACAGGAACTGAACCTGCAAATGGCATTGACCTGGCATTCCACCAGGAAAGTGGGCCACTCTGGCTTTCTCCTGCCTCTGTAATTTGGGGGGACGCTTCTCCACTCCTTCCCCTGGAGGCGGCCACCAAGCCTGTGGATGTAGGAAATCGAGTTGAATTACGGCCCTGTTGTGCTAGGGCCACTGGGAGGGGGCAGACATCAGGGCTGCCTTCTGAAGTGGGGGCTGCAGGTTGGAGAGGCAGAGAGACGGTGTGCCCCCCCACCACCCGGCCAGCAGACACCCCCCCTCCCCCAGCTCCCTGAAAACTATTGTCGCTGCTGTTGACCCGGCCTCAGAGCCATAAATTTCCAGCCTCCACCCAGCAGTCATCAATCTGCCTCAGGGTTTTACATGGTCGGGGCACAGAAGGTGAGGGAGAGGGTTGGGGGCGGGCAGCGGACCAGATGTCTCCTGGGATCCTGAAGCTGCATGTCATTTCTGCCAGGCCAAGCAAATCCAGGGTATCAATCTGCTGCCTTGGGGGTCGGTGGGGAGGGATTGGGAGTTTCATCTGCAGGAGAGGGGACATGGAGAAAATACGTCTCAGCACGCTGGGCTTCTTGGCCCGATACTTTTATTTCTTTATTCCACCCCCCCGCCACCACCAAAACAGACCGAACCCACAGGTCGGAGCAGTGTCTTAGGCTGCTATTCCCATCATGCCTGCATGGGTCTGTTACTATTACAGGCTTTGTTTGGGTCACTGACCGAGCTGTGGGCTCTTCATCATCTTGGCCTGAAAACCTGTAATTCCCTTCCCCTTGGAAGGCAGAGGTCAGGCGGCTGAGCAAGTCATACTTTGAGTTCTGCTGTCACTTCTACTCCCCCAGTACCATAATGTCCATCTTCATGGAGAAACATCCAAAATGAAGAAAAGGGGGCCTTTCTTGAAGAGAGAGAGACAGCAAAACATCATCACCAAGTTGGGCCTGCGTGCGGGGACACAGTCACGGCCCTACTCCTTCCACGAGGTGCCCCTGCGAGAAAGGGCCTTAGGAAGAATGGGCTCTTCGGGATTGGAATTGGGTCTGTCTTGGAGTAATTAAAGGAAAATGATTCTGTTAATCCAGTCACCAAGCCCGTGTGGCCTGGAGAGATGAGGGGTCCACGTTGGTATTCCCTCCAGAACCTGTCCTTTCTCTGCACATTAGGAGTGCACTCTTGGCTTGCATTTTTGTTTTGTTTTGTTTTTAAATCATTGACCTTGTCTCCTGGTCTTTTTGAAAGACCAGCGGAAGACCCCCTTCCCCTGAATCAGAGCAGCTTTGGCGTGTGCAGGGAGCCTTGACCCTGGCCAGGCCCCCCAAAGCACGTGCCTGGCCCGGGTGCCCCAAGAGCCCGCCGCTTGGGGAATGAGATTTCAAAGTCTCCTTTTCAGAGCGCAAATCTGGGAGGCCTTATTCTTCCCTTCTCTGAAGAGCTGGAGAGGCCAGGGTTTCAAGGCGGCCTGGGTGTGCTGCCTTCTATAGGAGGCGAATTGCTGCTCATTTGTCAGGCAAAACAGATGTGGCGGGGAGACAACATCTATTTTCATAATTCGAAACAAATCTGGTGAGCCGCCTTCCTTTTCAGTGGGGCCCGCTCATGCAGAAAGCCCCACTCCCCAGCAGCATTTAGCAGAAATATTTATAGCTCGTTGGTTGAACTTGCTTTCCTCCGGGATGAGCTTGTTTCTGCCGGCGGCTGGGACCAGGACGGGGGACTCTCTGTAGGTAGTAGGTGCCTTTGCAGGAATTCAGGCATTTGGTTTTTGGTTTTGTTTTCACTTTAGAAAGGGGGGAGTAGGGGGGGGTCCCAGCCAGTCAGAGCTCATCAGTAGGTCCTCTTGTCTTCCAAGCCTGGGGGCTGTTGGCTGAGAGGCTCTGTTTCCTGTCATTGGGGGGCGGGGGACAGATGGTGGCTGGGCTTGGAGAGACATCCCCCGGTCCTTCAAGCAAGCAGCTGGCTCCTCCCACACTCGGGAAGACCCAGGACCTGGGTTCCCAATCGGTAGGGGCTTGTGCTTCAGTTTGCAAGGGAATTTGGGGGTCATCCCCCCATTTTATGGATGAGAACACTGAGGCTCAGAGAGCAGCAGTGTGCCTGAAGCCATGCAGTGAACTGATGGCAGAGGGGGTCCACCGCCTTGGAGACAAGGTCCAGAAATGACTCGGACTGCCAGATCCTGCTCGAACCTTCACCCCCGAGCAGAGCTGTTGTAACCTCTGACTAAATGCAGCTGCGTAAATGTGAATGTGCAGGTTACAACTGGGACAGAGGGCAGGCCCGGGTGTGGGGGAGAAGCCATTACCTGCTCACCCATTAGCTAGTGGAGCTCCTTGGTGACTGGAGAGGCTGGGAGCGAGTGAGATGCTTGCCCTCGAGGAGCTCGGACTCCAGTGGGGAGAGGACGGATGTGGTTTCAGATGCTGGAAGTGCCCGGGAGGAGGAGAAACGGGGTCCCATCAGCGTGCCTGGGGGTCGGTGGTTCTGGAGGCTCTCAGCGGCTGACACATACCCAGGACTTGAGGGGTGGGATGCAGATTGTGGGAAGCCCTGGGGCGGAGGGTCTCGGAGAGGGGAGCTGAGAGGGGCACCTCTTGGCGGGCTGCAGATCCTGGGGGAGGTGCTGCGCACACTTAGTCCCCTGATCTATAAGACAACGGTTGATCCAACTGTGTGGAAGTTTCTGGGACAGCTGTAAATGATACAGTTACGCAAGATGTGTCCGTCGGGGAACTGGGTGCAGGGTGTTTGGAGATCTTCCTGTTCAATTGCTTATAACTTACATAAATCTACAGTTATCTAGAAGAAAATTCCTTAAAAAGAAAGTGAGCTCCGGGAGGGCCCTTTTGCTTCTCGCTGCTGGGGTCACCCTTGTCGTCGCCACTCCAGACAGGAAAACCTCGGATCACTTCTCTCTCCTTGTCACCTGCAGTTCGTACGAGTGGGGTCTGGGGGCTCTGTTGCCCTGGCAAGAAGGAGGCCCAGGTGGGGGGTCGGGGTCCCTAGGGGTCTGGGGCAGGCCGCTGGTCTGGAGGGCGTGGGGGATCCCGGTGGCAGCGGAAACCTCTGGAAGCTACAGTTTCTCATGACCCCTGTGGGGGTTTCTCACCACCCCGAGATGGATGGCACACCCTGGGAAGTTGGCAGTGAATGCACCTCCTCTGCCCTGCTGGCACCTGGGCGGATAGGTCTGACCCATGGCAGCCCATGTCACGGGCCCGTCTGCAGTAGAGCCTGGGGTGGACAGGGTAACGGGGCTCCCCGGCGCGGGGCTGGCGGGAAGCCTTTTAGCCAGAGGACTGGCAGTGAAGGTAGCCCCGCCGAGTTCCGCAGCCGGTGGGAAGGTTGCCATCAGGGGCTCACTGGTGCCACCGCAGCTCTCCCGGAGACTGAAGGCACTTGGTCCCCAGGAGGGCCCTGAGCTGACAGCCTCCCGTGTATGTGGGTGAACGGGCTCCCGGATAGTGACTGCCCTTGGCACCAGACGCAGCAGCTGGGGTGTCACAAAACCCGGTTTTCCTACAGGTGGACCGTCCCATCTCGGAAATCCTCCCCTGCTTTCTCATGGATCGGAACCCCACAGATGGCTGGTTTTCTTCTCCTTTCTGCGGGGGTGGGGGGGAGCTGTCCACAAGGTGTGCGTGGGCATGGGGCCTGCTGTTCTCGCTCATCCGTACTCTTCCATAAGCATCCATGAGGCGCCTACTGTGTGCCGGGTGCTTCTGCCGAGACCGGGCGCAGTTTGGCAGCTCCGGCCCGCAGAAAGGTACAGTTAGTGCCTTTCCCCAGATTCTGTGCTTTCAAATCCAGTTTTTAGGCTGGGTGGTTTTATCTGTCTTCAGAGCAGTCGCGTGGGATGGAAGTCGTTGTCACTGTCTCTAGACGGGGTTCAAATTTGGACTCTCTTGGCGCCTGATGTTGCTTCTCAAGCGGGTCCGGGGCACTGGGTGCTGGCTGCCCTCCTTAGTCTCAGCACTGTTGACACTTGGGGGGATCATTCTGTCCCACAGGGTGTCCCGGGCACTGTGGGTGTTTGACAGCATCCCAGGCCCCGGACCCCCAAGATGCAGGTAGCACGCCCTCCCCGTTGGGACATCCCCAGATGCCTCAGGGCCTGCCCTTGAAGTCACTGAGCAAGGGTGGGCAGGCCTCTTCGTCTATTAGATCCAGGTAACGACAGGACACCCCACCATGGCTGGTTGGGGACCTTGAGTGATAGAACGCATCAAATGCTGTTCGTGGAGCCCGGCAAAGCCGTGGCAGCTGAAACTGCCCGCTGGTGTGTCTGATGGGCAGAAGTCCCTCTGTGCGCTCATCGGACCAGGTTCCTGGGGCGTCAGGGGGGCTCCACACTGCCTGCTAGCACCCCCTTGTGAAGATAGGCAAGGCCCTGGCACCCACTCTCTAGGGGGAAGCCTCCTGCTGACCGTGCTCGGGTACAGCGGAGCACCAGGCCCACGCCCAGGGGACCAGGAGGCTGCCCCCTGCTCCTGGCTTCACCAGGGTTGCTTTTCCTCTTCTCTGATTTGTCCTCTTTTCATGCAACACGCAGTGGGACTTCAGGCCGCTGCCTCCCGCAGAGATCGCTCCGGGGGTTTCTACACTACTGTTGTGCCTGGTGTCCCCCCTCTTCTTCCCTCTTGCACTTACTCAGTTAAATATTAGGCTCCAGTGGTTTGCTTTGGCATCCCGGACTTCAGCTACGAGTTTGCTAGAACAAGGGGCCTGTCCGCTAAAGGGGGGAAAGCCTGACAGAGATTGGTCAGTCCGAAGCAGGGCGCTTCTAAGAAATATGGAATCTTGCAGCCAGGGACCCACCCCCAAAGGACTGATTCAGTCTGGTGGATGTGGGGGATGCAGGGCTCAGGGGCTCACGCCTGCGGAGCTCCCACGACAGCTCTGATGCGTGGCCTTGTTCAGAACATCACATTGGACTGTAGTATCTGAATCATTTGCACACTCGTTTTCTGCCTTGCCCGTGAACATGACACACAGTCCTACCTCAGGGCATTTGCACTGGTCATTCGTTCAGCCAGGTGTGTTCTTCCCCCAGCCCTCCCTGCCGTCAGGTCTCAGGTCACCCCGACACGCCATCCAGGGGACCGTCCTTCCCAGGCACTCTGCTCACCCGCCCCTCCCCCGCCCTGCCTAATGCTGGGAGCGATTGGTGCTTACTTGCATGTTTGCTCACCCATCCTTGGGCCCTGTAGGCGGCGTGAGCCCTGTGAGACCACACGTGTGCTTCTGGCCAGCTGGCACAGGGCTGATGCGGCCCTAGATGTGGAGGGACAGGCCCCAGCATTCCTGGCAGGCCCACTCCAGCTCAGTCCGGGTTTCCTGAGAAGACAGGTGAGCGGGCGAGCTGCCTTTCAGAAGACACTCAGGTGTCTTGGGAGATGCCTGTATAGCTGGAAGGTCCCTGCAGGTCCTGATGCCTCCGTGCTGGAAGGGGCCCCTGGCAGCCGTCACTGTCGCTGGTCATACACTGACACTTGACCTGGGGATGCGGTGACCCACTGAGACGTTGTATTGGGGATATTTGGTTATATTGGGGCTGCCATCATATTTTACATTGGGAGAACCCAAGCTGCGCTCCTTCCCCTTGGCCAAGAAGCTGGAGGATCTTTGCCCTTTGCTAGGGGGAAGCCACTAGCAGCCGGTGCTTAGAGATTATTTAAATTCTTTTTTCTTCGTTTCTAAATTTTAAATGGCATGTTTAGAATTTAATCTTCAAACCTGGGAGCCAGACCTGCAAGTTGAGAGATGACAGTCGAGAGATGGTTTCGTTTGGCTGGCTGCAGCCGCCAGATGGCAGATGCTGTGAGCGGGAGACGGAGGGAGGCCGGGAGAGGGGAGGCGGCTTCTGTTTCGGCTCTTACCCCCCCACCCCCCCACTCCCAGCGCAGCAAAGCCCCCTCCTAGTGCCAGGCCTGGGCCACGCCCTGGGGATTCCCTTGGGACTTCTGGCCTTGCCCTCCGCCAGGGCAGTGCTAGAGCCCCAAAGGACAGGGTCCCCCCCGCTTGTACTTTTCCCTTTTTAAGAAAACTTCTTGTCTTGATACAATTGTGATTTGCAGCATTTACAAGAAATAATCCAGAGAGCGCTCGTGAACGTGGCACGCGGCTTCCCCCCGTGGTAACGGTGTGCGGAGCTGAGGTACAGTATTGCAGCCCGCAGAGCTGCATTCGGTACACCCCGTCGACCTCACTGCCCCGTCCCCAGCTGACGTGCCTTCATCGGAGCGATGTGTGCGTGTGCACACACGTGTGTGCGTCGGGTGTGTTTAGCTCTGTGCTGTCTCATCACACGTGTAGGTTCCGGTGAGCCTGCCGCAGTCCCGATGCGAAACCGCCCCATCACGAGGACCCCCTCGTTCCTCCCTCTGTGGCCACCCCCACCTCCCACCCGTTCTGTCCCTAACCCGTGGTGGCACCCTGTCATCTCTTCGTCTCTGTAATGTGATTCTGAAACGTTACATAAAGGGAACCGTGTAGCGTGCGGCGTTTCTTGGCTCGGCTGGTTCTCCGAAGATCCTCCAGGTTGTCTCATGGATCTACAGTTCACCCCTTTTCTCGGCCAGTGGCGTCCTTTGAGCTGGAGATGCCGCGGTGAGGGGAGGGTGTCACTTGTTGAAGAGCAGCTGGGTGGGTCGCACTTTGGGGCCGTTACAAGGGCGATTGCTGTGAACACTCACGCATGGGTCTTCGAGCGAGCGCAAGTCTTCCTTTCTTGGGATCCAAGCCCAGGAGTGTGCAGCTGCGTCGTCGGCAGTTGCATGTGTAGGTGTGAAAGACCCTACTCTCCGTCCACACCCGCGCACCCTCTGGCCTCTGCGGAGAGGCTTCCGCAGGAGGACCTCGGACGTGAACGCCTTCCTGCTGCAGGTGGTCACTGTGGACCGTGCCCTGGGCCAGGCAGGGTGGTCGCCACTGGGGAGACTACAAGACGAGCATCAGCAAGGCCTCCTTGGGGAGCTCGCTTGCTGGTGAGTTGGGAGTCAGTGATCAGCAGGCAGGCACGTTCCTGAAGGAGAGAGTCGTTCATAGTAGCCAACACTCACACGGCGTTTCTACATGCCACGGGCTTTCTGGGTACCTTACGATCCTTGAACAGGCCAGTGTGGTGAGGCTGTCGTTCACCGCATGGTGCAGGTGAAGAAGCAGAGGCAGACAGAGCTAGAACGAGACAGAACTAGGAAAATCCAGACCCTGTCGGTACACTGCATCGCCTCTTGTGGCCGACACAGGCCATCAGGGGATGCAGAGGTCAGAGGTGTTATGTATTTGGAATGGGGCATTTGGGAGGCCTCCTTGACATGGTAACATGGAAGGCCATGCGAAGATTCCAGGACAAAACTGCACATGCAAAGGTCCTGGGGTGGGAACAGGAAAGAGGCCAGTGTGGCTGGAGTATGGTGAATAAGGGAAGGAGGTGGGAGGTACAGAAAGGAAGCTGAGCCTCCGTAGGGTTCTAATCTGAGCGTGAGTCAGTACTTTGATCGATATTTTTAAAAATTGCTCTGGCTGCTGTATGCAGAATAGACTGGAGGAGGGGAGTCCGTGTGCCATGGAGGAAGTGGGGATACGGGGAGGACACGTAGGTGAAGTGAACCCTTTGGTCTTGAGGGACGACCCCTGGGTGTCCTACAGCTGTGCCCTGAGAGGACAGAACCCCCCCGCCAGCCACCCACCTTGGGTGTTTGTAGCCAGACCTTGGGCTGCCGTGTAGGTCTGTCTCCCGGTGGATTTTTCGTGTTGTTCTCTTCCCCTGTCTCCACACTAGCTGTCATCATACAAATTGAATTTACGTGCTCAGCATCAGCCACTCCAGATCATTTATTAACATTTTTTTTTTAAAGATTTTATTTATTTATTTGACAGAGAGAGATTACAAGTAGGCAGAGAGGCAGGCAGAGATAGAGAGGAGGAAGCAGGCTCCCTGCTGAGCAGAGAGCCCGATGCGGGACTCGATCCCAGGACCCTGAGATCATGACCTGAGCCGAAGGCAGCGGCTTAACCCACTGAGCCACCCAGGCGCCCCTTTTTTTTTTATTAACATTTTTTTTTTTAAAGATTTTATTTATTTATTTGACAGAGAGAGATCACAAGTAGGCAGAGAGGCAGGCAGAGATAGAGAGGAGGAAGCAGGCTCCCTGCTGAGCAGAGAGCCCGATTCCAGATCATTTAATAAATGAACACTGACATCTTCGTAGCCCTCATGCCTTGCCCAGTCCGGCGAGTGGCCTGCGTTTTAATCTAATGGGGGCCACCGTTTATTATGCTCTTGCTGGGTACCGGCTAGTGTTGGTAGAACTTCTGTACCTCTGCTAGCTCTGTTAGTCTGCACAAGCCTGGCCAAGTTATGCATTGTCCATCTTTCTGATGGGGGAAACTAAGGCACGTGGGCCAAGTGACCACTTACGGGCACCCACACAGTGTGTGGCAACGTCCGGATTTGAATCCAGAGCTGGACCACTCGGCCCCCACCGTGTTGCCACGTCCCTGTCTTGGAGGGCCGAAAAGACACCTTGGGGAGCTCCTTGGTCCTACTTCGGTCTTCCCAGCTATTGGGATTTTCCTGCTTCTGGAAGGTGCTGTTTCAAAAGGAAATGATACGGAAGGTGGGAACAGCCTCACCTGTGGGGTGGGGATGGGAAGAGGCGGCTGGTGTCGGGGAGGCTTGTAACTGCCCCAGGGAATGTGTTTTGACTGTCGCCTGAAAAAGAAAGAGGAAGAACTCGTCCCGAGTCACAGGGAGAGTTCTGGCAGATTTAGACCCCAGACTGTCTCCCTCCCTCTCTCACGTGTGCACGCGCGTGCACACACACACACGCACGCACACACGGGAAACACAGACACCCCGGGACAAGCACAGAGGTGATCACAGACCGGAGGCCGGTCCATGGAGAATCTCAGCCACCCAGCCTCCCAGACCCTCAGAGAGAAGCAGGAGTTGACATTCGCTCTCCCACCTGCTTGGGGCGGGCTGGGGGGTGGGGTGGCCCTGCATGGGTGACGTCACTCTCCCCACGTGAGCTCCTCCCAGGCTCAGGCCCTGTCCAGCCGTGTGGTCCATGCAGCAGACCACGGTCAGCGTGTCCAGCCTTATTTCCTAGAACCTCCCCGCAGGGCCCCGTGAAGTTGTTTGAGTGAGCCAGGTGTGTGGTTCTGCCCCTGCCAGCCTCAGCTCCCTTGTCCTTAGCTTACGGGGACACGGCTCCAGGGCCGTCCTGGAGAGCTGCGAGAGGCGGCGGTGAGGCCCCAGAGACCGGGGTACGGGGCAGGTGACACAGCAGGTGCGCACTGTGCTGCCGTCCCCTCCCGGTTAGGAGGCAGTAGGAGACTTCCGCTTCATCATCCGTTTATCCCACATAGAAGTCCAGCCAGGTTTTCCGGGAGCACGGATTCGAATTGTTCTGCCTCGGAAAGGACAAGGCAAGATAGGATTTCAGGCGCCTCCTGCCTGGGAGCAGCTCGGCTCCAGGTGGGCCTGGCACATGGTGGGGGCGCAGGACGTACGCACCACTTGAGAGAATGAATGGGAAAAGCCCCTGGTGTCCTGCATAGAGGTCGAGGCCCTGCTGCTGGCTGTCCTGTCCTGAAGGGGTGCCTGAGGGACGATGTGTTCCTCGGTCTGTCCCCAGCCCCCACCGCCGGACAGGTGCCGTCCTTAGCTGGTAGCAGAATTCGCAGAATTCGCCTCACTTAGCTCCTCTACCTGGTGTCCTCTAGTCAGCTGGACTTGTTCTAACAAAATAACCACCGTCTGGGGGCTTGAACAGAAGTGTATTTTCTTTCTGTCCTGGAGGCAAGAAATCCAAGTTCAAGTTGCCAGCAAGTTCAGTTTCAGGGGGGAGCTTTTTTGCTGGCTGGTAGGCGGCCGCCTCCTGTGTGTCTTCGCACGGCCTCGTCCATGTGTGCTGTACAGGGAGGAAAAAGGAGCTCTCTGGTGCCCCTTCTTACGAGGACACTGATCCTGTAAACTCAGGCCTCTTCCCCATGACTTCCTGTAACCTTCCTTCCTTAGAGACCATCTCCAAATACAGCCACACTGGGAGTTAAGGCGTGGACCTAGGAATTGGGGGGAGACGGGATGGGGCACAGATAACCCAGTCCAGAGCCCGAGGCCTCCTTCTGGTCCAAACAAAGAATTTGGGAAGCTGCTGGACACCGCGGGCTCTGTGGACTCTTGTGTTGGGAGCGGTCTCCATGGCAGGGTTTACCGGGAGCCATTCTTCCAGGGAATTCAGTTCCCAGGTTAGCTCCAGGAGGGAGCTTCCAGATGGCAGTGAGGGCCGAAGGTAGAGGAAAGAGAAAGGTGCTTGATGCATCCGGGTCTACACCTGGAGCCCCTGCCCGGCTCTGGAGGTCAGGCTCCTGGGTGCTCGGGTCCTAGATTCTTCGCTGCCTGAGAACCGTGGTGGCCCTGATGCCATCAGTCGGGGACATATGGTCCCAGGACAGTGGCCTGGACTTGGCAGCACAGTAGTAGGATGGGGAAGTTGTTCTGGGGCAGCCAGGGCTGGGCTTGACCTTGGCCATTGGGCTACCTCCCTGCCCTTGCCCTGGGTGAGACCCAGAATAGCTGGACCCCTCTAGTCTTGCAAGGAGGGAGCCGTTGACAAGTGGCCACAGACCAGTCGCAGTGTGGCCCCAGGTCCCGAGAGGTGCTTTTTGTCAGAGAGGCTTGGAAAGGGCGCCTGGGCTTCCTTCCCCTCCCCTGGGGCTGCCATCCCAGCTCCCGTTGGGAAACACCGGGCTCTTGAAAATCGGTAATTGAGAGAAACATCTGCTGGCTTTCAAGGAGCACACGGTGTCCCCCCGAGGGGCCAGGGCGAGCGGGAGTGGCGCTGTGAGCCGCACGCGGAAACACACAGACGGGCACGCGCGTGCCTGAGTTGTTTTTGTGTGTTAGGATTCTAAGAATTAAAATGATCAACGTTGACCATAAACACGCCAACGGTATAGAAGCACAAAGAAAAGAGCTCGGCGTCCCTCTTTCAGAAGTAGTCGTGTTAAATGATTTGATGATCATTCTCATTTTTTATGTGAAAGTGGGTCCGTATTATATTTGCTGCTCCTGTTTTAGAATTTCTCCTTAAGAAACTGCAAACATCTTCCAGCATCAAACTTACATCAGTGGTTTTCGGCCCATTTTCTGCCCCTGCCCCCACCTCCCAGGGGACATTGGGTGATGTCTGGAGGCATTTTTAGTTGCCACAACTTAGGGGTGATGGTGTTACTTGCCTCCAGTGGGAAGAGGGTGCTGCTAACACCCCCTGAGGCCCAGGACGACCGCCACAGCAAACAGTGTCCAGCTCAAGACGTCAGTCATGCCAAGGTTGAGAAACACGATGGTAGATTTATGTGTATTTTGAATGGCCCCGTTCGGTCCCGTAATGTGAAGTCCCAAGGTTTGTTTGGTCTCTGATTGTTTGCTTTTTAAAAAGAAAAAAACAAAACAAAACCCTACAGAGGTATCCTCCTACATACTTGCTCTCTGGCCTTCTGTGCCTGTTTCCGTTGGATGCAGTCCTGGAAGTTGAGCTTGCTGGGTTGCAGGGTAGCATGCGTCCTCCAAGAGGACTGTGGCCACCAGCACTACCGCCGGCAGACAGACTCACTTACCCGTGCGACCCACTCCCCACTTGCTCCCTGTTCTCTTCAATTAACAGAACGCATTTGATTTATTCTAAATAACTTTCCGTGGCACTCCAACATGTCCAACGGCAGAAACCGTTTTCTCTCCGTGAATTCACTCCATTCTGCCAATAACTCTCGAACGGTGATTGATATTTTGCTGACAGTGGGTGTTTAAAGATGTTCGATGTCAGTGACAATAGAAAAAAAATCTCATTAGTTCTCTCCATTTGGATAATAGCGAAGAAAGATAAAAGGCACGGCTTTGTCTTTACTGAGTGAAGGAGCCGGGGGTCAGGAGGCTTTGCTGTCCCTGGGGTTTTCACGTGTGCTCTTAGCCCTGGGCCCCCCCACTGGGCAGCTGCAGCCTGTCTGAGGCCACCCCCAGAGGGTGACCTAGGGGCAAGGGGCACTTTACCCCCTGGCCTGAGTGATCCTTCTGCAACTAGGACAGGATCCCATACCAGTTAAGAGGAGACCTCCCCCCAGCAGGATATGTGGCTGGATTCACGGCCACTGCAGGGACGAGGGTGTGCTTTTGGCATGTGTATTGCCGAGGACAAGGGAGGTGGACCAGGCTCACACCTTTCCCTGGTCCTGGAGGCCACTTCAGCCTTCCATCACCTGGCTGACTCTCCCTCTTCCTCCCTGGTCACATGCACATCTGCACACAACACTTCCCTGCTGGGCATGTGCCCCTGCTCCCCACCCCCACCCCACTGCCGGGCTCCAGAGCACACCACGGTCTCCCACTGATTCTCACTTGTCTGGCTGCCCTCTGGCCAAGTGTGTCTCAGGATGGGCATCCAGGACTCTGCCCTAGACTCCCTCTCGCCCCCTCTGTGGGTCCTCTGCAGGGCAGCCATGCCTGGCCATCTTGTTCTGCAGGTGTCCTGCCGGTCCCCGGTCTGGGCAGACACAGCTGTCGCCCACAGACATACATATGTGTCCTAAGTTTCACTTTTATTTTAAAATATATATGTTTGCTCTCTTTCAAACAAAAACAGACTCATCCTATCTAGTGGCTTCTCTTTCATCTGGCCGTCTTTGGTGCCAGTGTCCACAGATCTGGGGCTGTGGCTTCCTGACGTTGTGTCGGCCCCTTGGGAGGACATGTAAGCGGTTCTTGGTGATTTTTGCCCTTCTGTGCAAACCTGCAGTGGCTGTCTGGACACTCACCTGTGCCCAGGAGAACAAATGTGATCATTTATTCAGCATATTTCTTGTGTACCGTATCATGGGAAGGTTCTAGGTGCTGGGGACAGGGGGTAAGCTGTCGTCTTGGGTGAGAGAGACCTAGTAGGGAGAGGCTGAAAGGAAGTGGTTAGATCACAAATAGCATGGCAGAGTAATGTTCTGATGAAAAGGAAAGCAGGCACAGGGCATAGGGTCCTGGGTCTTAGGGCTTCGGCAGAGTCCTGTTCCAGACAGGGTGCCCGGGGATACTCCCACAGGAAAGGACATAGCAACAGAGGCTGGAAGGTAAGGAAAGGAGCAAGTGTGTGCATGGGGGAAAGTGATCTTTCCCAGGTAACAGTAAGGGCACATGCAAAGGCCCTGAGGTGGGGCCGTGCTTGCTGGTTTTATTGACCGTGCGGTTAGAGCACTGTGAGAATGAGGGAGAGTCCCAGGAAACATGGATGTGGAGGAGAGGGCTCAGAGTTGATACACCAGGTCGAGCGTTCACGCTTGAAAGTTCTGAGAGCTTGTCGGTTTCCCTCTACATCCATGCTCCCCATTTTTGCCGTCCATGAACTATAGCGCTAGCCGGGGCGACCCACGTTGGTGAGCCTTCGCCAGCCACAGTGGAATCAGACAACCCCAGCCCGGAGTACGCGAGGAGTGGGGGCGGGCGTTCCCCAGGGCCCGCAGGCCTTGGTTCGACGGGTTCCCTCCTGGAATCGTTGGCTCCAGGTCAGCGGGTGGAGATCTTGCCACGGCCGTGGGAAGAAGGGCCTGGTGGTCCCTCTGTTTTTCTCCCAGATGAGGACATTGAGTGATTTGCCTGGAGTCACGGTAAATGGCAAGACTGGGATTTGAACCCAGGAGTCGTTGGGTCAGACACGCTCGTAACCAGGCTTCCGGGATTTTATCATGACCGGGCGTGCAGGGAGCCCCAGCCCGTTTGCCCGCACTAGCCAGCGTGTGACTTTTCCTTGAGGCCACCAGACAGCACCAGACAGCATCACAAGGCTACGCGTTGGGCTAACGGGTGCCAGACGCCCGACTGCACGCTTGGCGCAGAGGAAGCACTTAGGAAGCGGTTCGGTCTGTTTTTAAAAACGAGAATACTGCCCTAGATTTGCTGCCCACCTCTCAAACCTCAAAAGAAAGATTCATTCCCCCCCCCATAAACAGTCTTACCCTAAGAAACAAGTGTGCCATTGGGGGGTGTTTGAAATGGCACCAGGAGTGATCAGAAAGTTATTCCTTGGACGTCTGGTTCAATTTTATTTGACATTCTAGGTGGGGAGGGAGCTGGGTCCTTATTCAAATGCAGGGGGGGGTCGTTGGGGGAGGGGGGCAGTAATGATGTGGCTGGAACCCCAGGCAGGCCAGGGCTCTGCTGAATGACAATGAAGCCCGCCCCAGTGGGTCTCATCCAGGCAGGTCTAACAAGATTAGATTTTCATAAATTTCAGACAGTGCCAATTCCTAATTCCTTGGTGTGCGGCCGCGAGGCCAGACAGGGCCGCCTGCACCAGCTGCTTGTTAACCAGGAAGCAAACTGGGTCCCCTCCACTGGGAGCAGACATGAGGGGGGTGGGGAGGGGGTGGCAGGGGGTCGTCTAGTCTGGAAACCTCCTGTGGGCTGGCGGGAGCCAGGTGGGCTGAGGTCCAGCTTCCAACTGCTACTCCGATGATTAATCAATCGAAAACTTGGTGACAGTCACACTCGCTTACTGGTACCTGTGCGGGGGGCGGGGGGTGGGGAAGGGGTGGGGAGCGTGTTCTCCTGCAGTGCTGTGTGTACAAATAGCACGTTTTCGTCCAGTTCTGCACCCCGTCTACCAGGAAGTGTCCTGGGCTCCTGGGCTTTGTCCCGGTCAAGGCTCTGTCCACCGAGAACACAGGGCCATAAACTTGGTTGCAAAAGAATTCATCTTTACCTTAAGTAACCGGGTTAGGAGCACAGGCTCCAAACCACAGAGGCCTCGGCGGCCCCTGCCACGTGGTCACCGGTGGAAACCACGGATGTCCTATCAACTGAAATCTACCAGGTCCTGCTTAATGCCATACTGTCCCCGCGTCACAAAAATAATTCCGTATGCTCTCGCCGTATCGCCAGTCTGGTGGAGAGTTTGATAACTGTTTTAAATATAATTGGCTTCCTTCTTAAGCCACAGTTTTATTTAATTTTAATTGGATTTTAATTTAAAGGCCATATTCTGAGAGAGCATCCTGGCTTCCCCGGTGGCCGGCGCTCCAGCTCCGGGAAAAGGAGAACCGGGCGCGGCGAGGATTCGGGGCCCTTCTCCCACTCGGTTTCGGCAGGGCAGGTGCTGCAGCCCCGGGGGGCTGTTGTGGGAATTGAGAGAGGAAGTCCCATTCCTGGCTGGCACTTGGCAATCCTATAGCAGCGGAAGAGATGGGAGCTGTTAGGGTCTGTGCTCGGTGCCATGAGAAGTACCCAGAGCTCCCCTGAGTGCCTGGCGTGACCTTCCTGACTGTTCTGTGATTTTCCTCTACTTTAGGGAGGGAAAGGGGGGTGGGTGAGGTGGGTACCACCTGCCGCAGGTACTGGCCGCGTGGACCGCTTGGTGGGTGATGCTGTGAGCTGTCCCACCCCTGCCTGGCAACCAGATCCATTCCACATGAGCCCTTTGCCGGATCCGGGGTGTTGCTGAGCTGAAGGTCGGGCTCGGCACCGCGGGGTGTGGGGCCGCTGGCTGAACGGAGCCGTGAGGGCACGGCCTGGGAGTGCGGTCCTGGGGCTGTGGGCTGTGGGGCCTCTGGCCAGCCATCTCCTGTGTCCGCCTCCTTCTTGTGGTCCGTAGAGCAGGTGTGGAGAGTGAGCGTGTTTGTATCTGCTTCACAGAAGGATGGTGAGGCTTCACCAAGGTGATGCCCGTGGGCGCATGGAGGGGGCACTGGTTGCACGCCGCCTCCGTCCGGGGTCAGGCGGGCTGGAAGAGGACCTGAGATGGGCATGCGGACATCTCAAAGTGACTGCGTCTGTCTCTGGAGGAGAAGACAAAAGGGAGGGTCGGGCTACTCGGAGGAGGCAGACGAGCCTGTTAATTTGAAATTATTCACCAGGAAAGAAGACGCTAAATTAAATTAGAGTGACCTTACTTTGCATGCAGAAGATGGGCTTGGCCACCCCCGAGAGCCTGCCGCGTCTATCACCCACCCCAAGGGGGAGATTAGAAAGAAAAATGGCAGAGCCGCTCTCCATGCCCTCCCCATAGCAAGCAGGTCTGATGCCCAGAACACGATGAGGGAAATGTGTTTCTTTCCCGATGGCTCCTGTTGGCGGCCAGGCCCTTGGAGCAGGAGCAGGGCAGGTGCTCCTGAGCCCCTTGTGGCCTAGTGTCTGGCTGTCCCCTGGGGTGACCATATTGGACTGACCTCGCTTCCAACCCCCACCCTGCGGCAGAGGCCAGTCGGGCGCACCTGGCCGGGCAGTCGGCCGGGCAAACCTCAGCATCTCTAGCGCATCGGCCTGTTTGAGGGGTGTCAGCGGTTGTGACATGGGGACAGGGGAGCCCGCTGTGTCCTGTCCCTTCGGAGCTCTTAAGTTGACTGCATCTCCCCGATGGCGGGTCGTCCCTGGGGCTCTCGGAGGTCCGCATGTCCAGGATCACTCGGGGAGCCGGCAGGTGCTCGGGGTGTGCGGAGGGGAAACTGAGGAATGCTTTGGGAGAGCTGCAGGAATTTAGTAGAATGAGACGGCCACGGAGGCTCGGGGTTGAAGGCCCATCTCGGCTCTCCTAGGTCTGGGCATCCGTCTGCCCTGCGTCTCCATCTACTCGTCCATGTGGGGAGGCGGGTCCATGCGGCCGTCTTCACCATTGGGATCATAGTAAGGTTCCAGGGACTGTGCTGAGGTGGGGCTCTTGACCAGCCCGTTCGCCCCCTCTTGCTCCGTCCTCCTCTGTCTGTGACCTGGCTTTGGGCGTGACTCCTGCGGTTACAAGAGACTCGAAAGCCAGGGAGGGGGGCGGGCAGTGGGAGGAGCCACCCCTCTGAGCTGGGCGCTGGGCCTCTGGTCTGTGTGCAGGTAGAGGGGACGTCTGTCAGACTGAAGGAGCTGAGGCGGCGTCAGCGTGGCCCCCTGTCTGCCCTTAGCAGTCGAGTCCCTTGGGCTCCTGAGTGGCTGGAAATCCCCAGGCCACTGCCCTGCAGGCTTCAGCCTGCCTAGGGCTTTCAAACTCTCCTAAAAAAGAAAATAAAACAAAACAAAACTCCTAAATGTGTTGCCAGTTAACGGTTAAAAAAGAAAAGAAAACAAAACAAAACTCCTGAATGTGTTGCCAGTTAACGGCCCGGCCCGGGAGCTTCATAGACGGTTCCTGGTTCTGGAGATATCCGGAGGTGTGGCTGCAGGCAGCCGGCTTGCCTGCGGCACCGACCTGTTCCGTGCCTGGGGTTTCCACGAGTCGCGCCTGCCTAGGGAGAGGAGGCGGAGGCTTGGTTCGGGGTGCCCGCCTGGACGGGGGACAGGTGCAGGAGCCTGAGCTGCCCAGCGGGGCCCGGCAGACAGCACAAGCCGGTAGAAAGGAGGCAGCCGCCACCCGCAGCTCTGTTCCTTGGTGGGGGGATGATGGCGGGGTGGGGGCGCCCATGGCCCGCAGTGGGCCTCCTCTCCAACAGGTGCTTTCCTGGCGCCTTTGCTAGAGAAGCGGGTTCTGTCCCCCCAAAGGTGGTGTCTCCTGGAAGAAGCCCCCTGAGGGGAAGTGCACGGAGGTGCTGTCAGCGGGACCAGATCCCCTCACCCCGCGGCCAGGGCCAACACAGCCAGCCCAGAGGTGTGCCCTGCCTTACGGGTTGTGTGAACCAGCTGCTGGCTGGGGGCCTCTTCTGGACCCTTCCGTGCCCCCTACCCACTCATGCCGCTGGGCCTGGGGGTGGGCTGGGCCTGGAAGATCCGGCCCAGCCCCGCTTAGCGCTCTCTGTGTGGGCTTATAGGTTTGGGCTTCCCTTGTCTTGCTGTCCAGGGATGATAGGAGCCCCCCATTAATCACAGTCACGGAGGGAGTGCTGAGTGCCAAGCATCTCATCTACACACAGCCACTCGGGGCCCGTAGCCTCCTTTGACCTGGGGAAGCTGGGATGGGCTGGGTGGTGAGGTCCAGGCTGACGCCCGGTGGGCCCAGGACGCTTGATGCAGCTGGGGCAGGGCTTAGGGGCCCTCGGGGTCCCCCTCCTCTTCCGGGCCTACACCCAGGCCTTCGGCTTCCAGAATGTAGCCTAGAAATCAGTCATGGCTTCTCTTTTTCTGAGTTTTCCTGCCCTTCAGCCTTGTGCGTTTCCGGGGGTTTGTGGCCCAGGGCCCGGCGTCGTCACATTCGTGTTTTTAGGAGTGTTGTGCTCCTTTCTGGGGGTGATTCTCTCCCAGGAATGTGTTCTCCTGCCCTTTTTGGCCTGGGCTGGTGGGGTCAGGAGAGCTGTGGAGGGCTTGTCCACCCCCACGGGCATGCCCGGGCCTCACCCGCTGCCCCTTTGCCATCCGGCTGCCTCAGCTGTCTCTCCATGGGAAGGGCCGGGGCCTGGGTAACGTTAGGACAAAGACACCTCCCTTGTCCAGGCTGGTGTGGACAGGTCCTTGGAGACAGCAGGGGGAGGGGGCAGAGGGGAACCCACCACCCTGATCCTGGCCGGGGTGAAGAGTGCATGGGGCTGAGGGAGGGGCCTCGTCGGCCCCTCTGAGGAGGGAGGGCGTGGGGGTTGCACAAAGCAGGCCTGTGTGTCCCCTGAATGGACAGCTTTATCCAGGGCCCTAACAGACAGGGCCCTGCCCTAGGGAGCCAGACCAGACTGCCCAGGCGCCGGACCAGCCTGTCTGGGGAGGCAGGGGGTGGGGCCGCTGTTGCTGGGTCCAAGGGCCTACCCGCCCTCCTGCAGGAAACTGAGGGTGTCCCTCCAGTGGTTCCATCCAGGCCTGCCCGATCTGCTCCCGGGCAGGGCCTCAGCCTTCTCAGCTCCCAGGATCTGTCTCCCCAGAGTCCCTGGCCAGGTCGCCCTCCCTCCGGGGCTCTCCAGGGCAAGAGGGGACGAGGTCCCACCTGGGAACCAGAGACAAGGCCCAGGCTCCAGGTCGAATTCCTGGGCGCACAGAGGTCGTCCAGTGGACGGTTGCGTGGGAGGAGCCAGCAGCTTAGGACCCTTGGGCTGAGAGTCTGTCACTGGATCTCTGGACCCTGCTGTCCTTGCCTATGAGATAGGATGATGGAAATCGCAGCCCTGGACAGGGATTCTCAACGCTGCAGTGTGGACCCGTCGTTCTTCGTCATGAGGTACCCTGGGCACTGCAGGAGGTCCTGGCCACCAGATGCCCGGAGCGCCCGGTGTGACAGTCGCCAGTGTGCCCAGAAATTGCCACGTGTTCCCTGGTGGGCAGACTCACGCAGCTCGATGATAGCAGGGGTCTGAGCAGTGGACAGGCAAACACCGGTGCAGCTGGGCCAACACAGAATGTGGCTTGAGAAGGTGGTGCCCTGGGGACCTTCGTGGGAGGAAGGGGGTGGCCAGGGCTTTGGAAAGGATGTTGGGGTGGGGGCTTCTGTGTGGAGAAGCTTCCACTGTTTTGAGAACAGTAACGTTCCCACATAGGACGCATTGCTTCTCCGGCCGGAAGCCGCAGGGAAACTGAAGCAGGAGGGTCTGGCCCTCGCAGGGCTGGAGTTTGGGTAGGTCCAGCAGAGCGGCCAGAGCCCTTGACACAGCTGTACCTCATGCTGCCTGTTGCTTTCCACTCCTGCACCCGCCACTAGCCCGACTCCCCCACCCCCCTGCTGCCTGCCCCCACTCCTCCCTCCACCCCCCCCACCCGCCCCTGCTCCCCCCCCCACCCGCCCCTGCTCCCCCTCCCCCACCCGCCTCAACCCCCCAGCTGCAGTTCGTCTGTCTTGGAGGAGGAAGAGCTGAGTCAGTGGCCCTGAGCTTGAACCTATGCCCTGGGGAGCCGTCAGCTAATTGCTTGTTAGCCGTGGGTGTGGGGGGATTGTGCCCCGGTGGGCAGCCGTGGCCTGGGGGAGGCTGGCGGGGCTCGGTCCCGGCACTGCTGGCTGCTGCCCTGTGTGTCGTGTCACCACCCAGATCCGCGGCGGGACCGGGTGATTGGCGTCGCGCCCGCTGCTGGGGGGCTCTGCTGGCACCGACCGTGGCCAGCTGCTGAGCCGCCTCAACATGGACCCGCACGAGTCAGCAGAAACCGCCCCGGCTCTGGCAGGATCAAAATAACCTTCTTCCTTTTCCAGCACTTGAGGGTTTTTCCGCCTTCGAGGGGAAAAACAAAACAACACCAAAAAAAAGGGCGGGGGGAGAAAGAAAAGAGAAAAAGAAAGGAGAATGGCAGCATATGCAGCCCCAGGACGTAGTTTTTCTGAAGCGTCTCTCTGGAGAGCTGGGGGGCTGGGGGCGTCTGCACACGGTCCTGTCCTGTTGTGAGTGTGGGGTGTGTGTGATAAATGTGTATGTGTGTGGGTGTGTGTGGGGTGTGTGGGGGTGGGTTATCTGTTTATATGTATTTTGGGGAAGGTGTGTGTGAGTGTTGGGGTGTGGGGGTGTGTGTGTGAGTGTTGGGGTGTGTGTGTGAGTGCTGGGGTGTGCATGTGTTGGGGTGTGTGTATGTGATTTGGTGTGTATGTTTGAAGCTGTGTATGAGATAGTGTTCAGGTGTGTGAGTGTTGGGGTGTGTGTGTGTGTTGGGGGTGTGTGTTGGTGTGTGTTTGTGGTTCAGTGTCCATGTGTGTTGGGGTGTCCTTGTGTCCGTTTGTGAGTGTGAGGGTGTGTGTGTGTGTGTGTGTGTGTGTCCATGTGTGGGTGTTAGGTGGGTGTTGGGGTGTGTATGTGATTCGATATGTGCATGTCCGTGTGTGAGTGTTGGGGTGTACGTGTGTCCGTGTGGGTGTTGGGAGTGTTGGGGGGATGAGTGAACGTTCTGAAGGGCTGGGCCCTGCGCCGGTGGCCGCATCGGGGTCCCCCGAGGCTCACGTGTCCCCCCGTCTTGCAGCAGAGCTGGAGTTCGTGGAGATCACCATCATCGTGGTGGTGGTGATGGTGATGGTCGTGGTGATCACATGCTTGCTGAGCCACTACAAGCTGTCTGCGCGCTCCTTCATCGGCCGCCACAGCCAGGGCCGGAGAAGAGAAGATGCCCTCTCGTCGGTAAGTGCCCGGCCCCTCCCGTCCGCACCCTGAGCTCCCAGGGCCAGCGGGATGCCCCTCAGGGCAGTGCCCCGGGATCCTGGGTCCCGGGTCGGGGTGCTCGCGGGAACAGCAGAACGGCCGTCGGCGGCTGCAGGGGAAGCTGCTGGGCAGATGATGGACGAGGCCGTTCGGGGTCCGGGCGCTGTGGGACGTCAGCCCACAGCCCTGCAGCCTCGGCCCTTCCCTTCCACACCCTGCAGGCATCTGGGCGGGGGGCTCACGGTGTTTCGATGCAACCTTCCCTTCCCTCCTAGCTCCACTGGGCCTGGCCGTGTGCCCTCGGACCAGTCCCCAGTCCGTGAAGTGGGGCATCCGTTGCCATTCACTGTGAAAGAGACGGACGACTCTGTCACTCGCTGGGGGACTCGGGGCTTAACACGGAGTCAGCGACCGGGCACTGCTGGCCGCGGGCAGGCACTTCCCTTCACTCAGTCACTTGGCCGTCTGTCCAGCACCTGCCCGTCCATTCGTGTATCACCGGACAGATGCTTACAGAGCAGAGGTCCTAGAAGTCTCGCAGATGCTGGCAGGAAAGGCTGTGACCAAGCCACCTAGGGCCGGATCCAGACAGACAGAAGCAGACAATATCGAGGGTTCTGAAGGGAACCAAAGTGACTGTCCCCAAGAAGGCCAGAGCGCGTGTTTGGCCAGGATGAGCCCCTCAGGCCGAGCTCTGAAGGAGGAAGTGATGGTGGTTGGGTGCAGGCAGGGGAGGACAGGCGCTGTGCTGGAAAGGGGACCTTTCAACGTAATCCTGCATTTTGACGTGTTACCAGAATTTCGAGCTTCATTGGGCATCCTGGAAGCCCCAGAGTTATCACCTCGAGAGCACAAAGTAGAGGCCCGGCCGGGTGGGAACTTGGCTTTCTGCCGCTGGGAGTGCCGGGGCCCCTCACACCCTGTGCCCTTGGGGCTGACCTGTGCCCCACCTCCCCCCATCATTCAGCAGGTGGACCGGTGCAGGTGCAGAGTTGACCCCCAAGGGCTTTCTGCCCCCACACGGGCGATGCGTGATTTCCCCAGCTGGCAGCAGTGGGCTGTCGGAAGGGCAGGCTGGGATTTGCAGGGAGAAGAAGGTGGCCCATGGGGGGCCTGGGGCTGTGGGCCTGACCCCATCTCCCAGCCTGTGGGGACAGCGACAGAGCAGGGAGGTGGCACTGGGCGTGGCTTCCAGGGTCTGGAGAGCACCTGGGCTGGGTGGCGGGGCTCAGAGTCTGGGCCTGAGCCGGGACCTCAGCAGGCTCGGCATCTCTGCCTGCAGCAGGCCGCGGCTGTGGTGCATCAGGCCCGGAGCTTCTGCTTGTCCCCCTCTCCCCGATGGGGACATGGCGGGCACTTGGTGCTGCTTCTCTGAAGGAATCTGTCACTCCCAAGGCCAGGGCTCACCTGTGTTTGTTGGCGGTGGCTGTTGCCCGAGTGACGGCACCACCTGCTGTTCCCGCACGCACCCGGGGCCTCCCGGCTCCCAGCAGCCCGGAAACCCCACCCTGTGGCAGGGAGACCGGGGCCCGGACAGGTGGGCGCGTCTGCCCGAAGCCCGGCAGCTTGTGAGCAGCAGCGTGCACAGCCTGGGCCGCTCCGTTCTGCCTCAGATGCTAGTGCAAGGGGGATATTGGGAGCCAAGGAGAAGATCTCGCTGGGTGGCTCACACCCAGGGTGGGCCTCCTGTGCCCCACCCCGAGCCTCAGCCCATCAGACGGGTGGACTTAGACTTTCTGCGGCCTCCCCCAGGTGTGTGGTCACAGGGAGGACAGTGCTCGCCCGGAGGGCTGGGGGGATGGCACAAGTTCCAGTGCGAGGGATCCTGCCTGCCGCCGGGCCGGGGAGACAGTCTTGGGGGCGGCACCTGCTGCCCAGATGGGGGTTCCGGTTCCAGCCCTGGTTCCCGGACACCTGGAGCCAAAGGAGAGTCCCCTCCCCCACCTACCCAGCCACCTGCAGGGGCCCGTGGGGATGCCCGGCTGGGTAAACACGGAGCCTCGTTAGGCCTGAAGTAAGTGTGGCAGCTCCCTTGGGGACCTCCTGCCAGACAGAGTGCATCAGAGGAGTCTCAGGGCCCTGTGGCCTCCCACAGAGACCCAGACCTGGGGCCCTCCTGTCCCCGGCATAACTGTCCTGCTTCGGTTCCTTTTCAGGGTGTCCCCATTTTTTCATCTGTCAGAGACTGAGGCTCGGGTGCAGGTGCGCCACCGGGCCTAGAATGTCACTCCCCCACCCGATGCTGTGCCGGGGGAGGCCACACTCGACTGTGTAACGGTGATCTTGCCACCACGGTGGCGCAGAAGCTGGGCCCAAAGGCTTGTCCTGGGGTTGGTGGGGAGGGGAATGCCCCGTTCCACCTGGACACAAGGAAGCAGGTACCCAGGTGCCACCAAGCCCCACCCAGGAAGTATCTGAGCTGCTCCGGGGTCCCTGAGCTTTGCTTTCAAACATGAAAGGTGATTTCCTCACCTTCGCAGCTTTAATTATTCCCCCAAAGCTTATGCATCTTGAGCAGCAATGACCGCTTCACCAGTAGCGCTCTGGGAAGACAGTTCGTGTGTGGGGCCTGCTCAGCGTGGGGCAGGGATGGATTCGGACTGGAGGCTGAGTCAGGGCCTTGGATGGGGTAACCCTCTGTTCTCTTTGTCCCCAAATAGCCCTGGCATGGGACTCCCACTTCCCACATGGCTTCTGTGCACACAAGGCTTCTAAATCGGGTCGCGGGCAGCCAGCTGGACATTGGATTACTATACAGCGGGCCAGGCCCATGCAGGAGCTGAGACACCATGAGAGTCTGGGAGGCAGGGCGGCAGTGGGTGGTTCCTGGAGGGCTCCCTGGAGGAGGAAGTGTGACGAGGCTGGTGGATGGTTCGGGGCTCTACAGTGGGGCTCCTTGGGCCTCCATTGGTGTTTTCTTAAGCCTCCTGTGTGCCAGGTAGATAGCTGCTCTGTTAGGGCTGGGAGTGGGGGCTGTGGTGGGAAGGGGTTCTTGGCCACATCACGCAGACCCTGGGACAGAGGGACTCGTGGGCAGGAGTGTATCTGGGTCACAGTCCGTCCAAGCTGGCCTTGGCTGCATGCGTCCCACCCCAGGGCTCCTGACCCTGCTGAGGAGCAGGCGGATGGCCCCATCTGCTTCCTGGTCCACACATGGACTGTGCCAGTGGCCCGACTGGGGGCTACGGAGCCTGCCAGGACCGGCCTGAGCCCGAGTGGGTCAGGAGGCAGGCAGGTGAGGGTTTGAATCCCAGCACTGCCTCTTACTGGCTGGGCCCATTCAGCTCTCAGCCAACCGACCTCAGCCTGCCTTGGGGGTTTCTTGGGAGAAATGAGATGGTGCTTTAAAGAGTGCTTAGTGCAGTGTCCGGCACCAGGGCAGCGATTGAAACATTACTAATACTGGTAATGAAGGGCCTTCGATGAGCACCTGAGCAGCGAGGTTGCATGTCTGCTTGCTACGTCCTAGCACTGGAACGGACTAGACTCCTGTGAGTCTTCATGGGGTTAAGTGCATGCTTTACTGGCAGGACAGCACTGAGAGCCCCAGAGCCCCCCAGTGGCCATTTAGGTAACTGCCGTTCTCTGGGCAACCCGTGCGCCCCACACACCCCTCATTCACCTTTGGGCCCCACACTGTAGGTGAGAATGTCTTACCTGGGAACTCTCAAGAAAACAGGCCCCCAAGGAAATTTTTAGGGTGATACGTTATTTTGATTAGAGCGATGGATCTCTGGTGTAGACCCATGCCAAAACTTAACCAAATTGCGTACTTAGAGGACGTACAGTTTATTGTATCTGTTAACATCTGTGGAAAGCTGTGAAATTTAAAGAAGACATCCCCCCACCCCCCTGGGACCAGGGCGATCGGTCACCACATAACTGTCTGGGCTTCCCTGTCAGACAAACTAATCCTGGCTTGGGGGTCCTTCTTCCCTGACCCTTGGGGCTCTCCCCAAGGCCTGAAATCCACGTGGTGTGCCAGCATGTCCCCCACCCCAAGCCCGTGTAGCAAGCTTCACGAGGCCTGGCGCAGCGGTCCTGACGCATTCCATCTTGGCTGATGGATGGAGTCATTTGGGGGCAGAGCAGGCACGTGAGGGCACTTGGCTTGTCTCATTAACCAGCTTTGTCCATATTTCTTCACCTGTGAACAGGACTCCTGATACACAGGTGGGGACTGAAAAGAGAGAAATAAATACAGAGACAAGTTGATTACAGATAGGAGAGCTGCTGGGAAGGAAGTTAGCCCACGGCAGGGTTGTTATTGGGGGAGGGCGCTTTAAACAGTGGTGTCAGGGGGCGTGCATAGCAGGGAGCTGGAGAGCATGTCCGCATGGCCCCCAGCACTTCCATAAACTCACAGAGTGCCACATGCACTCCAGGCATATTCTACCTTGAGAAAGTTCTGGAAGTTAAGTAACTTGCCAGGGTCGCACCGTGAGCCCGTGGGCCAGGTTACAGGAGGGCTAGATCACGCCAGGCTTCCTCATCAGCCACTTCACGAGCTCATGTGGACCCACTCGAAGGTGCAGGGGGAGCTCCTGGAGGGTTTTGAGGAGGGACCCACAAATCAAACGTCTGTTCTGGAAAGTGTGGGTGGGGGGCTGAATTTTCAGGGGACAGTGTGGAGAACAGTGCGGCCGTTGTGGTCCTGTCTGAGACATGGTGGGGGACCAGGCCAGGGTGGACGGTTGGACAGGTGGGGATGGAAAGTAGTGGTTGGCTGCCAGCTCTGATGGCGAACAGAAGACCTCAGGGTCAAAGCCAGTTTACCCTTTGGCGCCTTCCTCTGTTCCTCCCACTAACCCTGCTCCTCTCCTCTCCACACAGGAAGGATGCCTCTGGCCCTCAGAGAGCACAGTGTCCGGCAACGGAATCCCAGAGGTGAGACCCTGCGCCGCCTCCGGTCCCCTCCCTGCTGTAGTGTAGGTGCTGTAGTGGATGCCTGAGGCCATCTGCCCCCGGGGTCCCCTTTCCAAGCCAGAGGTGCCTCCTGTGGCTGCTGGGCTCACACCTGTGCCCTTCTCTGAAGAACTGTCCTTGGCTGCTGGGATCCTTTGCAGGAGGATGTTACCTGCGCCCTGCCCCCAGGGAGCGGCCCGGGGTGTCTGCAACGCGGAGGGCAAAAGTTGCCCCAGTTTCAGCTCAGCGGTGGTGTTCCTAGCCGGGGCTCCCTAGCGGCAAGCCAGGGCTGGACTCCCCGCTTGGCGGAGCCCACTGCTGCCGATTCTCCCTCCCGCAGAGAGCAGAGAGTCCGGTGGCCCGAAACCCCACCTCTACCCCCACCCCACCCCCGCCTCGGGTCCTGCTTCTGAGGGGCCCTCACTCTGCTCTGCCCCCTCCAGCCGCAGGTCTATGCCCCTCCAAGGCCCACTGACCGTCTGGCCGTGCCCCCCTTCACCCAGCGGGACCGCTTCCACCGCTTCCAGCCCACGTACCCCTACCTGCAGCACGAGATCGACCTGCCACCCACCATCTCTCTGTCGGATGGGGAGGAGCCCCCGCCCTACCAGGGCCCCTGCACCCTCCAGTTGCGGGACCCCGAGCAGCAGCTGGAGCTAAACCGGGAGTCGGTGCGCGCACCCCCGAACAGAACCATCTTCGACAGCGACCTGATGGACAGTGCCATGTTGGGCGGCCCCTGCCCCCCCAGCAGTAACTCGGGCATCAGCGCCACATGCTATGGGGGCGGCGGGCGCATGGAGGGGCCACCCCCCACCTACAGCGAGGTCATCGGGCATTACCCTGGGTCTCCCGCCTTCCAGCACCAGCAGAGCAGTGGGTCGCCCTCCTTGCTGGAGGGAACGCGGCTGCACCACGCGCACATCGCTTCCCTGGAGAGCACAGCTGCCTGGAGCCAAGAGAAGGAGAAACAGAAAGGGCACCCTCTCTAGGAGTCCCGGGGGGCCGGGGCAGCAAGGAGGTAAAAGGCGAAACACTCCGCACCTCTTAGACGAGAAGACAGAGGAGGACTGGGCGGCACCACAACGTTCGGCGCGTCACCATCCTCCCCCCCCTCTCTGTGTATAAATATTTACCTGTTCTGTCTGGTCTGAATGCACAAGCTAAGAAAGCTTGCAAAAAACCCACGTTTCTTCGTTGAGCTGTGTCTTGAAGGCAAAAGAGAAAAAAAAAAACCCCACAAAATCTACCCTAGTCTTTTATGTTTCTAGTTGAGCTGCGTGCGTGAATGCTTCTTTTCTTTTGTTTATGATGATTTCACTTAACTTTAAAGACATATTTGCACAAAACCTTTGTTTAAAGATCTGCAATATTATATATATAAATATATATAAAATAAAAGAAACTGTATTGTGAGGGCAGGAGTATTTTTGTATTAGAAGAGGCCTATTAAAAAAAAAAGTTGTTTTCTGAACTAGAAGAGAAAAAAAATGGCAATTTTGGAGTGCCAACTCAGAAAGCGTGTATTACCTTGTAAAGAAAAAAAAAGTACAAAGCAGGGGTTTAGAGTTATTTATATAAATGTTGAGCTTTTGCACTATTTTTTAATATAAATATGTCAGTGCTTGTTTGATGGAAACTTCTATCATGTCTGTCGAGACTTTTAAGGGAGAAATGTCAAAATTTCACAGTCTACGTCAGGCAGAGGGCGGGCTCTACACGGAGTTTGGAGAAGCTTCCAGAGGGGGCCGCTTTCCTGTGACGTGGAAGCTTCTGGCTAGCGATAGGTTATTACCTCGTTATACATTCCCCCATCGGAGGAGACCTGATGTCTTCCTCCGGTCCAGAACAGCCTTCGGATGGCAGATGAGATAGGGAAGTTACTCTTCGGCACCAAATTCCAGGTGGTGGCTTTGCATTTCCTGAGATGAAAATAAACTTACTGAAGAATTTAGTTTTTCTTCCTGTTTCTTTAAGCATGAAGCCCCCACCTCCACCCCACCCCGGGAAGGGGCTAAGGTGCCCCTCTCCAGCTCCAAGAGGGGCTCAGGTGGCTGCTTTGCGTGGAGTTCTTTGGGGTGATCGGGTTGGCTCCAGGATTTTTCTGCTGAGGTCGGTGGAGCGCCCCCCGCGCCTGGCTCATCAGAAAGGCCCAAAGTATTAGGAACTTGACCTCATCCCTGTCTTTCTTTTTACGTAGCCATTCTCACTCAACGGCCACCAAACGGAACACCAGAGGTGAGAAAGCAACATGCCCGGATTTCTCCCGGGACATGAAAAAGGGTTAACACAAAGGAAACAGTCAAACCTGTGCTTTATGTTTTCAAAGCAGATTTCTTGACCTTCTGCTCTCCTGCATTTTCATCCCCTCTCCCCGTGGAAACAATCACGTTTGCTGTGTTTATCTATCTGTGTTTTCATAGCCTCTCTAGCAGATACCAGGATTTTACTGAGTAGATTTCGGTGTGGCAGGACCCCTTGGTGACGGTGTGCTGGTGAGGACGCGTGAGTCGGCACACGTGTGTGTGCGGTGGTGACAGGCGGGACGGTGGATTGGGGGTTTGGGGCTTGGGATCTACCAGGGACAGTGGCTGGAGCTTCAGCCCCTTCCTCGCACTGAGGACTTGTTCACAGTCCATGGGGTGACCCTCCCCTAAAATGGAAGAGCAGCGCCCCGTCCAACCCCTTTCGAAAGACAGCACAGAGCTAGCTGTCTTCATTTTGGCAGACTGCTAACTAGCGGACTAACATCAGAGGAGGCTTAAGGGCAATAACTCTTGTTTTTAAGCAACTTTTTTATGACTTAAAAACCCTGAGAACCGTTTTTGAAGTTCTGACCCTTTGAACTCTATTTATATATACATTTTCAGAAACATGGTGACCAGCAGATAAACACGGAGAGTCTGAGCGTCTGTTGACCAGCTTGGCAGAAAGTTCTTATACTTTGACAATGAAACCTGCCTCTCCGTGGGGGTCTTCAGCCTAAACTTGGCTTCTCAAAGGGGATTGTTTTCAGAAGTCGTGCAGAGAAATCGGTATAATTTGTCCTAAAAGGTACAGGGACACATTTATAGAAAAACTTTTTAAAAACTGTATCTTTCCTTTATGTGAAGAGTCTGCCTAGTGCCTTAATGAGGAAGCAGGGCTCTCTTGCCACCAGTTGGGGGCATCCCTGGGCAATGACCCGATCACCCAGGGACTGGCCTTCCCACTCGAGGTCAACAAAGGGTTGCTGCTGCTTCTCAAATGTCCCCGTTGTCCTCTTGTGTCCCGCCCCGCCTGCTCTCCACGGGGGATGTGCCTGGCTCCGTCGGGCCATCCTGTTCCTGCCCTCCACCCTCTCGTCCAATACTGTGTTTGACTCCCATGGGAGTTGTCAGCCCAGAAGTGGCTCTCGGTTGTGCGGGCAGCGGCAGCCCCAAGTGTTCCCGAGGTCCTCTTGAGCCAAACTCTGAATCCTGTCACTTGGAGGTGCGTTCGGAAGGAGGCGGGGGAGTGGCTTCCTGACCTCAGCTGGCTTGAGGGCAGAATACGCCCCTCCGAATGTACCCCAGGAATCAGGGCTTAATGCTGTGGCGCCCCTGGGCTCCAGGCCATGCAGATGCCAGTGGCAGGGGTTCATGGCAGAGCAGCTAGTCGAAGTCAGGGCGCATCCCAAGAAAACCAGTGGGGTGTGTTTCTGGAAACAACTGTTGGAGCTAAGCTCTCGGTTTCTCTGCTGGACCCCAGAGCTGCGGCTGCACTCATTCCTCTAGATGTCGCTTTGAGACCCCTGAGGAGAACTTTTTCCAGTAAAAAGTTTGGGGTCCTCGGCAGTAGCTGGTTGGAGGGGGACCAGGTTGGGCTTCCTCTACTCCTCGTTTCCCTGCTTGTCAATCATGTTTCCTCCCAAGGAAGAGCTTTTCCCCCGACAAAGGCCAGGTCTCCACAGACCCTGAGAGCCATCCCTGTCCCACCCCTGCCCTGAAGCCCAGTGTTCTTTGCAAAGAGCTAACCCCCCCCCCCACCCCCAAAGTCTAGCGAACACAAGGGCAGGGCGAGAACTGAGTCCATGCCCTGTCCTCGGCTCTGCGCATTGTATGTTTCACAAATTGCTTTCTACAGGCACACAAAGCTTCCAGATCCACAAAACATCCCAGTGAAAAGGAAAAATAAAAGTGTTTTTTGTTTTGTTTGTTTTGTCTTTTTGTTTTGTTTTGTTTTGTTTGTTTTTTCTGGAAACTGCTTCAAATCTTGCTGTATCTATAGAGCCCAGAAGGACATGTTCTCTCGTTTGCCTGCCTGATTCCATGGTGGTGTGCTGACAGCACGCTTTTACGTTGCGTTCTTGGCGTTGGAGCCGCTCTCCTTTGCAGCCCTGTTTCCCAAGTTCTGTTCAAGTTCAAATCATGTAAATTCTCCGTGGCACGCTGGGTGCTGCGCCCACGTTGCTGCTGCATAAGACTCTGTACTTGGATGCCAATCCACAGGCCTGATGAAATCGCTTGTTGTGTATCAATAATCATTAGTGGCAATGATGACATTCTGAAAAGCTGCAATACTTATACAATAAATTTTACAATTCTTTGGAATGAGGCTTTTTTACTTCTTTGGCCATCTTGACGTCCCCTGTCCCCCACCGCTCTCAGCAACGCTCCCGGGATCCATTTGGCGGGATGGAAGAAACCTGTTGAGTTGCTGGGGGCCTTGAGCGATTCCCTAGACCTTTGGCCCAGTTCAGGCAGCATCCGGGGAGCCCAGTGAAAACACTAGCTCAGGCAGGTGGTTCTAGTAAACGGGGTTAAAATCAACCCACCCCTTTTACTAATCAGGGTTAAGAGATCTTGCAAGACATTACCTACTTTTCCTCTCTCTTGGAAAAATCATTCTCTATAGCATGCCAAAAACTCTGATAAGTTCTGCAAGAAAGAAACTGCCCAAGGTGAGTCACTTACAGAAGTAAACATTGAAGCGTGAATTTGTATAAAGGGATACAGCAAGGGTGTGTTCCCAGGGGAAACGGGAATTGGGAAGAGGAAAAACGAAGCAGGATAGGGACGACTTTAGGCAAAGTCCTCACCTCAGCCAGCTCGCAAAGATCCCAAAGGGACCTGTGGGGACCTCTGGCGGGTAAGGTGCTTCTGGGTGAGAAGCAGACTCATGTTCCTGACTCGTGTGTGTCAGAATGTAGCAGCGGGGGAGCGTCACAAGCCCTAGGGGTGTTCCCAGAGGATGTTCCCAGGTACTGGCCCTTGGTAATGCCCGTGGATGCCGGGGCAGGGGGAAAGGAACCCAAAAGCGTCCCAGGGGATCTGAGTGGGCTACCCACAGTGCCCCCTACATTCCTACATTAACTCATATTTAGAACCATCTGACACCTGGTTAAGTTTTTTTTTTTTTTTTTTTTTTTTTTTTTTTTTTTTTTTAATCAGCCCAAACAGTTAATTCCCCAGGGATGCCCAGTGTTTGGCCTCATCCCCACAGTTCCGCAAGCTTCTGATGTACAGAGTCCTACAGTCAGGGCCTTGAGGCACACATCTATCTTACTTGTTCCCTCTCTCTGGTGGGGGAAAATCTCAGAGAGAGAGAGAGAAAGGAAGAGATAGAAAAGGAAAGGAAAGAAGAAAAGGAAAAAAAGTAAAATTGAAGAAAAACCCAGAGAACTCACTACTCTTCAGTACTGGCAGTGGGACACCGTGGTGTTGTTCCACAGCCCAAGTGCCTCTCCTTAGCGGTCACTGTCCTTGCTGGCCCTCAGTCACCTCATCTGTAGAAAGGGTTGATGGCAGCGCCTGTGAGGTAGTTGTGAAGGATGTCTTGGGTTGAAAAGGAGACCCTCCCCACACCTTCGACTTCAGCTCAAGCCGATAAAACTGAATGAGTCCGGAATAAAGGCAGAACTCAGAATGTCTAATATTTGTTGAGCACCTACTAGGTGCCCAGCACCATGTCAAGTTCTTGACTGAAGTCGCCCTTGCGTTTGAGGAGGTCCCGTCTCTCATTCATCTGATTTTTTATTTTTATTTTTTATTTTTTTTTTTTTAAGCACAGCATCACACTGGGCACTGCTCAAAGCTGTCAGCGCACAGAGCCTAACCTCTGACCCCAAGGAGCCCACCTTCTGGTTTTGGAGAGAGACTCGCAGACTGGCATCACAACACAATACCGCAAGGGCGGGAAACTGTGCTGTTAGGGTGGGGGGAGGCTGGATTTCCAGTCCAGAGATGTCAGGCAGAAAGGGAGGGGAGAGAGCCAACCAGGTGCCTGCGTGAGCAGAAGCCAGCAGGAGACTCAGCAGCGCCGCCGCACAGCCCCGCAGAGCCATGCCCTGGAATCCACTCTTTCTTCCTCTAATAAGTGAGCCAAGCCCAGCTGAGGCTGGCGTTAGCAGAAGAGGGAATCATTGACTCTTGCAACTGCTAAGCAACAGGTAGAGCAGGGCTGGACCACCTGCTGCCAGGTCCAGATGGGCCCACCATGACATCACGAAGATGTCTGCCTCGACCACCAAGCTGCTCTGCCCCTCACGGACCTCCCTTTCAAACAGAGTCTCCTCTCCCGACACCCACCGTCTCTCCAGCTTCCTTCTCTCTGCCCTCAACCAAGTAGGAAGAAATTAGCTCCCCGTCCTTCCAGCAAAAGTCCCAGAATTGAATTCCATTGGCCTGGCCTGGGTCACGTGCCTATCGGTGAGCCAATCCCTGAAGCCGCGGGGAAAGCCGGGCTCTGATTGGCCAGGTTTCAGTCACTTGCCCCTCCCTGCACTTGGAGGCGGGGCTAGCTCCCTGCAGTCCACCTGCACCGGGAAGGGAGAGCGGCGATTCGCTAAAGGAAAGTGAGGGGGACTCGCCAGAAGACGGGGTTCGGGCCTGGCAGCTGGAGGCAGCAGCTGCCATCACGCCGGCCCCGTGAAGGCGTGGGTACAGAAAGCAGGCGGCCCTCGCGGAGCCCAGCCGGGCCTCTGCAGCGTGCACAGCCTGCAGGCTCCCTTTGCACCGGGCTGGGAAGGCAGCCCTGACATTTTTGGCTACTTCAAGTCGGCTTTGAGTTGATATTTGTTGAAATTACTTGAGCATGGGTGTCTGGCTTCCTGTCTCCGCCGCAGGCATAGACGGAGCGTTCGCCGCGAGGAAGACTAGCGCCAACGGGGGAGACAGAACACACAGCGAGCCGTGCCAGCTCGGCGTCGCGTTTCCTGTAACACTTGGTGCAGTTGTACCGAAGTAAAAGAACGGCTTCTAAAAATAAAACAAAACATGATAAGCTCCGCAAATAATTTGGAACAAATGATGGATTTAAATGTGCGAATAGGTTTTTAAAATAAATATCCCTCCCGGGTGCGGGTGCGCGCGCCGGCGTGCGCCCGCTCGCACCGCCTCTCCCTCCCTGCCCTCGCCCCCGCTTCCCTCCCTCCCTTTCGGTCCCCACCTCGCCGGGACTGATAAGCCTGAAAGTGGAGGCCTGAAATCGTGATGTTCATCTTATTAAAAGGCTTTTATTGAACTCAAAATAATTAAATTTGTCTTTAAAAGCATCCAACTTAATTGAGCGAACAAGTTTTGAAATGAATTTTTTTTTTTAAATTCATCGTTAGACTCCTGCCTGCTCTTTACAGACTTGGGCAGGTGCGGAGAAAGGGGCAAAGCGTGGGGTCTGGGCTCGGTGGTCGTTTGATCTGGATTCAAATCCTCCCCAGTCACCTTTCCAGCCAGTTCACACCCCTCACCGCCCCGCACCGCCCCCACCCTGCCTCAGTTCCCAGGAGGAGTGAGGTGTGCAGAGAGCTGTAGCAAATGTCATCCAGGCCTCACTCGTCTCCCCTTATTTCTTTTCGTGTGTGTCCACGTGGGCTCAGCCTCTAGGTAAAAGAACTTGCATCCCACCACCTGAGGCTTCCTCTGTCTTCCAAAAGCTTCTCTGCCCATCCCGCAGCAGACCAGAAGTGCTGGGAATCGACGTCATTGCGAGAAGCCTGCCCGGGAGATGGAAGTAGGGGGATAAAAACCCCAGCTCCTTCCTCCTCCGGCAGTGGGGTGGGGCCTGGAAGATTCTCCACATGTTCCCAGTGTTTCCAACGATCTGGAGGCCCTGAGTACTAGCCCAGCAAGGTCATTTGCTTGATGACACACCCCTGGTGAGGTTCCATCTTTCCCTGGGCCTGCTTCCCACTGCCGTCCGGCAATTCCCGGTGTCACCTTCCAAGTAAACAAGGGCTTACACCCCAACCTCTGCCTTCTGGGGCACCCAGCCTCAGACCACAAACTGTCAAGTGGTGGCTAGCCAAGTGACGGGATCAGAGCACCTCGGAGAAAAAGGGCTCAAGGAGCAGAAGGTCCAGAGGGGCGTGTGTGTGTGTGTGTGTGTGTGTGTGTGTGTGTGGTGCACACGTGCGTCTGTGTTCAGGGCCTCGTGAAACTGTTTAGTTGTCTTTTTTTTAACCCAGTATATCCAAGATACGATTTCAACATGGAATCAATACAAAAATTGTTAATGAGAAAAAAAATCTTTAAGTGTTGGACTTTTCTTACAACTTGTGAGATTTCTGGACCTCTGAGTACTCAGCACAGCACTCTGCTCATAGGGGCCCTGGTGTGGACTGAGTGTTTGTGGCCCCTAAATCCATATCCTGAAGTCCTATCCCCCCAACACCATGGTCTGAGGAGGCGGAGCCTTCAATGGGATTGGGCCTTTGTAAGAATCACAGAGTTTTCTCAGCCTGCTCCCCTACCCAGTGGGAACACAACGAGAAGATGGCCACTGAGGAACTGGGAAGCAGGTCTCACCAGATATGGAGTCTGCTGGCACCTTGACCTTGGACTTCGCAGCCTCCAGGACAGTGTGTGTTGTTTAAACTCTCCCCACCCCCACTCCCATCTGTGCTGTTTGGTTATAGCCTGATGAAGGCAGACATACTCTGTCAAACCAAACCTTACAGAACAATTAAATATCAATTTTCCTTTTGCAGACAGGCTTGAAAAGTCATGCTCGGTGGCACAGAGGTGTTTAGCAGAGAAAGGATTGATTCTTCCCAGGGCGGTGCTATGACCACACACACCTGTTCACAGCGAGGGAAACATTTGCCAAGAGCTTGGATGCTAGAGCCCAACAGTCTGGGCTTGAACCCCATCCCTTCCGCTCCCTAGCTCCGTGATCTTGACCAGCCATCTTCCTGTGCCTCGGTTTTCTTGTCTGCAAAACACAGATTTAATATTACTTAGCAACATTATAGGTTGCTAGAAGGAGTCAGTGAAATCATGGAAACAGAGTCCATAGTAATTTCTAACTAAATACAGTTGAACCTTGGAAACACAGGGGTTGCAGCACCGAACATCCTGTGAGGTCCAAAATCCATGTGTAGCTGACTCCCTACAAATGTAACAAGTGACCAGAAGCCTTATTGATAACATAAATCGTCAGTTTACACATTTTGTATGTTCTGTGTATTACGTACTGTATTCTTGCAATAAAGTAAGCCAAAGAAAAGAAAATATTAAGAAAATCATAAGAGAAAATACATCTACAGTATCATACTGCATTTATCAAAAAAAATCCGTGTATAAGTACACCTGCACGGCTCAAAGCCAGTGTACTCAAGGGTTGGCATCAGTCCTTACTCAGCCCCCCAGCCTTTTAAGAAACATCATTGGGTCAAATTTTACAGCAGGATTTCCATTTAAAATGAAAAGAAGGTACCAACTGGCATGTAAAAGTGTTCTACTCTCAGCCCATCCCCTCCCCCACAGTCGGCAACAGCCCGCCCAGAACTCAGAGGAGCCGCAGCCCCCAGAAGAGCAGGAACCCTGGCAACTTAGGACGCGTCCCTGCACTTCCCCATCCTACCTTCTGGGCATAGAAGTCTTAGCACCCTAGGCCAAAGGATACTTCAAGAGGCTTTGAAAATGTTTGAGCTCCAAAATAGGGGATGGCGGGGGGCAAAACATTGCGAATTCAGAATCAACAAAGGCTTAATGAAACATTTAGGAAACCTAACATTATGTCACGTTCATGAATCGTTCCATTTAGTCGTTAAAATTTCATTACACTTCATTGTATTTGGAACGAGTTTATAGGTGAGATTTCTCATTTTGCCAGAATCCCCAAGAATACTGAGTGCTCCGTGAAGAGCTTGTGGTCAGTTGAAATGAATGAATTTCTTGGAGGCAAATAATTTTGGTGGGAACATCATCAAAACATCTTTTGATCATAAAAATAAAACTTAGGTGGAAATTCATTTCAAGCCATTCATTGGGATATGGGGAAGGGCTTTCTACAGGGTGTTAGTGGTGGGGAAGGAAGAGAAAAGAGCCTGGTGCTGGCCAACCTCCCCACCCCTTGCCCACTTCTGGCCCATAAAGAAAGCACCAAACATTATTTAGTGAAAGACCAGATGAAACGGGACTGCTTTGTCATGTCAGAGGGGGACAGCTGTGGATAATGCCGTGATGATGACCAGCTCCTGCTTACTGAGCACATACTACGTGCTCAGTGCTCTGGTAGGACCTAGGTGCATGATCTCATTTAACTTTTGCAGTCACCCCAGAAGTAGGTGCTGCTTTGATCTCCTTTTCCAAAGGGAGAACCTGAGGCTCAAAAAGACTAACGACTTGCTCCCAGGCCTGCAGCTAAAAAGTAGGGGTGCTAGACCAGAACCCCAGGTCCGTCCAGCTGCAGTGGACACAGATGACCAAGGGAAGCCCTCTGAGCTCTGCCTTAAAGGGCAGTGAACAGAGCCAAGGCAGGTCCTTGCGGGGGTTGGAGGGGCTGCCACAGCGGGTCCTGCTGCCTTTGACAAAGCAGCTTTCCCTGGTTTTTGTTCCTCGCCTGGTGTTGATAGCTCTCGAGACAGCGTTCACTCCTTCTCCTCGGGCCACCTCTCGTTCTCTGATCTTTGCCCCTGACCGAAGACACATTATTACCCACATTTGGTGCCTTCAGACCTTTCCACTCCCTCCCTCGAGGTGAATTCACAGAGAAAATGTGAATTTGGGTGGCGAGTTCTAATAGTTTCCAGAAAAACACAAACCATGAAAAAGGAATGTGCTTTCCAAGGCAAAAAGAGATCTGGGCTTGAGCAGGCAGTGGCCCCAACTTGGAACTACTGTGGACTTTGGGGTCTTTCCCCGGCAGAGTAGGGAGCCGCCTACTCTCTTCCTCTCCTGTTTTGCCTTCCACACTGGACAGGAGGCTCTGAGAATGTGGACACTGGTTTGCACTCAGCCTCAAAATTGCTAATCAACCGGCTCCCGTGAATTGACATTCTGGCATACTCATTCCTTGGGGGGAGCAACAGATACCCGACATGGAGAAAACAGATTCTCGAGAATCTTGAAACAGATTCTCAAAACAGAATCTCAAAACAGATTCTCGAAATTCTTGACAGCTTGGTATCCCCTGATACCTATGGTCTCCTATTCCAAAGTAATAAAACCCCCATTTTAGCTTAGTGCATTGTGGCCCAGGATAAGTACCATCTTTCCCCACCCTCTTTTCTGGCCATGGTACTACTGGGATGTCAGTAAAATGTGTGTGCAGTTGACAAGTGTCCTTAAAGGGGAGCTACCTGCCCTTCTCTTTCCTCCTTCCTGCGGGAAGGAAGGCAGATTGATGGCTGGAGCTTCAGCAGTCATCCTAGAACATAAGGCCAACCTGGAAATGAAGGCCACAAAGGAAAGAGCAACAAGATAGAAGGGGCCAGGGTCTCAACACCACATTGGGCCACACCAAACCTGGACAGCCTACCCCACTGTTATGGGTGAAAGAAAAAGGTATCTGCATTGTTTAAGCCACTGATATTTGGGCCAAAGGTAATCGTTATAGTCAAAATTATTTTCAAAATCTCTTAAATTAAGAAATGAAATAGAAGAGAATCCAAATCTTTAAAAGTGGGAATCCTGGGGTGCCTGGGTGGCTCAGTAGGCTAAAGCCTCTGCCTTTGGCTCAGGTCATGATCCCAGGGTCCTGGGACTGAGCACCGAGTCGGGCTCTCTGCTCAGCGGGGAGCCTGCTTCCTCCTCTCTCTCTCTCTCTCTGCCTACTTGCGATCTGTCTGTCAAATAAGTAAATGAAAATCTTTAAAATAAAATAAAATAAAAGTGGGAATCCCATTCGGCGCAGTGAGACCCTTCCAGCAGGAGTGTGGCTTCCATAAACTCCAGACCTGGGACGGAATGCTATGGAAGGCTTCAGGGTTTTGTTTGTCTCTAGCGTCTAAACTTATTTTGTACAGATGCACTGTGTCACATTTTCCAACGTTTGGCACTTTGATGAGCTCCGATTAAGGCAGGGTTTTTCGTGTTTATTATCTCTGTTTTATAGTTTAAGAAACCAGGGCGCCGAGAGATGGTGACACACAGCTGGGGAGGGGCAGGTCTGCAGCTGGGACCTGCCTGGAGAAGAAGGCGAGGCAGAACCCTGTCCAGGTCCCAGGGGCACTTGACCTTCCCAACCTAGTGGTTCCTGCCGCAGGCTCCGAAGCCAGGGTGCGAGCCCCGCGTGCCTTCCGGATGGGGGCGGGGAAGTGAGGATGGGGCCGCTGCGGGACAGGGGCATGAAGGGGCAGAAAGGGACCATCAAAAACCGTCCAGACACAGGCCACGAGGGTGCCGGCCACCACCACGGAAGCACGAGCGGCCCTTCCAGAAATGAATTTGACCCTCGGGATTAAGCCCGAGTCTCAGCCTAACCTGTAAGCCTGCGGGACACCTGGGTCAAAGCCAGAGCCTCTGGCCTCCACACGAAGAGGTCGGCAGCGTGCTGAGTACGAGAGGCCAGGGAGGATGGGGAGCAGCCCGGGGATGGGGCCAGATGGAATCAGGGGGTTCCCAAGGAGGGTGGTGATGGGTGCGGGGGGTCCCTCCGCATCAGAGACCCGCGAGCCGCCCACGGGTCCAGGTTGGTGAGCGAGCGCCACCTGGTGGCCAGTCCCGGGACGCCGCCCGCCCCCCACCCCCAGCCTCCCACTGGGGGCTCAGCCCGAGACCCCTCCCTGGGTGCCCCTCCACTGTATCCCTCAACAGCCCCGGCACGTTTGAAATGGATGTTGACAACGCACAGGGAGAAGCACGTTTTCTAGTTTTTACATTAAACAGAAACAAAACACCCTTGCGGTTTCCTGTTGCTTCTGAGCTGTCGGATGTGGCAGCAGGGGTGGGGGTGGGGCGCATGCGCGTCAGCTCACCTGCGATGCGCGCCCCGCCCCCAGACTCCGGGCTGAAAGTGGCCTGGGTGGGGACCGCGCATCAGGACTGCGGGTTCTGCAAACACTGCTCCAGATGGGCGAGCCCCTCCCTTTGCAGAAGTGCTGAGGCAAAGTCCTCCGAGGTGGAGATCCTCCCCAGGCATCTGAGGCTGGAACCTTGAGCCCAGGGACTTCCAGGGCTGAGTTGGTGCCCCTCCTGGCTGCTTGGCCCCAAGCCCTTCACCACCGTAGACTTCGGTTCCCCTTTCTGTTACCTGGTTAAGAACGATGGCTCTGACTACTTGGGGGTCAGGAACCCCTTGAAACTACATGGAAGGGATAGGTCCTTTTTCCAGGTCTGTGGGTGCCCCCTGTGCTCATGGCTGGAGATGGCACTGCAGGGGGTGGTCTGGTCAGACTGTTCAACTGGATGACCCCCTTCCGTCCTCTTCCGGACCTCCTGATGTAGCTACTTTTATTAGCCCCATTTCACGGATGAGGAAACTGAGGCACAAATATGCTTACAAACTTGCCCAAAGTCACACAGCCAGTAAATTGTGGACTGAGTTAGAACCCAGCCTTGGCCAAGTGACCTCATGACTTAAGCCTCAGTTTCCCCTCTGAGAAAATATATCAGTACCAGCCCCTGCACTGATGGGGGGTCAGAGGGGCATGCACGATTGGAAAGCACATAGTAGGTGCTCACTAAAAAGACCTCTGATTTTGACACGCGCAGACGATTGCAGCAGCCCAGCCACCCCCAACCAGGGGCCTCAGCCTACATGTGGGGATCAGGGTGGGCAGCAGCGAGCGCCCAGAAAGTCAGGGAAGCCTCGCGCTTCCAGAGAATGCTCTGGTCTTGCCAAGCTCAGCCTCTTTCTACCCACACGTACTCCGAGGCCCTTGCTCATCACTTCTGCTTTCAGTTTTTTTTCTGAGGCCACACACAGGAGTTTCGTTTTCTTTTCCCCCAGAAAGCTGGTCAGGTCAGGCTGACTAGGCTTGTTTCTGGAGTGTGAACAGCAAACACCCACCCAGCTGACGTGTCCCCTCACAGCTGTGGGAGCACCACATCCAGCCAAGCAAGGACACCCGGCCTCCTTCCAGCCTGTCCTCTCCAAGCCACCTTGCCAACACCTGCCACGGTCCCCACGTCTCCAGGCTCCCAGCCTCTACAGCCAGGATGGCCCAGGCCCCTGGGAACCCTGATGAAACAGGTACTTTTTTTCCTTCTAAGGGACAGTGGGCGCTCCCAGTGGGCTTTGCACTTTTCTTTCCAGCTCCTTTCCTCAGGTAGACGACAGCAATGCTAGCTGACAGTGCTCCGAAGCACAGTGGCCGCAGGGGCCCAGGGGAACCCAGGGTCTGGTCGGGGACCTCACACACCTTTCAGGAGCCCTGGGGGGGGAGGGGGCAAGCGCAGCTCTGAGGCCCTACAAGGGGGACCCTGGGCAGCACCTCTGACACTGGGGTCTGAAGACCTGACCTCACACTCATTTTAAGGAACAACAGAAGTTGCTTTGAGGAGAGGCAGATATGCGAGCCTGCGTTCCCCTGTACCACGGATAACACTTGGCTCCTGGAAGAAAACCCTAGAAAAGCAAACTGTGTATTCTAGAGAGCCTGGGGGCTGTGGGTTGAGGGTGGCTTTGGTTTTTGTCTTCTTGTTTTGTCATCATTAGCTGGTTTATTCCTCACTACAATCATGGAGGTAGCTGCTTTCATCCCCAGTTCACAGGTGGGAAAAGTGAGGCACAGAGAGATACCATGGATGGCAGAGTAGGGGCTCAAACCACGGCCAGAGAACAGAAAAGAGGGCAGGTGGGGGGCTGGGGAAGGGTGCCAGCAGGGTCCCCCAGGGCCCGGGATCATCCCTGGTTTCTGTTGTACTTCCACGAGGGGGACACAAAAGTACTTGTCACTCAGCAGGTGGATTTAACTTCTCCCACCCAGGTGTGCCTTGCCACCCTGTCCCTTACACCTCGTCCGTTTTACAAATTCCCGTTTACAGACACACCAGCCTGAAGACTCAGTCCGCCAGCCCTATGGGCTCGGCCCTCACTCTGATCTCCAACCCCACGACTCCTCTGCTCCTTTGGGGTCAGGTGGGTGGCGGAGGAGGGAGGGGAAGGCGCTCACCCAGGGGCAGGCTTTTCAAGAATCGAAACTCTTTTCAAGACAAGGCAACGTCAGGCTCGCTGTTGATGAGAGGGGGTGCCCGGCCACTGGGGGCTGACCTCGGTGGGTGAACGGATAGAGGCCCCCAGGTGGCCTAACTCAGCCTCACCTGCACCCAGCAAGGACAAACACGTCCCGGTCACAGGGCGAGCCTCAGAGCCCAGCTGCGGGGCCAGACAGTGGATAACCCCTTCCCCTACTAGGGAAAGCCCAGAAGGTGAGAGGTCGGGCTGCTGCCCTGCTAAGGGGCCCCGAGTCTTCCCCAGAAGGACCCTGCTTTACATTTCCTTTGTGTTCTTGGGAGCAGATGTTTCCTGTGAAGACGCTGGGCTGCCGCCCACGGGGCTCCCTCCAGTTCCCCAGGCACTGTGTGTGCCCTGTTCTCGGCTCCCCAAAGAACCACTGGCTTGGGTTTGTGGGAGCCTGTCTGAGAGGAACAGAGGTCGTTTAGAGAGCTCCTTCTCTAGCCTCTGGGATTCTCTTTAGGGTCATTAACCTCAGGTGGGGATATATTGACCCAGAAGGAACTGCCCAGGCCCCGCCCTGGGTCATCTGGACAGACACCTGTCCCTGTGCTGGGCAGACCCACTCAGACACTTGTTCATTCAAATGCTATTTCCTGAGCGTTCACTGTGTGCCCAGCACTGTGCTAGACACCAAAGATAATACAAGGAACCCGGCAATCACAGCAGGGGATCCTTGGGGACCTTCTGCAGGGACCCCCCCACACACACACACACACTCAGGGGCACCCAGGACGGCTCCCCAAGAGAGATGGTGTTTGAGTGAGACCTGGAGGTTGAGTAGATGTTGGGCAGGTGGAGAGGGGGGAGAGTGTTCCTGACAGAGGCAGCAGTGTGTGCAAAGGCCCAGGGGTGAACGACGGGCTGGAAGGAGCATGGCAGGCTGGCCCTCGGGGGCAAGTTCTGGCTGCAGAGCGGAGGGTGGGCCCGAGGGATCCCGGCCGTGGTCGTCTGGGAAACAGTGATGAAGAATCGGAAGGTAGAGGCACGGAAGGGAGAAGAAAAGGTTCGAGGGAGAGCCAGGAGTAAGGTTTCCAAGGCTCTCTTGTAACTGGCCATCGGGGAGGAAGATCCGTTTCTGCGTGTCCATAGCTTCCTGGCTTGGATGAGCTGATGCGCCCCTGATGTGGGCGGAGAGCCCACGAGGAGGGGAAGGCACCGGGGGGAGTCGGAGACAGCAGGCCTCCCAGGCAGGCCCTGTGCCTCCCCCTACTTCTTGCTCTCTGCCCTCAGTCTAGCCCACCCTGCCACTCTCTACGCCCCTCTACTCTGGGGAGGTCTGACGGCTGAGCCTCCCCCCGCTCGCACCAGGGGGAGGGGGCTCACACCAGGCAAGGGATACTCCGAAGGCTGGGGTACCTCCTCTGGGCTGTGTGGCCAAGGTCATTTGGCGTGGCTCCCTCCCCGACCAGTGGTGTCATTGCTCGGGCCCCCGCCCCTCCCTCTGCCCTGGACCCCTCACCCGGGGGTGCCTCCCCTGCCCAAGGGCTTCCAGCCCAGGCTCCATCCGGGCAAGAGTCAGTTCCCTCTCTGCCCCTCTCTCCTCCTCCCAGACCTCGAGCAGAGGATCCTGCAGGTGCTGAGGGATGTTGGCTCCCCCATGAAGTCCAGCCAGTTGGCAAAGGAGTGCCAAGTGCCCAAGAAGAATGTCAACCAAGTCCTCTACCAGATGCTGAAGGAGTCCAAAGTCTCCCAGGAAGGCCGTGCGATGTGGGGCCTGGGCCAGGGTGGGACCAGAGAAGTGGAGCCCGCAGAGCCGGCCCGGCCCAGCCAGGGTAACCTGCCCGCCAGGAGGGAGCAGGGCGGGGGACCCAGCACGGGGACCCTGGCAGCGGACACGCAGGCTCCGGGCCTGGGTTCGAATATGGGCTCCCCAAATATGGGTTCTGCCTCTCGAGGGTGCGCGGCACCCCGTGGCCACGCCTTGTAGATCTGGGGTGGCGAGGAGGGGAGGGCCTCACGCCCGCACCCAGCAGGCTCTCAGCAGAGCATGAGCAGGAGGGGCGCCACGGACGACGGCCACGTGGGGACAGGAGTAGAACAGACTTGGCTTCGAGGGGGTCCCAGAGCTGGCGCTCGACAGGCGCTCCCCGGCCCGCGCACGGCGGGGACGACCCTCTTCCTCTCGGCCCAGAGGCGTGAGTTAGCAGCGAAGCCGGGGGCATGGAGAGCAGCAGGGCAGGCCGGAAGGCAGGTTTGTTTAACTCTAGACTCTGAGTTCCGATCGCCGGCGCACCGGGGCCACCGTGGAGCGGCCCACCTCTGCCCCTGGGGTCCCCGTCCCCTCTGCCGCCCCTCATGCCCCCGCTGCTCTCTCCTCCTCCAGCAGCGCTGCCCCAGCAGGACGTGGCTGCAGCTCCAGAGGAACCTGGCCGTCAGCTCACTAAACAGCGTAAGCAGCCCGCTTGCCCCAACCCTCCTTGGCCACTTGTGATGTTACTCTTGTCCCGTCCCCCCAGAGGTGCCCACAAAGAGGCAGGACTCAGTCAGCACAGTGGAAGCGGCTTGATGGCTGGGCAGGCCCCCTGATCCGTGGCTGCACCGGGCACGGGTGCCTGCCCCGTGCCCGGCACCGTCTGGCGCAGCCAATGTCTTTTCTGCCCCCAAGAACAGCCGCTGAGCGGGGCTGTTCTTAACAGCCACACGTTTCCCATGGGGCCATGGGGCATAGGGGGTCTGGGTCGCCCAAGTTCACACAGCTAGTGAGCAGCGGAGGAGATTCAAACCCGGACTCCTCCTTCTCCACCCGCTGCCTTGCCTCCCAGAGGAAGAGATCTACAGGATTCTGAAAACCCATGGGCCCTGTAAGGCCCTGACCATCTCCCAGAAGCTGGGAAAGAAGACAGCGAGAGAAGTCAACCCAGACTTGTACGCCATGAGGAGGAAGCACCTTCTGGACTTGGATGAGAAGTCAAGTACATGGGCAGTTTATCGGCCAGGTAGGTCCTCACCTGCCACCCATGCCTGGATGGGGCAGGGCAGGAAGAGAAACCATAGCATCCAATACTGGTGGGTGCCCTGCCCGGCACTTTGCCAGCCCCAGGTTCCTTGCCAGACCCTCCCCAAAGCTTGTGGTGGCCTTGCTGATGGGTCCCTAGAAGGAGGTACCAAGAAGGTGGATGTGCTGGTGGGAGTATCCAGGGAGGGCTTCCTGGAGGAGTGACCTGAGGCTGTAGTTGCCGAAGGCAAGGGCCCAGGAGCAGAGGTGTCCCACTCAACTATAGCAGCGCTGGGATGCGGGGCTCAGCCCGAGTTTGCTAACAGTTTTGTCAGCACTTTGCCCAACTTGGAATTTTGAAGCTGCCGAAAGAGAAGGCTGGGCCCAGACACCCAAAGGGTGGAGGCCCGGGTGACGTCTCCCTCAGGCGCAGCAGGCACAGGCCCTAGCATTAAGGTCCACGACCCTGTTCTAATTCCTCTTAAAATCAGGGGGGAAAAAAAAAAAAAAAAAAAGACGAGTTAATCATGTCTCCCGCGTCGATGATATTTGCCTTTATCGACCCTGTCGAAAACGGTAATTTTGAGTATTTTTTTATGGAGGAAGGCCCCCAACAAGGCATAAGAGCCGAGGCCCCACAAAGGTGGGGGGTGGCCCTGCAGTGGAGCTGGCGGAGCCCCAGGCAGGTGCTCACGTGGCCTGTGGGATGATGTACAAGTTCGCGGCGCTCGAGGCGGGGAGGGGCTCCGCATCACAGGCGACATAACACGGCAGCCTCCAGGTTTTAAACACTGGTGGAAAGTCCCCATTCTTCAAAGTGCCATGTGAGCCAAAGGGAGGTTATCCCATGGCCAGAAACAGCCCATGGTCAGCCCCCTGGCAGTCTTCGTGCAGGGGAGAGGAGTCCTGGAGCCGAGTGGTCAGGGGATGCCTCACAGGGGATGACACACGCCGGCTCCTGGGTCCCGCCTTGGATGTCCTGACCGAGGACGCTCAGCGTGGACACGGGGGCGTCTGGGTTTTACACGCTCCGCCAGAGATTTGGTTGCTGCTCCCTGGTATTTGGAAACCCCCGACCTCCAGGGAGGGCAGAGGGCTTGAGTCGAGTATTACTTTGCAAACTTGGCAGGAAGAAATCCGGCCCCTGCAATAATTTACCAGAAAAATCCAATCAACATGATCTGTCAGAATGGACCCAATAACCACATTTCCATTGAAAACTCCGAAAGCATCCAGATTGGACATGGGAATGTCATCGTGAGACCGACAGCCTCTGGAGAGAATGGTGAGTCCTCAGAGAGACACCTGCTCCCTGTAGGTAGGGGTCCCTGCTCCATCTGGGTGGGACCAGAGAGGGGGATGTTCAAGCTCTGAGGAGAAAGGGCAGCTCTCAGATCTCCAAGGTCCTCCCTTTGTGGCCTTCCTGAGAGGGAGCGAGTCTTCCTTCATGCCTGGATCAAACCTCTCCTGCTTTCCCTTCATTCTGATACCTTCTGCCTTGGTTTCAACGGGACCTGATACTTTGCCATGAGAAACATCTCAGTGTTCACGCTCCCTCAGTAGAATGTCCCAAGGTGTCACTGTAGTATTTCGTTTGTTCTGAGACACACTCCCCCCACCACCCCCCACACACATTTTAACATCTTAGAAACTGGGATGCATCTTACCAGCAACATCCTACTTTTGTTAAAATATAGTCTTGCAAAGGAGTGCCTCCTCCGTGCCAGGCACTGGGGCAAGAGGGCACAGGGCCCCTCAGAGAGCAGCCGTGGAACACCAGTGGCAACATCAGCCCAAAAGTTGCTGTCCTCCCTGTGACCCGGAGAGAGCCGACGCCTCCCTCCCCACCCCCGACTCTGGGTTTCAGTTTCCTCAGCGGTGAAATGAGGAACTTTGTTTTAGAATCTAGGTCAATGTCTCCCCAACCTTAGTCCTCTGGCCTCTGCCCTCCCCAATTTGGGCCAGGCCCATGTCTGATTATTTACTTAACATAGTTAAATGGCTTATCTTTCTATTCTAGTCAAATTTATTTTTTTTAAGATTTTATTTATTTATTTGACAGAGAGAGATCGCAAGTGGGCAGAGAGGCAGGCAGAGACAGAGGGGGAAGCAGGCTCCCCGTTGAGCAGAGAGCCCAATGGGGGGCTCGATCCCAGGACCCTGAGATCATGACCTGAGCCGAAGGCAGAGGCTTAACCCACTGAGCCACCCAGGCGCCCCTCTACTCAAATTTATTTTAAAGTTAGCTTTTACAGCCTGACCTTAAGTTTAAAACCAGGAAGTTTACCATAAAGATAAATACCGAGAAGAGAAAACTGGATGCCCCAGCTCGGGGTGTTGAAGATAGGCCGGCACCCAACGAGACTCACCCTGGTGGGTTCAGAGGACTGAGAGCCTGAGGGAGCAGAGGCTGTGCTCACTGACTGACTGGATTTTCCAGTGCCCCAGGGACACCCCAGGGGACCCCCAAACAAACCGTACTATTGGGCCCACCTGCTCTTCATCAATAGCCTGAAACACTCATTCCCATCCGATAGAACCCACCAAGAATTCAGAGGCCAGTCTCTATCCAGCCAGGACTTTGTGTGTGTAGGGGGGAGGGGGCTTCAGAGGCTGGGGGTCTGAGGTCATGTTGCTGTGTCCCCTGCTAGGCTCCATGGCTCCCCTCCACCTCCCCCCAGTGGCACCAGCTGACCCCTCATCTCAGACATCTCCGGCTGCAGCCTGGGGACCCCAGGACATCTGCTTGGAGAAGTCTGTGCTCAGACGGGTACAGATGGGACACGGCAACAACATGAACCTCAAGAGTGCCCCGGCCAAGGACCCTACAGCCCGCAGGCCCTCGATCAGCCCCCCAGGTAACTCAGCCTGCCCCTACCCCAGCCCACCCCATCCATCTCCCCACTGGACAGAACTTGAGCCATTTTTTGCTGGGAGAGAGGCATGATGGGAAATTCCTTTCCTTCCACCGGGAGGCTGTCTACACAGTGGAGCAGGTGTGGCTCCAGAGCCGGCCCTTGGGGTCCTGCTCCCTGCCCTCCACCCTCCCCAGGAAAACCTGTATCCTCTGTATGACAGGCGTGGACCAGGTGAAGCAGGGTCAGAGGAGACGGCCAGCCTGGAATGGCATCTAAGGAGGGGGCAGGAGCCATCTGAGTACCTGGTGTCCTACTGAGTGCTGTCCACAGGGACCAGAGAGCCCAGGCTGAGTCCTCTGGTAACCCGGAGACAGGCTGGGGCAAAACAGCAGCGAGGCAGGGACGCCCGGAGGAGAGTTTCCAGGAAGGAGAAAAGGAAATGAGTTCAGGGAGTTGCATGGGGTCCAGCCGCAGGGGTCTGCGGTGACCCGAGGGGACACAGGAGCGTCAGGAGGAGGGGGACTGTGTGCAGCTCTTGTCTGAAGTTTGGATGGGAAAGGAGCCAGGTGGCAAGGGCTGGGGACTGGCTGTGACCACGAGGAGGCTTTAAGCGCAGGTTGGAGGTGGTGTCCTGGAGCTGCGGGGAAGCCAGCAGCAGAGACGGGAGCGGGCGGGGGCGGGGAGGGCAGAGGTGCTCGAATCCCGTGGAAGGGCACAGACGGAGCCAGCGTCCATGCCGGCGGACCTGGGTGGCAGAGAGAGCCGGCAGCCCGGCGGTGTGCAGAGGTGCTGTGGGAGGCAGCCTCTCGGCCGTGGACCGAGCCTGGCCTGGCTTCAGGGAGGAGAACCGGCCGGGGAGAACTTGAAAGCCAGGCTGGGGGGCGTCAGGGCTCAGGGCCGCCATCCAGCTGCTCTTGCAGCCCTCCTGACGTCTCTGTCTTTGGCTGACCCACAGTCTGTGCCCCCACGGATGGCCCAGAAGCTTTGTTCGAAATTCGAATGCCCAAACCAGGACCTTCTGCTGAGGAGGAGGTGGCCCAGAGAGTCCGTATCCGTTCATGCTTCCTTGAGGACACCGCCATCGGCAACAGCAACAGAATGACTGTCAGCTCGGAGACAGCTGGTCCAGAAGGAGCTGTAAGGCCTGAGGACACCAAGAGGGACCCTGGGGAGCCAGACAAGGATGCAGGTGAGCCTGGGACAAAGTGAGCCCCGTGTTCTCTCTCTCTCTCTCCCTCTCTCTCATCCACGCATCCGTCTACTCATCCGCCCATCCGTCCGTCCATCCTTGCGTCCGTCCGTCCGTCCGTCCCCCCATCCCCCCCATCCCCCCACCTACCCATCCATCCATCCATTCATCAACAGTCATTCTCGAACCTCCCATTTCCGAGAGTCTGGACAGCAACAGAGGGTCATAGCAGAGAACAGCCCTGGAGATAGTGTGTGGGGGCAAGTATTTTCCGCCAAGTGGCCTAGCCCAGCATTTAGCTCTGAGCCTCCATTTCCCCATCATGACCGAAGGATGGTAATTGCCTGTGGCTCCTGGTTGTGGTGAGGACTGGGGGAGCTCTGCAGGCAAAGCTTGGCCCCGTGCGCAGCCCACACATGCCTCCAGGCATCGAGAGGTCCTTTTACCACTGGTGTTGTTTTAGGCGTCGTGGCAGGCGCTGGGGTGCCACAGCGAGTGATGGTCCCTCTCGGAGAAAGGATACTTTGTTGCAGCAAAGAGACCCTCTAACCAGAGTGGCTCCCACCTGCGGGAGGCTCAGCACACAGGCGAGGGGGGCCGTCCAGGCTGGCGGGAGGTACAGAACCCGGGCTCTCCCGGGCAGCTCTGCACACATCTGGGGACATAGACGCTACAGAGGCCCAGCCATCCGCCTTCCATCGAGCACACGCACACCACTCCCGGCCTCAATCCATGGGCTTGCTCTTGGCCTCCAGAGGGGCTGGGAAATGGCACCTGAGCCTGGCTGAGACTCAGGAGAAGGGGCTTCATGGCCAACAGCTGGACGCCCAGCACAGCTCCTAACCCCTGGTTGTGGAGGCAGGCGACAGAAGCAGGAACGAGGTGGCGGTGGCCGAGGGAAGGTGCATCCGGTAGGCGGAAGAGTGTGGGCGGCAAGCGAGAACAGGATAGTGGGTGAACAGAAGTGTGAGTGCGACCTGTGCACGCGTCGGGGATGGCAGAGGCCAGAGCCTGGTGCCACACCATGGTGGGGACGTTGGCCTCCATCCCACGGCTGTCAGGAACCACAGAGGGGATGTGGGCACGAGAGGCATGACGGGACTTCTGCCTTCAGAACGAAGGAAGGATCGGGAGGAGGGCCGCAGCTCCCGACGCTGGGATTTGGAGGAAGGAGTCGTGCCGTCGCCCCCCCCCCCACGGTTAGAACACCTAGTCTAGACCTTGCCAGCATCCACCAGCCGGCACCACAGGCCTCTGGGCACTTGTGCTGGACGCCAAGAGTGTCTTCCCATCCTGATGACCATGTCCTTGAACTTCCAACAGCGAGAGGAGGCCGTCGAGAGAAGGTGCCCTCTTCCCCACTTCCCAGAAACCTCTACGGAGGCCCACAGGGACCCTGGGGGTGGGGGGCCCCCACCTGGTCTTAGGTGGAACCAGCCAAGACTCCTCTTTGGGGGAAAGAAACACAGCCCTCTGATTCTGAAAGATAGCGAATGCCCCCTCCGTTGTCCCTCTCCAAGGAATCAGCAGTGGCGCTGACAAAGCCTTTTTCACTCTGCACTTCTACCCACCCTCCTCACTGGCCTGAGGAACACCTGACTTCTTACTCAGGTGACGCCCATCCTAGGACGTGGAAGGCCCGGCAGGTCTTCCTCTTGGGGGAAATGGATGGTCAGGGTCTGTCAGTGCCATGGAGGGCAGCACCCTCTTTGGGGTCTCTGTGAGCTGAGGCTCCTGGACAGGCTGTCAGTAGGGGTGCCGGCAGCTCCCAGCCCCCAGCTGCTTGGCTCGCTGCGGTGACACCCTGATGGGATTGGGAACATGACTTTGGGGACCCAGTGCAATACGGAAAAGGGGCCCCTGATTCAGCTTCATCAGAATTTCAAGACAGAGCCGAGCTTTGAACGGAGCCCAGGCTCCCTCTGAACATGGGCCCAGGCCACGTGTCCGTGAAGCTGGCCCTCCTTGGAGCCTTCTGGAACAGGACCCTTCCTCTAGTCCGTACCCACCCCCCAAGTCACTCAGACCCTTGAGTCTTCCCGGAAATAATGCTGCAGCCACCTTAGACCTTCTTCTGTCTTTCCTCTACTGGGAAGAAGAAGTTCATTCCCTTCCCAGTTCTGGCCCTGCCCTTGCCCTAAACCACTCCTTCACCTGGACGCACAGCCGTGAACAAGTCAGAGAAACATTCCGGGGACCAAGACAGGCAGCTCACAAAGCAATCAAGCCTTTTGAAGAAAGCCGGGCACCGTAAAACAAACAAACAAACAAACAAAAACAATAAAACCTCGGAGGGGTGGGCAATGCCATGATGGGCGAGGCGCTGCCTTGATGGGGGCAATCAGAGAAACCTCCAGGAGGAGGTGGCATCTGAGGGGGAAGCAGCCAGCCAAGCAACGATCGGGGAAGGCGCTGCGGGTGGAGGGGACAGCACGTGCAAGGATCCTGTCCAGAGTCCTGCAGGAACCTAGGGAGCACGAGGGAGCGCGCTCTGCCAGCTGGGCTCCTCCGAGCTGGGAAGCCCAGAAGAAAGGTCTGGATCTTCTTCAAAGTGCACTGGGGAGCCCCTGGCGGGTGTTGAGCAGGAGCAAGTGTTAAAGTCTCACCGAAGACCGTGAGGGGACAGAACCAAGGGGGTCCTGGGGGAAGACGGGAGCTACTGCGCCGTCCAGGTGAGAGCGGGCGGGGTCTCGGAGATGGGTCCCCAGTGAGCCAGGCGGCTTCAGTTATTTGAGACAAGGGGGCCCCTGTGTCCCTTTGGCAACAGCTTCTCTTTCCGGGATCTTCTCTCTAAAGGTGCAGAGCCTAGAAGCCAGTTCCCTCACCACCGTGACCAGGCTCCCCCCGGCAACAGCGACGTCTTGACCTTCATCTCCGACCTTGAAGCTGTGACTCTTGAAAGCGGGGATCCCCACACTACAGAAGACAGCAGCCAGGTGGACAGAACCCCAGACATGGACTCCCGGGGGCAGGTGGAGACCGGAACCAACAGCCAGGCTCTCTCAGGAAGAGCAGGCAGACACCAGTGAACCCCTGGCCCTGTGCCTTCTGTGCTTCATAAACGCTGTTTTCCACCTTCTTGCCTCCTGACACGTGGCTAGCGAGAGTCTGCACTGGGGCTGGGCCTGGCCTGGGGCTGGGCAAAGGCACCTCTGTCCACTGCCTCCCTGGCTCCCTTCCATCATGGCTGTCCATTCTTCCCTCACTCAAGACCTGACTTCCTCAAGGCCCATTATGGCTGCCTGATCTCTTTCTCACCTGACCTTTCTAGAACCTTCCTACCTCCACTTTGATCTCTCAAGATTTCTTAGCTGAACTTCCAGAGAATAAATCCCTCCCTCAAGGCCCCAGTGGAAATCGCTGGCTAGCCCGTGGGTCAGGTGACCTGTGCTGGCCAACTGTTAGGGACAGTTTGTCACACACCAACATGGCGCTTGTGGGTGGGCTGAGTTCCCTTGGTAGGCTTGTGGTCACAGTGGCATTTCTAGAACAAAGAATTGGGGTGGGGTCTGGGGGACACTTGGGAAGGAAGATAGAGAAGGACAGAGGGAGGTGGTGGTCAGCCAGGCAGGACCACTGTGGAAGGGGACTTCATCTCCACTCGTTACGTCCACATCACACACAGCTACGTGTCCACTGCCCTTCCCAAGGCCTCACCTGTACTTCACTCTCTTCTGTGTTTCCTCCTCTGGACCAGGGTCTTCCAACGCCCAGGAGCCATGTCCCTTGGTGGACGGAAGGGCTGGCTCATCACAGAGCCTCAGTAAAGAATGTCATTGAACAACCCTTTTTCTCTTTTCAATGTGACTGGGAGGGTGTTGAGATCCTTGACACACTGATCAGTGGCTGGGCCAACACACAGCATTTATGGTATGTCCCTTAAAGGGGAGTCCTAAGGCATTGTTGGAGCCCCTGGATCCTGTGATTCCTGAAGCAAGCTCTATCTTTGCACTTGTCCATTAGATGAGCTGATGTGTCTGTCCCCTTAGTGTGGAAGTCAGCTCCAGTCGATTTCCCTTTTCTAGCGTGGCCTGTCCCTCTCACCTCTGCCACCCCCTTTCTTTAGCTCAGTGCGACTCAGCCCGCAGGTTTCCGCTGCCGCGTGACTTCATCCAGGACAGCTTCTCAGGCTCTCCTTCCAGCCTGTCTCTTCTCCGCTTCTGAGGCTCCTGTGTTCCCCCGACAAACCCGTGTCTCACTGCCCTGGCATTGCCTGGCTACTCGCCCCTCTCTCCATATTCACCAAGGCTCATTTGGCTGTAGATGACAGAAAGCTGCGACCCACTTCATACAAAAGGGGATGTGCTGGCTCTTCTAACAGACACAGGTCCAAGCACAAACCTTGCTTCAGGAACGTCTCCATCTGGGAAGTCCGTGTCTTAGGACTCAGCCTCCCTCTTTCCATCTCTCTGCTCTGCTTTCCTCTGTTGGCAAAGATGGGGGAGCCTCCAGGCCCCCCGGCCACCCTCTTAGTTGCCCAGTGGAAGGACAGGCTTCTTTCCAAAGGCAAAAGCCCGGTTGGATGGCTTTGGTCACATAACCTTCTCTCAGCTGGTGACTGGCCGACTGCTATCACGTGATCTATCCCTGGCTCCAGGATGGGGGTCAGCCACCCCATCACCTGCCTCAAGGACAAGGGATGGGCAGTTCTCAAAAGTTACAGAAAGGGGATGCTGCCCGACCGGCGAGACGCCCAGAAGTCCACTGTGTCTCCCCCAGCATCAGCCAGCGAAGTTGCCAGGCACAGGAGCCTTGTCTCTTCACACTGCTTGTACCCCCAGTGTATGCCCTTCCCGGACAAGGCCCTGGAGCTCCCAACGGAGGGAGACAAAGCCCCAGCCCATGGTGCGCTGCTCAGAGTCAGCGGGAGGGGTGGCCATCGCCACGGTCCCAAGCAGCACTAGTCACAGTGAATTAAGGGAGACAGAACAGGGGCCCACAAGCTGCCTGGAGGGTCCAGGAGGCTCCTGGGGGAGGAGAAAACCCCAGATCTCATTCCCCTCATCAGGCAGAGGGAAGTGGGGGGAGGGGATGGGTCCGGTGTTGTAGGCAGGGGCGCAGCCCAGGCAAACGCATAATGGTCAGAGCAAGAGGACGGATGCAGAGCACCGGAGCCGAACGCCTGGGTGCTGGTGGAAAGCGCACGCAAAGGAAACCAGGGCGAGGCCGGCTGGCGGGAAGCAGGTGCCAGCCCACGTGCCCGGGAGCTAGGACTTGACACTGCTCTGTAGGAGTCCCCCATGCACACGTCTTCCAGGGAGGACTGGGCAGGTGTGCCGGCCAGGGACGCTGGACTCCTGAGGAGGGGGCGTCTTGTTCCCTGGGCTGGAAATGCCGCCTACTGGGGGCAAAGTTAGTTCTGCCGGCATGTCGGCATGTCGGGTTGGGGCCCCAAAGCATTCCCTCAGGGGGTATCCAGTTTGCAACTCACCAGCAGGTATGAGAGGCTTGAGAGGGGGTTTGGCTCACTCCTCCTGGCATTGTCTTTCCTCTGCGGTGAGCTGAAGGCGGCTCGCCTCGAAGTTTGCCCGAGGCCTGTGGTTGACCAGGCCATGTCAGCGGATTATTGAAATGCAGCCCCGAACTCAGACTCAGCCCACATCTCCTGCCCCAGCCAGAATACTCATCTTTCTGCGAGATTTCCTCTCTCTGTATAATTAATTTGTCATAAACACGCTGACAAAGCATTGCCAGCGGTTAATGGGGGCTGGAGGTGAAGGTCGGCGCTGGTCTCTTCAGGAAGGAAATTAACTAGCTCCCATTAGCTGGCAGGGGATGATGGAGTCCGCCCATCCCCCAGCCCTTTGTTCTCCCCAGCTCCCCAGCCACCCCCCCTTCCTTCTGCCATGATACGTGCAAACAGAGCCCGCCGCTCCCCGGAGCTGAATGGGGATAGTTTGCTACATGACAGTTAGAGGTGATTTTCCCAAGCCACCAGGACCTGCTCACAAATGCAATTCTGTTTTCTCCTCCCAGCCTCTCTGCTAGTCTCAGGGTGAGCCCAGGTGGGACTCTTCCCCTGTGGGGCTTTAGCAGGCAGCCAAGATTAGAGGCTTTGAGCAAGAAAGGATCTAGAGAATAATTCAGGAGCGTTTGGGTGGCAAATGACAGAAACTTAGCTCACCTAGGCTTAAAGAAAGAATCTATTTGCTCATGCAACTGGGAAATCAAGAGATGGCTTCAGGAATGGCTGGCTCCAGGGGCTCAAGCATTATCTTTCAGGCCCCTCTCTCTCCATCTTTCTGAGAAACTCTCTTCTCTTGCTGCTAGCTACACAAGCTTAGGGCCTGCCAACTTAGCAACCCCAGCAGAAAAGGAATTCTTCATGCCAAATAATGCTGGTAGAATGTCCCGGGGAGGGTTCTCATTGCTTGAGCATGGATCACATGCTTGCCTGAACTTGTAAGTGGAGCCCATCCCCGGAGCCAAGCCTTCCAGATTCTGAGTCAGATTTCTGCAGCCCTAATGATACACCCATGGTCTAGAGGCACATTCAGCCCCACCAGCCTCTCCGCTTTGATGGGTGAGACCAGAATGCCACCCAACCCATGGGCAGCCGCACTGCCGCAGCTGAGAAGAAGGACAGAACCAACATTTTGTGTTCTGTGGAAAGCTCCTCCTACAAAGTGTTCTGTGAATTAAGAGTTCCCTGGGCAAATAAACTGGGGGAAAGTGGTAGCCAGCCCTGGGCGAGCCTCAGGAGCCCATCACCAGAGAGGTAAAGGCTCAGAAAGGTTAGACAATTGCCCAAGGGGTAGAGACAGGATTGGAACCCAGGCCACTGGGCTCCTAAGCCAGTGCTCTCACCCCTGTTGCTGAAGGAGAAGTTTGGGACTCAAAACCTGGCCAGGCTTTCACCGCCTGGCTTCACTTTTCTGTGCCACATTCGCTCTTGCCCTTCCGCACCCCCACCTCGGACCCTATGGCTTTTGCTGCCATCAGTGAGATCTCTACCAGCTGCTGGAGAAGCAGCCAAGCCTTGAAAAGATCACCAAGCCCAGAAGGCAGGGATGTAGGATAGCGGATGGAGGCCTGGCTGCCCCCGGCTGGGGCTTTGAAACCCCAAGAGGCCGCCTTGAGACAGCACAGCCAACTCTGCCTCCCGGTGGGACATGTCTGGTTCAGGGACCCAGCGTCTGAGACAGAGGCCCTCTCTAACCGTGTGACCTCACCCGCAGGTGCCCATGTCACTGTGCTGAGCCTCGGCCTTCTCATCCGCAGAATGGGCCGGCGAGGCAATCACGGCAGGTTGGCTGGAGGCTCAGAGGAAAAGGGGCAGGTGGGGGCGGGGGGGCACGCAGCTGGCCGGGCCACACGGGCGGAACACTCAGTGCGGGGTCCGGCCACGTGCTTCCCCACTGCGGCCCACTTTACCCACATCCTCTCGCTGCCGGGGCCGTGGGCCAAGTCTGGAGACATTTCTGGTTGTCACGGGGGCAGAGCCTGGAAGAGGTTTCCTGCTACTCTTGGAACAAATTGCCATCAGGTGGTTTAAAACCAGCTTATCTCACAGCGCCGGAAGTGAGGCGTCCCCCGCGGGCCTCGCTGGCTGAAGCTCGGGGGCGGCTGGCAGGACTGGCTCCTTCTGGAGGCTCCGAAGACAATCCGTCCCTCGGCCTCTCCAGCTTCTGGAGGCCGCCTGCGTTCCCTGTTCGCGGCCCGCCCTTCACCCTCCAGCCAGCATCGCTGCATCTTGCCGTCTGCATCTCTTTCTCAGGCTCCTTCCTCTTCTAAGGCCCCCTGGGATGCTGTGGGTCCGCCCGACCACCGGGGACCACCCCTCCTCAAGATCTCAGGTATGTCTGCAAAGTCCGTGTCACTGAGTAAGGTGACGGGGTCCCAGCCTCTGGGGACTGGGGCATGGACGTCATCGGGGGACAGCATGCTGCCACCACACTGAAGCAGGCCAGCCCCCACAACAGAGTCACGAAGCCCAGAACGTCTGCAGAGCCGGGCTGAGTGAGCCCATCGTAGAGGATACCTTTTCCACTCTTAGCATCATGGAGATAAAAGAACAAGTGGGCTGTGGCATCACAGCCCCAGGTGTAACCCGAGTTACCTCAGGCGAGTCCCCGCAACTCTGAGCCTCAGTTTCCTCCTCTGTAAAGTGGGCAGAAATAAGGACAGCCCTTCATGCCCAGAGTTCCTTGTGAGGTCCTACATTGTGACTCTTGGTCTAGGGAGCATCTAACAAATGCTGATATCTGGGCCCACCCCAGACCCACTGAGGACAGTCTCTAGGGGTACGGTCTGGGCACGTGGGTTTTTAAAAGCTCCTTCCACGGGTCTAAGGAGCCCCCTCCTCGCTGAGATGTCCAGAGCTGCCCCCAGCCGGACACCCGGACACCAGTGGGCCACAGCCGTAGTTGTAACCCCAGCAGCCCCCTCACCCAGCGCCAAGCCCTGGCCGGCCTCTGGGGCAGGAGGGCATCTGGAAGGAGAGAAGCCAGAGAGCCCAGCGGTCCTCAGCTCTCCCAGCCATGGGCAGCCGCGAAGCCCGCGCTGTTTTCACCGCCTTGGGCCGAGCGCCCTCTGCTGGCCGCGGGCTGGTGGTGGCTCGCACTGAGCTTGGAACTTCCAGGGTCTCATCCCGCCCGGACCAGGCCAGGGTGGGGACGCGGACCCATTCCCTCCCCCAAGAGCGGCCGCACACACAACGCTTTGCCTGTGGTTTTGGGTGGTGCCCCAAACCCGTGCACAGATCCCAGGTTAAATTCCTGCTCTGCCTTCTCATCTGGGTCTCCCTTCCCATGGGCGCCAGCGCCCCACAGGCAAAACCCCAGTGCCCTGCAAGAGCTGATCTCTTCCACAGGGAGCGCCTCTGTAAGCGGGGGCCCCTGGGACCGCCAAGGCTCTTGCTTGCAACCCCTACCGCAGCTGCCTTCTTTAGACTCCTGGTGTAGAAACTCACTGAATCCTTCCGTGCTGTTCACGAAGAAAGGATTCTTAGCCCTTTCACGTGGACGAACTACTGGGGCACAGAAGAGGTGGAGACACAGCCCCGAGGTCACACAGCCAGGGAAGCACCTGCTGGGGTTACACCGAGGGGACAGAGCGAGGGAAGACAGTCCTGATGGGGCTGGAAGGAATCCTCCGTACGTAGAAGGCCACATCACGCTTGGGAGACGCCTCCCGTCTGAGGGGTGGGGAGCTGGGGTGGGGGTGACAGCCTCTGCGAACACGCAGCCCACGTGTCCTCACACTGACCAACCACGCAGACGGACACCCACAGGTCTACGTACAGGGTAGGGCTGAAGGGAACAAGCCCACGGCCACTCTGGAGTCAAACTTCAGCCCCCCCCCCCCACTCACCAGCCATGTGACCTTGGGATGAAATCAGCATCTGGCTCAGAGGAGACCCCGTATGGCTGGCTTGCCCCACCACGTTCTGACGCACCCACGCCATGGAGCTCCCTCTCCGTCCTCCGCAAATTGTACCTGACCATCAGCTGGGACAGGACAGAATCCTGAGCCTCTCGCCGCTAGTGAGGCCCGTCCGGGCCTGGCGGGCAGCAGCCTCCCCGCTGGGCCTGCAGGCAGTATTTTGCAGAGCTTACCTATTTAACCTCACAGCGGCCCTATGAAATGGATGCACCGGATTTTGCCCATTTCACAGACAAGAAGACTGAGGCTCAGGGGCGTAAGCAACTTCGAGCAGACTTTGGGACATTGGGAGGCTGGGGTGGGCGCCATGAGGCTTGCTTCCAAATGTGGGTTTATCAAGACTCCCTTCGCATCACAGCACCAAAGGCTTTGAAGTTTCAACCTTCCTTGAGCGCAGCGAAAACAAAACAAAAAAATTCTGGAAAACTCACTTTGCTCTTCTAAAGGCAACCGCTCAGCCACCCCGAGTCAGCCCCGGGCTGCTCCCCCAGGGTGCGCACTGCCGCTCGACTTATGTTGTACAAAAACAGTCACTGACAGGAGGCCTGCCACCCAGTGCGCGTGGGGACAGGCCCAGCAGGCCACAGGGCTCTCCGTGGGGCACGATTCATGTTTTGGATGAGAGACTAACTGGACGGTTGGAGGACACTCTGAAGGGAGTCAGTGCACACAGGAGGCTCACTCTGGGTGTGAAATTCCAGGCGGCCAGTTTCTTTCGGCTTTATCCGGGTCTCCGACTTCGTCTGCAGGGCACTGGAGCTGACTGGGTGACTCCACACATCTCCAAGAATGGAGATACCGGTGCAGACAGGCCACCTGTGCCTTGGACCCCGTCGGTGTGGACCCGGACCGGAGCCATGGCTCTGGCCACCAGGTGGCGCTCCCGATCTTTTTTTGCAAACTGAGCCCAGGCTTGCCACTAACTGGGCAGTGGGACAGGGGGTCCAGGATCCACTTCTCTGCCTCAACTCAGCCCAGGACCCCTGGGGCACGGGCTAGTTCTTGAGGTCCTTTCCAGGGCTGGAACTTTACATCTACAGACCCCTGTCCCCATCCTATCCCTGCGAGCAAGGGTGACCACTCAACACCTGTCACCGCCAGCCCAGAGGTGTGTGTCCTCGAAGTCACCTTTGGGATCCTTTTTGTCCAGTCCCTGCAGGGGTCAGTGGGGTCTGTCTGTCCTAGCCCCTTCTGTCCTGGGGAGACACTTGATCCTGTGGGTCTCCTGCGTCTTCATGCCACCCGGTCACCCCAGGTCCGTGTCTGGAGCCCCGACAGCTCTTGTCTCTTACTGCTTGTCTCTTTACATCTTTCTGATTTTCCGTCTCTGTGTCTCTGTCTCTGTCTCCCTCACACCTTCGCCTCCTAAAAGATGACACATTCATTCCAGCAAAGTCGCAAATACCCATGTATCTGTGTAGGCAGATTCTCGGGCCCCATCCCTGCAAAATTCAATCCATTGGGCCAGGCTGTGGCCCAGGAATCTGCATTTCATGTAAATATCCTCAGACTTTCCCCTGCTGAAAACCCTCTGTGGTTAGCTCCTAAGCTGCTACGGAGGCCTGACCTAACCCTGCGGACGCTCTTCATCTCCTGACCTTTCAGCCCCCCTCCCTAGTCCCAGCCTCAAGAAACTTGAACTGACTGAAGTCTTCCTGCCCCAGGACCTTTGCACATGCACTCCCTCTGGCTTCCTTTCTCCATCTTTTCTGGCTGGCTCATTTTCAGGGTCTCACTTCAAACATTTCCTCATCAGAGAGCCCTCCCTGTTACGCAAGGGGTCTCTGTCACAGCCCCTGAGCTATGACGTTGCACCCAGAGCAACCCGCTGTCATTTTATTTCCTTCTTCCTTTAATTAGTCTCTGTTCCTGGATGACCCTCAGCTCCAGAGGCATGTGTCCTCTGTCAGTCCCTCTGCTGTTTCCTCAGTGACTAGAACGTCTGGCCAGCACAGAGATACAATGCAGGTATCATGAATAAATGAATGAATGAGCTCCCACTCGTGGTGACAGATGTCCTGTGGGAGCTGGAGACCTGGACAAGCAGCCTATCATTCAGACCCTTTCAAGGCCTGGCCCCACCACGGGCCTTCATTCCCTTACACCTTGCCTCCCTTGGCGGCTCCCAGACCTGATGACCCCAGTCCAGGAAGACCCCCTTCCAGCCCCTGCCCTTCACTTGGCCGCCCTCCCCTCCCAGCTCCACAGAGCTCTCACTGTCAAGGCTCCACCCAACCTCCATCTTCACCCTGAAGCCTTTTGGGTCCCTTCCCCAAATCAACATTTGCCGCTCTGTCCTCTATGGGTCCCTTGGGGTTCAGCCCCAGGCAGCTACTGCCCTCTCAAGGGGCCTCGCCATACAGGAACCCAGGCTTCACTGACCACCCTTGGACGCCAGAGTGGACTTCGGAGATGCCGGCCGATGCCCCCCACGGCCCAGAGGTGCTGCCCCTGTGGCGTAGGTGTGGCCCGGGAATCAGCATTCCCCAGCCCCTTCCCCCAGAGAGCTGTTGCAGGTTGGAGCGGGCTGGGCCTGTGACCCCCATCACACTGAGGCCAGGGCCGATGCGGGCGGGGCCCAGAACACAAGAGTTAGCAGCTCCCCAGTCAAGACCTCTCGGTCCACCTTGTCCTGAGGGCAGAGGCTTGGCCCCAGAGCTGCCTTGGTGGTTCAAACCCTGCCCAGGCTGTGCGGCTGTGGGCAAGTAGGCCACCTTCTCTGTGCCTGGTTGCCCCTCTCCACTGAGCTCGCAGGCTGCCGGGGGGACTCAGGGAGCCTGACCCCTGAGTTCTGGACTAGGCCTGACAGAAGTCAGTCTTGGAGCCGAGAGCAGGCGCAGAGTGAGACACTGTTTCCCCCCAGCCTCGATCAGGCACCCGAAGAGCCGGTGGGCGGGCAGGTGACCCTCCGAGCCTCGGGCTTCCGGTCTGTAACTCACGATCCTTGTCCATCCTTGACCTCACACCTGGGCAGAAGCGGGGGACTCAGCTCAGGCCTCATTCCTGCCACTCACCGGTGAGCTCCTAAAGGTAGTGTCCATGCTCTCCCCACAGTGGCCAGGCTGTGGTCCCTGCCCCCTCGTCTCCTGGTCTCTGTGTCCGGTCCCGTGGTCCTGTCCCCTTCCCTGTGTGAGAGCAGACTATGATCCCTGCCGTGGCCACCATAGCCAAGCTGCATCTCAGACTCCCCAGGGCCCCGGTCGGGCCCGCAAAAGATGAGGGTTCATGGAAAACCCCTCACTGTCCTCACCTACTTCCCTCGGGCCCACTGCCAAGCGCACCCGCGTGGGGTCAGCCCATGGGCCTGCACGTGGCCAGCCCGGCAGCCTCGTGCAGGGCCCTCACTCGGTCCTGGGGTATTTACAGCGACCCGGGTCTCAGTCCACGTGCTGACGTTGGGGCCTGGTGACTGCAGGAGTCACCGGGTTAAGCATTGATTTTTCCAGCTGATTCTGGCTTCTGGGCAGGGGACATCTACGGGAACGGCCAAGTCCAAAGACTTGTCCTGACTGAGCTGGGGGCTGCCCTCCTGACCCTGCCCTGCCCTCTCCCTTTGCTGACACTTCAGGCCCAGACCTAACGTCCCGTCTGCCCTCGACCCCCAGAATCCAGACTCAGCCTCGCTGCCTGCACAGGCCAAGCACGCCCCCCGCCCCTGCGCCCCGGCTGTCCTGAGGTGGTCCCACCCATGCTGGGCGAGAAGGGGACGTCCTCAGAAGCGTCCTCAGAAGCCAGGTCTGGGTCTTAACCCAGGAGCAGGAGAGGGCTCGGCCAGGTGACTGTGTGTCCCCAACCCCTGCTCACCCCAGTCCTCCCCAGGACTCAGCAGATCTCCCTAGAGAAGCCTCCCAGGGAGGGTCCCAGCAATGTCACTTGTTAGAGCCTTCACACCTGCTTGTTCACCCATTTCCAAAGCTATCCGGTCTGGCCACGACCATCTTTCTCTGGACGGAGCAGCAGCCTCCCCACGGACCCCCAAGCCCTCTCCATCCAGCCTCCGGGGCTCTGGGGAAATGCAGCCGCTGCCGCGACCCTCACTGGCTGACCACTGGCCCCAGGACCAGCCGGACCTGGCCCCCAACCTTGACCGCTGTCTCCCTGCTCCCCTCTCAGCTCTGCTCACCAGACTGGCCCGCTACCTCAGCGGGCTGGACGGGCTTCGGCCTCGCACTTTCCCCCGGCTTCTAAATGTTTCCCCCCACAGGGTGTCCTTCCTGCTTCCTCAGGGGGCTCCAGGCTGCAGCTCAGGGGTCCCTCTTCCAGGCAGGAGGCTGCTGCCTCTGGCCCTCTGACAGCAGCCCTGACCCCCACAGAGGGGCCCCAAACCCCTCTTGTGTTGTGTGTGGCTTTGGAATTGGCACCCACCTGCTGGTTGGTCCCCACTGGAAGCAGCTGGGTCGGGCCAGCATGGACCTGGAGGGACAGGGGCTGAGGCAGGGGGTGGGTCCAGCCCCCCACCCAGCTCTCCTAGGCGCAAACCCCACCCCGTGTTGCTGCCCTGTCTCCTCCCCAGGGAAGCCCCCTCCCCTCCACTCCAGCTGGGCCCCGGCCTCCGATTGGCCTCCGGGATCTGCACATGCCCACGAGTCCCCACCCACCCTGTGTACCACGTCATGGGGGGACTGGTCACTGGACTGGCGTTGCTGAGGGGCATGTGCCCTTCCCCATCTCCATCCCAGGCCTGTCCCACACTCGGCCCAGAGGTGGCTGCCGGGCTCAAGTTCAGGCTGTGGTTCCAGCCTGCTCTGCCAACGTCAGTGGGGGCCCCTGGGCTTGGAGCACACCTCACTGAGCCTCAGTGTCCACCCCACCGCCCCGAAGTGGAGGTGCTGACCGTGTCTCGCACTCAGAGGGCCCAGACCTGCATCAGCAGCTGCTAAGCGCTCAGGTCGGCGCCTGGGGTGTGCTGAGCGCTCAGGGAACACAGGGGCCTCTTTATCTTGCTGTCCTGTACCGTGGTCTCATTTCTTTATTTTCTATCATGTCGGCAGCCAGCATATCCCATACCGCCAGGCGCTCAGTAAATATTTGGTTAATAAACAGCGGCACCCCGGCCTCCGGGACACCCTGGCCTGCTTTATGAGCAGGGGAGCTCACTCGTTTCCCACTGACCTTGAACCTCCTCCTCCTCCCTTGGGCAGGTCACCCAAATACCCCTTTGTACTGTTCACCGGCAGGGCCTGGGCTCTCCTGTGGCCTGGAAAACTCACCCAAGCAGAGCGTCAAATCCACAGGGAATGATTAACAGAGCCAGCTCAGGCTCTTGCGAGAAACTTCTAAGCTGTCAGAGATGCAGGCTTTGGGTTAACGGGGAGCTCTGCCCCCACCGTCAGGACTTTGTAAAGAAAAGCAAGGCCTTGCAAAGCCCTGTCCAAGCAGGGAGGAGGGCAGCGAAGGGGAAACTGGGTGGACCTCCCCTGCCACTTGCCAGGACAGCAGAACTCCCCAAGGCCAAGGGCAGGGTGGTGAACTTCTCAGGCATCCAATTTATCTCTGTCCTGCTTGGCTTCTTGGCTAGTTTTGTAACCTGGAGGCATTTCCTGGGGAAGGAGCTGCTTGCTTGAGGGCTGGGAGCCCACTGGGCTAGAAACTCACTGAGGCCAACTGCCCCAGCTTGGGCCTCTGTCCCAGACAGACCTCCGCGGAGCTGAAGCTCTCACCCTAGGTCCAGGCCGGTTAGAACCCCGTCGATCTGAGAGTGCTGGCCATGCACGGTCATGAACGGGGCCCTGACTCGTGTATACTTAGCTGGGTGAGGAGCTGGGCACAGTTGACCCCAACTCATCTTCCCAGCAGCTGCAGGGGTGGGGCGGGGCAGTGGGGAGGAGCCAGGACGGACTGGGATCCTCCCTGGCAGGTCAGTCCCACCTGTGCCATGGGGTCCCTGCAGCGTAGGCACAATAATCCAATTCCAGGAGCTGAGCTAGAGCAGGTAGGTGTCTGGTCACAGGTCACGAAGCGGCTCTGTAGGATTCGGGGTCCTTGTGCTGCCCTGTGACTCCCTGTGGCCACCAGCTGCGGCCCTGTCCTTTCTGGTGATGCTGCCTGAGCTACAGCCACCTCTGGGCATGTCACACAGTGTCAGGGCAAAGGGTGCCACCTTAGGCTGGAGCCTGCCTTTTCTGCCCACAAGGAAGAAGCAGGAAGGATGGTACTGTGTGGTTGTTAACACTCATGCGTTACTGTTTAAGAGATCTCAGTTCAAGTCCTGCTTCCCTGGGTGGCCTCAGGCCAGGTCTAGTCTCTCTGGTCATAGAGGTCCCATCCAAAATGACAACAGTAAGAGCCGCTCATTAGCAGACGCTCCTCAGAAAGCATCTCTTCAGGCCCGGCCTCTGGAAGCAACTCATCTTTATCATCCATGTCATTCACCTGATTCCCCAGAGGGTCTGTGTGAGTGCCCAAGGTTAATATCCACGGTTTGGACCAGGGCTCAGGAGGGCCCATCATAAATCCCAAATTGATCATTGATCCTCCCCAGCCTTAATGTTCCTGTCTGTTAAATGGGACTGGTAACGGGCTGCATGTCTCAGGTGTTCACAAGGTGCCAGGCATTTTTCTAAGTAAGCTCTTTGTGTGTGTTAGCTGGTTATTCCTCACCAAAATCCCAACGAGGCAGGTGCAGGGGTGGGGCAGCTGTATTCTCTTCCCTGGGCTGCCGGGAAGAACAGAGCGTCACCCTTTCTAAGAGGATTTGGGTGCATTTGACCCATGGGGACGGCCATGCATGGGCAGCTTGGTGATCACTCCTTAGTGGGGTCACTATGAGTGGAGGAGACACCCCCTCAGCCTCCCCAGAACACACCAATGTCCACAGAGCCAGCCCAAGGGTCCAAGCCCACTGGGGTAAGCAAACTTCTCCCCTTCCTGCTTCTTCTTTCTTCCTGCTTAATATTGAGCAATGTCAGGAATTCTGGCTGTTAAACCCCAGAACCTGCCTTGGAAGACCAGGTGTGTTTTAGCCACCGGGTTAGGTAAGCAAGCGTGGAGCCACTAGGACAGCAGGATCCAGGGAGAATGGCTGGGGTTCACCAAGGGCTGTTCTGATTCACAAGGAGGGTGCCTTCTAGTGTTTTCTGAGATGAGCCTGAAGCCCTTGAAGACTCAGAAACAGACTCATTGCTGTTGGCAACATTGGGCAGAGGTATTCTGCAGCTGCATGAGGAACAGGAAGTGAGCTCTACATCCCCAGAAGAAATCAAGCAGGCATGGGTGTCCCCTAATCTGCAGTCCTGGGGAGGCTTACAGAGGGCAGGAAGGCGGACAGCTTGACAAGAGGGTGGAGAGTAAATGAGCCCAGGGCAAACATTTTAGAACAGGGCTCGGCTCACAGAACCCAGCACGTGCTGGTTACCCTTTAAGGGTCCCTTCTGGTCCGAAGTCGGAGGAGTCTATGGCTTTGTCTCTATGCCCACGTGCACAGCATGACGGAAGAACACCAGGCAAGAAATTGCTGAAGGATTAAGAATTAAGTTAGAGATCAATTAAGGAGTGAGTCTAGACGCCTCCCTGAGCCCCCGTGCTGGAATATCCGTGGAAATGTGACAAATTGGAGAAATTCATATTTATTAGAGCTCCTCTCGACGAGAGTGTGTCTGTAATTGCAAGAAATCTCAGGACAAGCCAACTGCTCTGGGGATGAGACCTCTTCCCCCAAAGACGTCCTTGCCCCGTATGGCGCCCCCTATGTGCCTTCTAAGGAGGTGCAGCCAGCCCCAAAGGGCTCTGAGTCTGCGGAGCAAGCTGGGCTGGAGTGGAATTCATTGCTCAGGACGAAGAAGGTCAAGTCCTGGCAGCTGCCTTGTGCACACAGGATGCACGCAGAGGGACACCCAAGGGGGAGGCTTCCTGGGGACCCTCTGTCCTCTGTCTTGGAGTCAGCCCCAAACTGAGGAACCCCTTTCTGGATGGAAGAAGATGGGAGACAAGCAGGTTCTTTATGGCAGCAAGATTGTGTCTGTCTTCCTTGCAGAAGAATCCACAGAGTGGGAGGAGGAGTACTGCCCTCCCCCTTTGCTGGAGATACACCCCTGGGGTACCCTCAGTCTGCTCCCCAGAAATGTCTGCTCAAGGATGGCCTCGCATGACAGATCTTAGCCCCCCCACCCACCCAGAGCGTGTGCTCCGTGGGGTGTCTGGTTCCCTGCCGTCTGCCTTCAGGACACATGTGCAAAGTGTGCAAAGCTCTTTTACACAGTGAATCCTCGATTACGACGTGTTGGAGCAAATTAAATAAAATCAAAGCCCTTTTGAGAGATAAGCATGGGTTTTGGGGTTTTTTTTTAGATTTTATTTATTTATTTATTTATTTGACAGAGAGAAATCACAAGTAGATGGAGAGGCAGGCAGAGAGAGAGGGGGAAGCAGGCTCTTTGCTGAGCAGAGAGCCCGATGCAGGACTTGATCCCAGGACTCTGAGATCATGACCTGAGCCGAAGGCAGCGGCTTAACCCACTGAGCCACCCAGGCGCCCCGAGAGATAAGCATGGGTTTTTATTCCCTCCCTGTCATTCCTGAGGAATCACGCCCCTGCACTCAGTGAACCTATATTTCCTCTCCAGCCCTATCGGCTCCTACCCCGGCACCTCCAGGCATCTTCTAGGAGAAGCTCAGAGGGCTACTTCACCGGCTGGTAACCAGACATGGTCGTTTTCCGCCTTCACTGTGTTGTCTCTCTGGCCCCCTGCTGGCGCGCTGTCTCTCCAAACCCTTTTCCTTCTTGCAGTCCCTGCTTCGTTCCCAATTTCCAAAAGTCCTAAATATCCTCCTTTCTCCCCACCTCCCCGCCTGCATGAGCATCTTCCGGCTGTGTTGAAGACTGCTTCCCTGAGCATCCGAATCCTGCATGCACGGAATGATTTTAAAATGCCTTTTAAAAGTGGATATTCATTTAAAAGCCAGTGTCTGGTGTTAGGATAGCTCTGCTCCCTGATGCGGACACTCACGGTGAGCCCGCTGGAGTCGCAGCCAAACCCCTGGGTGATGCTAGGATGCGGCGTCCTTGGAGAGATCCACATCTGGGGGAGCAACCACTGTTTTAAAGCTTTGAAGGCAACTGTGGAACACAACTAGTGACACCCCCCCCCCGCCCCCCGCCAAGCACTGCGTGTTTCACAGTTAGAATATCAGAACCAAGACCCTTCCAGGGTGGTGACCCTTCCTGCTGGATCTCAACCTGATATGCTGGGAACCGAGGCTCTCTGGGCAGCGCTGTCGGCACCCTAATTTCTGCCTGTCGCTGGCCACGGGATGGACTTGGGAGGGACGGTGCCATCCACCCACCCTGCCCAGCAGCCCGGCCTCTGGCTCTTGCTCCCAGAGCTGCTCCGTCTAGCTCTGTCCTCGCAGGGGGTCAGATCCCCTGGCTTCTGGAAGATGCAAGGTCGGGGGCGGGGGAGCAGCTGCAAGGTGGGGTCCCTCAGACACGGCCCAGCCCCTCCTCTTCACATGGGCCCCACTCCCACCGACCACCTCACTTCCCCAGCTCCCCACGCTGATACCTGTTCCCCGCTGCGGCTCAACGTTGAAAACCAGGAGGGGGGGGGGCTCTTTGCCTCTCCTCTGCCTCACCAACATACCATCCATCTCTAGGTCTGTCGGCTCCACCCGCAAGGGCACCGGAATCTGTCACCTTCCTTCCACCCACATGACCCTCACCTTTCCCCTGAAGTCCCTCTTTCCTGAGACGGAGCCCCCCCCCCCCCCCATCCATGCCCAGCATGGCAACCAGAAAGGGCCTTTTAAAACTATAGGTCGGGTCATGTCTACACCACGGGTCTACACTAGCAGTTCTCCTATCTGAGTGCACCCCAAAATCTCCGGAGGGACGTCCCTCAGCCTTTGTCACAAGTTCCCAAGGGCTGCCGCTAGTATGGGCCACAGCGGAAGGATGCGGGTCTACACTGATCAGAACCAACTACAAACCACGCCACAGGCAGGGTGTTAACCCCGACACGGTCTGGGTTCCAGTCCTGGCTCTGCCACTTCCTGTGTGTCCTTGAGCCAGTGACTCAGCCTCCCTGTGCTTCCGATCGGTTTTCCTCGCGGTGAAATGGGAGTGTCTCCCTTCCAGCGTGGTTGTTGCGAGGGTGAAACAAGGTAATGCCATGCCTGAGTTTGGGGCCTCCCCCGGAGCAGACGGGGGACACGGATAAAGGGCCCGAATCGGGCAAGCGCGCCCCCGCGGGCAGAGCAGGAGCCCGGGAGCCAGCGCCGGACACACCGTCCATCACCTTGACAACCAGCTTGCGGCTGCTGGAGGCGAGCGACGGGAGGTATTCATCCGCCAGCCGCGGCCGTCCTGGGCTGGGGGCTGCTCCCGGGGGTGGTGAGCGGGCCGTGGACAGCCTGCTCGAGGGGTCCCACCCCAGGAGTCAGGGGCAACTGCCCGGGCGCAGGAGAAACCCCAGCGAACCAAGCAGCGGGTCCCAGCGTCTGTGGCTCCAGCCGCGCCCCCCCCAACCCCGTCTAATCCCCCAACACGGGCCCCTTCGCCTGAGCTGCTATCCCAGTCGCCTCCTGGCTGACCCATTCCGGCCTCCTGGCCACCAACCTTCCCGTCCCACAGCCTTTGCAGAGACTGGCCCCCTCCGCCGACGCTGTTCGGGTCTCTGCAGGCCTCACTCCCCACCTGCTCAGCCCTCGGGGAGCGTTTGCCCGCCTCTCCCGGGGCCAGCAGCTGCCCTGCTCGGCGGCTCTCAGCCGCATGCCCCTTCATTCCCAGCCAAGCTGACTAGCCTCATCCGCTCCTCGCATCCCTGCTCACTGGGTCCTGGTCTGTCTCCCCCAACAGCTGGCTTCGCTCCGGGATTCCAGAAGCTGTGGCCTTAGTCATTGGGGCTCCAGCCTCTAGCAGATGTAGAACGAACACATTTACTGAATGAATGAATGAATGAATGAATGAATGAATGAATGAATGAAGGGCTTGAGTGGAAGTAAGTCTGGAAGCCCAGACCATTTCTCACTCTTGTGTCTCCCCTCTATTTCTCAGTGCTATGCCTCTCTCCTGAGACCACAGACACCCTTTTGACCTTGGGAGCTAGGGAAACTGACTTGACCATGGTGCTGGGAGTTCTTTCTGATGGCAAAGCCCCGTGCAACCCATTGACCTGGGAGCAGCTTCAACAGAATGAACAGTGTTTGCTCCTCCATCCATCCTGGGCCCTCCCAAAAGCCTAGAGCCTTGGTTAGGATTTAGTGTGGTACTTGGAACAGAGAACCAAACCATAAGTCACCAAAGCCCAGGTCTCTTCTAACTTATTGCCCCTCCATCCTCAACACAGATCTTCTACTTCAGAGACCAAGGTGGCTGCCTGTGCTCTAGCCATCACGTCCCTGTTCCAACCATCAGGAAGGGGAAAGGAGTGAGGAAGAGCTTGTTCACTCTCTCTAAGGACACCTCCTAGAAGGGCACACACAGGACTTCCACTTACATCTCATCACACATCCATGTGCCCCGTCACTAAAAATGAGGGTCCTCATTCCTGGAGAAGACAGGGAGAACAAATGATATGGGGCAGTCCGCAGCAGCTCTGCCTTGGCACACTTTCAGGGGAGCCATTCTATCATTCTGATTCCCGTCCTCTGTGCCAGGTGCTGATGAAACAGTAGGGACCAGGAGGGAGAGAGCCCCGAGGAGCGACTCCCAGGGAGACCGCCGAGACCGGGAGCTGCCCGTTGGCGAAGCCCTGGGAGGAGAGCAGCAGTGTGCTGAGAAAGCCGCGGGGGCCAGAGAGGTGGAAAGCTACCCTAGCCGCAGGAGGCAGAGCTGGCCTTTCTGGGGAGGCGGCGTCCGGACTGGGGCTGGAGGGCCGAGAAGGAGCCGTGGACCGCTCCAAGAAGTGGGAAGAGGCTTGCACATCCCAGCTCAGCCGGGCTCTGGCCGAGGGCCCCGGGCGGGTTTCTGAGCCCCCCTGAGCCACTTCACTCACCTACAACATGGGGGGCCGCAACTCGCTCACTCACTGGGCTGCAGAATGGGGTCTTGGTGGAAAAATGGAGCCCCAGAGGGTCTGACAACCTTGCTATGCGTCAGTAGCTCTCAGCTGGGGGACACTGTGCCCACCCCCCAGCCCCTGCCCAGGGAACACATCTCCATTTCCAGAGACCTTTGTGACCCTCACAACTGGGGAGGGGGCTGCTGCTGCTGGCCTCTAGAGGGTGAAGCCAGCAATGCCAGAAACATCCCACAGAGCCCTGAGCAGCAGATCATCTGGCCCCAAACCTGCCCTCTGTAGTCCCCCAGCTACAAGGAACGGAGTCAGGGTCTACACTTGGGGTCCCTCCAGCCAAAGCCCACTCTGTCTTCTCTAAATGTGTTCCAGAACCCCCACCCCAGAGCCCTTCCGTGTACCCCAGACAGTGAGGTTTTGATGTCTGCTTTAACAAACAGTCACGATGACTCAGACATTTGCTGAAGTTTAAGGGGAGCTAAACTTTGTACTTGGAAAGTGCCGGGCTTGTAGCTGTTTCCCCCCGCACCAGAACCCATTACCAGGGTAGAGTACAGCTGTTACTTTACAGCATTGCTTAGAAATGGCTTGCAATCTCTAATTAGCTAAATTGATGTGTATATTGACTAAATAAATATTCGGCACGAAGCCCGAGTCCCCTCCGCACTTACTAACCCTCAGGAAATGGAAACACAAGACACGAAATGAGCTTCGGCTCAGAGCTGCAGACAGGAATACATTACGTTGTTTCTCAAGTGCTCGGGGCCGGCCTCGCTGCAGCAGAGACGGTCCAATCACCGGGCTCCAGGCTTTCCATGACGCACATGTCTGCCCGCGGACGTGCCTGTGTTGCTAAGGTTCTTTCTCAGACTTTGAAAGTCTAGAACAGGAAACTTTTAACTCAATGGGGAAAAACCTGGGGTGACTGTCTTTGGGGGGGCTGATTTGAGGCGTTGGTGGATAGCACCAGGGTCCGGGGCTAGAAGTCGGGGTCGCTGGCAGGACCCCAGAGGGATAAGGAAGGACAATCCCCCTCCCCAAGGACTAGGCAGGTAGGGCTCTGTGCTCTGGGGTGAGGAGGCTGAGCTCCCCGGGGCAGGGGAGGTTGGGAGGGGGGTGTCCTCGTCTACACCCCTGCCCCAGGATGAAATAGCAAAAAGGGGTGTAGGTCCTGTGGCTTTCCTTACCCTGGGGGTGGGCTCTGATCTCTGGGATGTTGGTGGGTCCTTGGGGTTGGCTTTGCACCAGGCTAGAGGAGGAATGGACACGTGGGGAGACCCAGGGGTGCCGGGGGGGCCCCCCTGTATTTACTTCTAAAGGTTCCCCACTCCATGGGCCATTGGCCTTGGTGCCAGCTGCTACCAGTGAAGCCACAGAGCCCAGAATTAGCAGAGAAGTCCGTCTCGGGAGCCGGGGAGTAGGGAAATGTTCTCCAGAAGAGGAAAAGGCAAGAGCTGTGATCCCAAGAGGGAGGCATTTCGTGGAGTCTGACCTCTGCCCGAAGGCAGCCCAGGGCTCCTTCCCCAGGCAGGATGCCAGACGCCCTCTCCCAGAAAGGCTGATCCCACAAGCTGGAAATGGAGAGGGCCTTGGGGATTACAGTGACCTCAGCCTCCTGGTCTGTGTGATGAGGCTCACGGTGGTCCCTGCAGTAGCAGGGCGCAGGACCAGACCCACCGCGAGTTCACTGCTGCAGAAGGCAGAGGGGACCCCCTCCCACTGGGTCAGATAGGACTGGGGGAGGGGAGGGCAGTGGGGCCCTCTAAAACCTTTGCACCCTCAGAGGCTCCCCCAAAAGAGCCTGTGGGAACCCAAAATGGGGCAACTACAGAGGATGCAGGGGTGAGGGAGGAGGAAACACAGACCTCCCGCCTCTACTACTCTGCAGGCCAGAGGAGCAGACAGTGTGGTTGACCCCAGCTGGTAGGCCAGAGCCAGGCGGGCAGGAGGGACAGTGGCCTGAGAGAAGGGCAGGGTGGTGGCAGGGGTCCAGTCCCATGGGACCTTGTGACCCCGCCAGGAGGAACCGGGTGGTGGCCTGGCCGCAGTGGGCAGCCACGGGAGAGCTGTGGAAAGGCCGTTAGCTGAGCTGAGCCCCAGCAGCCCCAGGAATAAGCTTCAGCCTCATCGGGAAGGGAGATCCTAGGCACACAGCTCCCGAGCTCAGCCAGAGCTGGGCCACCTCCCCCCGCAGCTCGGAGGGCAGGAGAAAGCCTGTGCTCTTGCAGGACTGGCGGGGACTCCGAATGACACAGAGGGCTGTCCCGTGCCCGTGCCACCACACACCTGCTCAAGCGGGAAGGATAGAAACAGCAGACCGTCACATGCCCGGCGAGGCTGGGAGGCGGGGGGAGGCGGGGGGAGGCTGGCCAGGGCCGGTGGGCGCTAACAGCACACGCGCTTGGAAACCTGTGGGCAGCTCTTTGCAAAGTTCAGCAGACATCGGCCTTCGGTCCAGCAGCTCCACACACTGGTGTTTACCCAAGAGGAAGAACCCAGTAAGACCAGGGCAGGCATTCACAGTCTCCTTATCCCAAAAGGCAGAGCCACAAAGAGGCCAGCTGGCCACAGACCTGGCCCCGTGGTCAAGGCTCCCAGGGGACCACGTGGCCATGCAGAAGAGGGTCCTGGGGGCACAGCAGGGAGAATGAACCCGTGTCTATCACAGGAGTCTGTCTGTCTTCATAAGTCACAACCCTCCTCTGGTAATGAAAAAAAGATCCGTGGTTTCCTGGGGCTCAGGGACGTGACATTAATAAGGCAGGGCCCCAGGGAACTTTTTGGGGGTGATGACGGAATGTTCTAGATCTTGATTCGGGCAGTGATGACACACAGGTGTCCAAACTCACCCCACTTGCCCCTGAAGACCTGTGTATTTCACGGCATGGAAAGATACCCCTATAAAAAATATTTAGAGGAGGGTCTGATTTGGGGTTCAGGCTCCACAGTCTCCTCTCGCCCCCTCTCTTTTGAGCCACCCAAGTTCCCCAGGCAAAGCAGAAGTTCTGTGCGAGTGGAAAGAACCTCACACGGGGGCTCCTGAGGCCACCGCGCCCGCCTTCCTGCCGCATCCGTCTTGTTACTGCCGAGCTGGAGAATTGCTCCCGGGGCCGAATCTTGAATATTCATCTGATTTACGGCCCGCTGCCGACAGCTTTATGAATCCGCCCACCGGTACCTGCAGCGGGCCATCAGTCTTCCCCGGAGATTGTGCTTCTGCCAGTAACTCATGAATTAAAGAGGCCCCCGGCGGCCCCCACGCCTCCCTCCCTCCGCGGCGTGGCCTGACCAGAAGTCAAAACACTGTTGTCGTCTTGCGGCAGTGGCGGCTCTGGGTGACCTTGGATGACTCGCTCAGACTGTCTGCAGAGCGAGCTGGAGAGACTTGGGAGCCTTCAATCCGCCTGTTCCCGGCTACAAGCCTCAGTTTCCCCACCTGGAGAGAAGGGATACAGCGGCAGCTCTGCCTGCGTCCCTGGGGGGGGGGGGCTGAGGCAGGCAGGGGGCGTGGGAGCCGTTGGGGGACAGAGCATTTGGACGCGTCTGCAGGAACGAGGGTGGTGGGGCTTACAGCAAAGCCCCCGGTGTCTCCCGTACGCCGCATGGGAATGAAGGCAGCGTTCCTCCCTTGAGAACTTTGGGGGGACCTCAAGAGACACTGAGAAGGCACTCGGCACAGTGCTCTGCACCTGGCAAGCACTCAGTGGGGGGTGGACATGGGGACTATTGATCTAGGAAGGAATACATGTCACTGGTTTAGCTCTGGGCTCAAGAAGCCCCTCCAAAGAGTTGGCAGAGCCCACCCCCAGCAGGGACGTCTGACCAAACCGCTGCCCAAAGCCTAGGGCCGCGTGCGACTGGCTGGCACTGGAGCCCCTCGAGTCTGCCATGGGGACCACTCTCAGCAAATGGCCCCTGGTGGCTCACACTTTCACCCAGCCCCTGGTAACATCTGCAGAGTGTTAGGGGAACCCGTGCCTGGCTCTGCCTGGGTCAGTAGACGGCTGGCAGGCAGAGAGCGGTAGGTAGAGGCAGCCCCTCTGGGCTCAGACACGTCGGGTTAGCATCCGGGGACCTTGGCAAGTCACTCACCCTGTGAGCCCCATAAGCCAGATCTTGGTGTCATGGCTGCCTCGGAGGGGAGGTTGGGGGCTCAGAGAAAGGGCCAGCTGTGAGTGCCTTCTCTGCCACATGGGAGCCCACAGGAGTGTCATGTCCCTGAATGTCTGGCTGATACCAGGCACCATGCCGGGCACCAGGGGTGGGGGTGCCGACAGTGCAGATCAGCCCTGCCCTTCAGTGGCTTGCTCCACGGGTGCTCACCAGTCCCTTCAGACCACAAAAAGCTTGTGAGACCTGTCCCCAAAGACACGCCAAGGGGCATCCCCTTTCCCAATCCCGCTCCCTGCGTCTCTGCAGGGTGGCAATGTCCCCAGGGACTGAGGCTTGCCACAGCGACAGAGTTCCTGCCAGCCTCTAGGGTGGCCTTCCCAGACCAACACAACAGCCGACCAATCCTCCCTTCGCAAGATGCCATGGCTCCACTGACACCTGGGTGCCCTGCCCACAGCACGGCTCCTTCGTCTGGCTCCCACTCCCCTGCAGAGCTCCGGTGCCCAAGGGAGGCGATCATCGGGAACAGCCGACACACACTAGGCATATACTGTGTGTCAAAGCACGTTCGGAGCACCTGACATGCACCCCTTCCTTAAACCCTCACCAAGAGGAAGGTCTTGTTATTATCTCTCTGTTCAAAACAGGGAGGCGAAACATGGAGAGGTGAGGTGACCCCCTCAGGGTCACACAGCTCTGAAGAGGCTGACACCAGAGCCTACCCTCTCACGCCCGGCCATGCCCACCCCAGCCCAGCTGCAGCTGTTCCTTGCCCCATGAAGGGGGCATGGCACCGTCAAGGTTCAGTGAGACTCTGCTCCTTGAAAACAAAGAGTCCGACCTGGGGAGTCACCTCACCACTCTGAACCTCAGTCTCTTCTTCTGCAAACAGAGAACAGTGAGCCCACCCACGACTGAAATGTGACTCAGATCCACCGTGAAGAAGCACCTAGAGCCCCAGCATGGTGCCAGGCCATAGGGAGTACCCTCCACTTCCCGCCACACTGCTCAGCACCCGGACCCCCTGGATGTCGGGAGTTCACTGCCAACCAGCCCAATTCTGGGAGAAGGGTACCTTGGAAGGCAGAGAATGGTGAGGCGGAGGCCAAAGCCGGGGGGAGCAGCTTGCCTACTTGGCCCTCCCTGCAAAGAGCTGGAGGGCGGAGGGGTAGAAGAGCCTGAGGCTCACTGGGCCAAAGGTCTCAGCTTCTGGGAATAGCGTTTCCTGGGGGCTCAGCCTTCACCGCTAGGGTTTCTGATCTATGGACTTTTCACCTTGGCACCGGCTCCCTGAACACGTTGGCAGTATTTACCCTGGGGGCGGAGGAAGGGGCCGGCTGGGTGGAGTGCGTGTGTGCGCACGCGCCCTCGAGCAGAAAAGCGAGCCAGGGCAGCTGGACCCAGGCCCTCGAGAGGCCCTGGCTTCTGGAGCCTCAGATGTGGGCTCCCCTCCTGGTCTTTCATCCTTGCTCTCTGTCCCATCCTCCTTCAACTCTTGCTCTTAGGGCTGAAATGCTGGTGGTTGGAAGAGGACAAACCCACGCCTCCTCTCTGGGAATTGGTGCCCAGAGTGGAGACAAGGGCTAAAAATCCAAACGCCCGCCCTTCACCCTTGCTAGCTCTAAGAACTCCCTACTCATCTATAGAATGAGGGACCAAGCACTCAGCAGTGGCAGGTGTTGCCTCCAGCCCTGAGGGTGCTCAGTTGATGTCCACTAACCAGACAGCTGGAGGGAAGAGAGGACAAGTGGATGGGTGGGTGGAGGACAGACGGATGAATGTGTAAGTGGTCGGACCCCTAGATAGGTAGACAGAGGTGAGCAGATCAACAAAGGGTGCATGTGCAGTCATCATCCGTCCATTGATTTACCCATCCACCTGTCCATCCATCCGTCCACCTGTCCATCCACCCGTCCATCCGTCCTTCCATCCATCTACCTGTCCATCCATCCTTCCTACCATCTCTGTACAATCAGTGCATACGCACATGGTGAGGTAGACAGAGAGAGGGACAGATAGGAAGACAGACACACAGACAGATGGGTAGCTGAGTGAATAAATGGGTGGCTGGCTGGTGGGTGAGTCAATGTTCCAATGGAAAACTGAATGAATGAACAGATGGAGAGATAGATGATGGACAGCTGGGTTGCCGGATGGCTGGGACCGGAAACGAAATGCTAAATTGCCTCCCTCCCGAAGGTGGCAACAACAGTTGCTTCAGCTCCTGCCTGGTACCACATACATTAACGCGGCCACAGGGGGCCGGAACGCCGCAGCCCCCACAATCTGGTCATTAACTGACTCACGGAGCTTTTCACCTATTCGAAACCAACGGGGTAGCAGCGTGACATTTCAGATTTCCTTTCAGCAATCAATTGCTTGGCCTTTCACAGAACACAGTGTGCAGCTGTTTGCTGGCTTAGATGTTCTTCCAAAGGTGCCCGCGAGCCCCCCGTGTGCAGTAATGGGCCCAGCTTCCCCGGGGCTCGGGGGGGTGTGTGCCCAAAAATGTTAGGGGACCCTGCCCCCAACTGCTTTGCCACATTCTCTCTCTGCAGAAGTGCTACCAATTACCCTAATTACCCTTCAGTTAGGGGGTTTCATTTATAACATAGTGGTGAGGAAGTATTGGAGAAAGAGTTTCCTTGGCAACCAAGTTTTTAAACACAAGAATTCTCTGAGTTTTAAAGCCACTTCTCATCTAATTTCCCCCTGAAAATTAGCTTGGAACTTTTCAGATGCTGAAATTTTTAGCATAACAGCAGGCTAGCACTTATGTCTGAAACCATAAAAGACCTAGATTTCTCCCCTGCCAGAGGCAAGAGCCCGGGAAGTTGTTCAATTTCCGGTGCCACTTTGTTCGTGGTGGGCAAGCAGGAGCTGCCACGGCCATTATGGAGGAGCCGTGGAGAGCGCAGTTCTTGGACCTGCGGTGGGTCACACTCGCCACGCCAACCTGTTTCCTGGACTCGGGCTGTTCAGGATCCCGGTCGGCTGAGAGCCGCTGTGTGGACTGGATGGAAAGACCCCCAGGAGCGCCGAGTGGTCTGGGCCCAGCTCCCCAGATTCAGAAGGATGGCACCGACTAGCACCCCAAAGCAGAAAGCATACCATTTCAGGGTCCGCTCTCAGTCGAGGCTTCCCTCACTAAAAACGTCTCCGTCCTCGGCAAGCTCCCTATCTCCTCCCCGTGCCAACAAAATGAATCCCCGCTCAGGTACATGACTTGGCTTCTCATCATCTGCTCCAGACTAGGGCGGCCACTCCAACTCTCTCCTCGTCCCACAGTCCACGCACTCTACTCGGGCCAAGCCACGCTTCTGCCCCTCAGCCTCCAACCATCTAGACGGCACCTGCGCACCGACCCTCACACTTTACACCCCCAGCCCACCTTGATCCTTGCTCGCGCCCCTTAATCTACCCGCAATTCCTCTACTCTGCCCTTTTGACCCTGGCTTTCCTAATCTGACATCATTCTGTGAGGGCTGCTCCCATGCTACTTCTTCTGTGACTTCGCAGCCATCGGTCCACACCTCGGAGAACACCCAGTTTTCCTGCTCTGTCCAGCTGAAGGGCTTCTTTGTCCTGAAGGCCCATGGTACAGTCGAGAAATCGGGCCGCTGATTCAGATTCAGGTTCTCACAGCCTGGGAGCTGCAGCGCCCTGGTGAGAAGGCGGAAGGGTGGGGGGGGGAGCGCTGAGATTAAACGGACTCCACAGTGGTCCGATGAGCCCCTACGTGGAGGCTGGGTGATGCCCTGGGTAGATGTGCGGAGGGATGGAGGCCGTGTGGAGGCGGAGCGAGTTGGACGATAAAGAGATGGACGGTTGAGTGGCAGGAGAAGGGGTTGGACTGATGGATGGAAAGAAGTGGGGGAGGGGGGAGGGAGAGGAGGGGAAGATAAATTGCGGATGCAACTCGCTGCCCAGGCAGAATTACAAAGTCTGGGAGGTAGACCAGGAGGCCGACCACCCGGAAATTCCGGAAGGGGCAGAAAGTGAGCTTCTGGATTCTTGTCCGCAAGAACTATTGCTCCTGAGAGCTTGGGGCTTGGAGTTTTTCAGTGACCCTGGGAAAAGGACAGAGGCTCCTATGGGACCAATTCATTAGGAAGGACAGTCCTGATCAGCTCACCTAAGCACTTGGGCAGACTCTAAGGGCCAGGCGGGCAGAGAGCATTTAATAACTATTCATTGGAAAGTGATGGGTTGATCTTGGAGGCCTGCCATTGCAGGGAGGCACGGCCAGCTGGGAAGTGTTGGGCATTTTGTTTCTGAGGAGAACGCTCTCTCATATTCTGCCGCAAGGAAGACTGACACTGCTGCGAGCAGCCCAGCCTCCATTCTTTGGCCTTGTTGCCATGTCTGCACAGCACCAGAACCCACCCAGTGGAGGGGCCCATGGCCCATGCCTCCCTGTAAGAACCAGTCCCCAGGGTACCAGGGAGGTAGCCCTTCCTCTGAGCCATCTGGGTTCAAGATGTGAAGGACATCAGACCGGAGCTAGCCAAACCCCAAGCAACTTGACTTGTAAGTGTTCTGGGAGTCGATTCACCCATGAATCCAGGAAGACCCTGTAGATAAATAACCAAGTCCCTAGAGCAGTGGGGGAACGGAGGACCAGCACAAAGCTAGAGGGACATCTGAACACTGTCCCCTTCCAGGAAGGACAAATCTCACTTGATGTTGGTCACAGACACATTCAGGGGCCCCAGGAAGGTGCAAACATCAGCTTGTCTGCTGAGTCTTCTTTCCGGCCTGCACGGTCTATTCTGACTTGGACAGTTACACAGGAGGAGCACTGCACGAGCCCAAGGGATGGACCCAGGGACCAGGGGGAGGGCAGCGGGCCTTGGCTAGCTTCGTGGCCAGATTCGGTCCTCGCAGTCCTGGGCAGTGCCTCTGAAAGACTTGTCATGCATCTAAGGGAACCTTGTGTTGTTAATAAAAGCATGTCTGCACTTCTTCCCTCAGACTCCCTCCCCACGAGGGATGCAGGCGGCGGGGAAATAAGGAAAGGGGTGCAGGGGGAAGACAAATTCGCTCTGCCTTATCTCTAAAGTGTTTAGCTAAGTGCCAGGCACATAATAAGTGCTCGATAAATAACCATTATTAGGGGCGGAAGAAATGGAGGAGATCAGACAGATCAGAATTTAATTCTGCCACGCAGATCTATTGTGCTTCTGCCCAGGGAAAAAGAGGGAACATGTATCTCAACTTTCCATCTCCCTCTGTCTCTGAGGCTGACTTTGTGGCCGTGTCCTCTCATCCCCTTTTGCCTGCAGCCTGTTGAAAAAAAGAAAAAGAAAAAGCCAATCTGGCATGCTTGGCCGAACCTCTACCGCCCCAGCCCACAGCCCACAGCCCCTCCGACTTCATGTTTAATTTCCCTGGGTCGGGAGGAAGCATTCTGATGATCCAAGTTAATTCAAAATGTAAATTTCATCTCCTATCGGCTAATGGCTCTGAGCTCCGCTTGATGGAACGGGGGAGCAGCTGCCACATGCGTCACCAAGGCCTCTGGCTCCCTGATCTCTGCTCTTAATGGTGATGAAACCCTCACCAAGGCTTCAGACAGCCGTGGCCTCTGTGCCCACTGAGGCCAGACCAGAGATTACCTCTGCAGACAGGCCGTGCTGCTAACCAAGGGAACTGTGGGCTGGGACGTCTATGCCAACCCCAGGGGAGGCTCCAACCGGGCTAGACCGGTCAGTCCCCTGGGGCTGTCTTGGGCGGCCGATGCCCCTGTGCCCCTTTCCCCAGATTCGGGAGCCTCAGCCCTTGACAGAGAATGTCACCGTGGGCCAGCGGTCTCCACTGGGGTCAGGGACTCAAGAAGTAGCCTTGAACCCTGCAAGGGCTAGTGCTAGAGTGGCAGCCAAGACCTTCAGATGCTGACTTCCCTCAGGCTGCTGTGGGCCTGGAGCTGCCCCTGGGCCACAGAGAAGGTCCCTTTCTTCTTCCCAGGAGATGTGAGGGTTTCTCTTGAAGCCAGCTGAGTACCTCACTGTCTGAGTTGGCCCGTGTCCTTGAAGGCCAAACCAGCTTCAGGTTGGGGGTCTCTCTCTCTCTCTCTCTCTCTCTCCCTCCCCTCTGTGGGCTGCAGGGAAAGGCTTTGGGCCTAGATGGAGGGCCCAGCGGGGCTGGGGATGTGCCCGCAACTCTGAGCTTCCCGTTCTGCATTGCCCTTCCCTGGGGCGTGGTGTTGGCAGGATTGAGCTGTAGGCGAGGGGTGAGGGTGTTCTCAAGTGTGACAAACAGAGTGGGGGGCGTTCCTGGGGAGGGATCACAGACATGCAGAAGAGCAGCAGGTGACCTGTTTGGGGGCAGGACATGGTCTTCTTGTTCCTGATCAAAGCTTGCCTTCTCCAGCTTGCACCTGGTCTCCCTAATCCCCAGTCCTAAGGGTCCACTGAAGAGCCACATAGCACCGGCTTCACGACAGGTTGGAGGTGGAAAGACTTTCAGGGAACAAGGTGGGACACTCCGGCAAAGCTGGGGAAACTGAGGCTCAGAGAGGAAGCGCGTGTCCCTGGACTGTGCCCGCGTTCTAGCAGTTGGAGGGGATACGGCGGCTGCAGGGGGAGGAGGAAGGAAAGTGCACCCTCCCGCGTGGCTGGAGCCCGTGGCCTTCGGAGCGTCAAGACCCTCCCTCGTGTGGAGACATGAGCTGACTCCTCCCATCCATCGCCAAGCCAGTTGGCGAGAGCTCCTCACCCACTGTCAGAGCTGGGAGGCTCTCTGGTCTCCTGACTCTGGGGTTCTTCTCCTTGCTGAGGATGAGGTTGGGATTATAAAATTGGGTTTAATGCCAGTGCAAGGCGGCCTGGAATCCCAGGCGGCTGGCGGGCCCAGTGCTGCTGCTGCTGGCCTCATGACTTCTGCTGACTTTTCTCTGTCCTCTCCGGCCCTGTTTCTCCTAGAAGTCGGTGAAATGATTTTCACGGTGTTCACAATAACCGGGAGAGGTTCACAGGACTGGCATTAGATGACATTGAGCCCCGCAATGAGAAAGTCTGTCCTTTTGGCATTGTCTGTGAATCCTTCTGGTCATCCCTGGGCATGAATCTCCGTGGGCTGCACCTGCCTCGCCACCTCCTCTTCCCGTTCCCATTGCCTTTCTGTCAAGGTCAGAGCGGGCCTCCGATTACAGCCTTTGGCAGACAACAGGTTTCGAAGGCCACTTAAGACACACTTTGGGGAAAAAAAAAAAAAAAAGACACGCTTTTGTTTTTGTTGAATTTATTCTCTTTTCAAACCATGTTATGAGCTATATAATCCATGTACCGTAAAATTCATCTGCTTAAAATGCCATTCATTGGTTTTTAATATATTCGCAGGACTGTGCAAGCTTCACCCCAATCTAATTTGAGAATGTTTTCCGGCACCCCAAAATGAATCCCTGTCCCGTTAGCTAGCACTTCTCCCTCCTCAATGCTTCTCCCCACCCGACCCCTGGAAACTACAAATCTGATTTCTGTCCCTGTGGATTTGACCATTCTGGACATTTGCTATGAAGGGAATTACACAATGGACCTGTCTTTCGTGGTGTGTTTCTTTCCCTTGGTGTCATGTTGATGTGGTCACATTAGGAAGGAATGCCTGTTTTTTAATTAATGGCTGGGATACAATGTTTTCTTCTAAAACAAACTTCTTTCTATCTACTCATTTTTCTCCGATTAAGGGAATGGGTCGTTTGCTCAAGACATCAGTTATCCGTGGGAGGTGGGCTATTCACTAGAACTCTCAGATCCTGTCCAAGGGCCTGGGGGGTACTTTGGCTATTGGTTCTCTGATTTGGGGAACTTTTTCCCCCCCTCCCCTCTCCCAGAACCCCCAAGCCTCTTCCTCCATTCTCCCTGACTGTTCTCAAAACCCCCACTGCACGAAGGAAGTTGGGGCGGGGGAGGGGGGTGTTGCAGAGCAAAGTCTTTGCAAACAAATGTTTAGTCCCGTCTATTCAACAAACTCAGAGGGACAGCTGTGGTCTCAGCTTCTCTCCAGTCGTTTTGTCCAGAAGCAGCATCTACAACGAGTTTAATTATGCAATTAAAGTCATTTTCCTGGGCTGAACAAATATTTACAGCATATTTTGCTGCAAATTGCTTCGCCTGGAGAAAGGTTCTGCCGAGCGGGCTGGCACGGCTGGCGCACATTCACACATTTACAGAGCCCATTACCCAGGGGGCCGCACGGCGCCGAGCAGGTGGTAGACAGGCAAGCCCCCGGAGCAAGCGTCAGTGCTGAAATGGTGACAGGTGTCAGCAAAGCGACCGTGTTCTCAGCCCCGCCACGGTGCTACAGTGGACCAATGACGTCCATTGTTCCTCTGCGGCAGCCCTAAATCCCAGCTCTGCGACATCAGAGAAACCTCTGGGCTCTGTCCTACGGCTGGGAGGTGCGGAGGTGCAGAGAGCAGAGAGAACATCGTGCGTGGAACAGCTCTGTAAAATTCAGAAACATATCCATCGCGCCGTGGTCCCAGGAGGTGGTCCTTGACAAGAACCCGTGTGCGGAACCTCTCCCAAGGGCACCCCCTGCCCCGTTCAGTTTCTTGTCCAAGTGAGGGCAGGAAAACTCAAGGTGAAACTTCAAAAAAGCAAAAAAAAAAAAAAACAGTCACTTTATTTTACTCCCTCTGGACTTTTCTCCATCTCAAACTGCCATTTGCCCCCAAGAAGGAACCTTCATCATAGTTCACTGGGGTGATGTCAGCTGACTCAAGGTCTTCTTGGCTTGGGGGGACCCTCCCCTTGCCCAGCTCCCCAGTCTGAGGCAAAGGTCTGGGTGGGGGCTCGTGCACTGTGTGAAGGGTCGGCGCTGGGAGAGGACAGATGCCACGGGTGAGGACTGTGACTGGCAGAGATAATCCAGACCCAGGTTTGGGAACCCCTCAGCTATTTGAGAAATTCTGGGGGGTCCCATCATCCCAGGATAGATGAGCAGTGGGCAGTTAAGGAGACTTTGGAGTGATTTCAGCTTCTCCCCTCCAGCACGACCAAGTTGAATGTCAGCCCTTAAGGGAGTGCAGGCTGGTCCTGTGCCCACTTTGGCCTGAGTGGCTGCTGCTTGGGTGCATGTGTACCCCCACCCCCAGCCTGCCCCTAGAGACCCTGTGTTCCTCTTGGGGACAGCCCTCCAGAGTCACCCAGGAGCCTAGGGCTGGTCCTCAGTGGGCCACGAGGGGCTGTGAGGGACCGTGAGCCCCCGTTCCTGGTGTTGCGTGAGTTCAGCCCCCAGTAAAGACCAAGAGCAGAGTGCCAGGCCCCTTGCTCACATGACCCCACGGTTATGGTGCCCATTTTACAGTTGGGAAAATGAGGCTTGGGGTTTCATGCAATCACTGGGGAGTATGCAGCTAGGAAGGGGAAGGGTGGTGAGTTACGCCCAGACCCTCTGGACCCCAGAGTCCATGCTGAGCTGGGCTGTTTTGTTTTATCCTCATCAGACCCCAACAGGGATGTTAGTGCCCTACGACACAGATAAATGTCACTTTGGGTGACACTACTGGCCAGAGGTTGAGCTGGGATGTGTCCAAGGTCACAGATGTTTACTGCCCCCCCAGGAAAGGCAGGAGGGCGGGGGCAGGCCGGGGGAGGCAGGCCCTTTCCCCTAGGTGACAGAACCTGATGCCTATTTACTGTGATTGTTAACCGTGACAGCAAAGGTCACGATCGGGTGCCCTCTGCAGGGGAGCAGGTCAAGGGAGCCTCCAGAGCCCATGCCTGGTGGTCTGAAAGCTCTGGAAGACACTCAGAGGGGCACATGGGCGGCTGGGGACTCTGGATGAGGGTGGGCTGAGGAGAGAGGACAGGAAGAGTATGAACTCGTAAGCCCCAAAGGTGCCCCGGGCTGGCCCAGCCCCGCTCATCTGCCCCTCTCTGCCCCAAGTGAACTTCAGGGCGAGTTTTTCCGTATTTGCTGTGTACCTGCTGTGTTCTGGGCTTTAACCCGGCCTCCAGCTCCAGGCACCCATAGGGTCTGGGGGGCGGCACACACACTGGGTTCCAGCAGAAGGTATCAGCCCCAGTTGGTCTGGGCTCGTGCGTGCTGGGGGCGGGCAGACTGGGCACCTACAGCCCCCAAACCAACTTGGCCTTCTCTACCTTTCTGCCTCGCAGGGTCCGGGGCACAGCACGGAGACGCGGGCGAACAAGGTCATCACGTCCTGATTATTGCAGTCCGAGGTCCCAGCACAGAAACCGGGAGCTGCAGGTGGATGGAACACAGCTGGCACCATTTGGGGAAAGTGAGTCAGGAGCCAAAGGCAGGGATGGAACCCTTGTGGCCCCCTGGACACTTCTGTTCTGTGTAAGGCACTTCCTCTGGGCTGCTTCCCAGACTCCCAGGGCCTGGTGGCAACAGGGTCATGGGCCAGGGCGCTGGGCAGGTGGGTGACACTGCACAGGGGAGGGACAGCTTCCCAAATGGCCAGCTTTGCCATGGGGATGAGAAGCCTGCTGAAGGCCTAGAACAGGACTCGAGGGCCTCGGACAGACATCTTAACCACGGAGCCCAAACTCTACCTCTAACGGGGGTCCAGGAAACTGCCTCAGAGGCCAGCAGGGGCAGAGAAACAGAAGCCCAGTGCCCGGGGTGCCAGCCCTCCCCAGCCTGGGGTGGACACTCCCCTGCTTTGCCCATCCCCTGCCCCAGACGTTCAGTTTCTGAGTCAGAGCACACGCCAAGTAAGTGTTCTGTGCGGAAAGAAAAAAACAGGTTTGAAAGCCCTCGATTTAAATTAATACAGCAGATAACATTTAATTCCATTAAATGGGTTTTCCCCATCAGTGGTTTTGGCATCAGAACATGAGGCTTTCTTGGGAGAGCTGGGTCAGCGCTCAGCCCTTTAAAGGGAAAGGAAGCTCTGATTGCCATTTCCCAGCTCCAGCAGATGCTCCGGGCCTCAGTTTCCCCATCTCTAAGATTGACGCGACCTCGGCTTCACCTTCCACGCAGAGCAAGGCACCAAGGAGCCCAGGGGAACGAGCGAGTTTGCAGGCGGTGGAGGCGAGGAAAGCCGAGATGCAGGGGCATGGCGATGAAGGGGAGAGCACGGAGCTCGCTGCAGACGCGGGGGTCACGGCTCTCACCGCCCGTGCGCAGACGGGGAGACAGCAAGTGGAGGACGCTGTGTTTATCTGAACAATGTGGCACACCAGCTTCGGGTTCGTTTGTGCTGATCACCCAATAAACACTGTGAGCCCAGGGACCAGGTGAGGGCTTGAGGCCAAACCACGCCACCTGCTCTTCTCAGGGTAGCCCACGGTTGGCACGCTGCTCAGTATACAGAAGGCACTCAATGAATGCTTGTACCCTGGAACTCACTTGTCTTTCTCTCTTCTCCTCCCTTGTGGATGGACAGTTGAGAAAAGCATTGGTCAAAAAGAGTTTATGGACAAAAGCCCATGAGATTGGCCTCCATTTCCTCCATGTGGGGTGCAGAGCCCCCAGGCCCACACTTTTGTCAAAAAGCGCATTTTAAATTCTCCCACTCAAGGAGATGCAAGACCTACCATTTAATGACACTAACTAGTGGTTTCTAGACTCTAACCGGTGGTCAATTCAGAAAACCCAACTGTGGTGCCACGGTACCCCCGGTGACATTCTCTCTGCTCCCGCTTCCCATCGGACTCCTCTCTGTTCCCCCATCCCCACCCCCACTCCCTTCTTGGGGATGATCCTGGTGTCTCCTCCTCCTCCGGACAGGGCTCCAATCACACAATGTTTCATCAGCATTCCTTGTTTCTTGGTGGCTCAGGTAAGAAAAACCAAGCAAACAAATCCATCTTTTCTACAAAATTTATTTTTTTTTAATTTTTCCAAGAAGAGTTAGGGGGAAAAATTGGAATCACATCAAGGTAAGTAACAAGGGTATATAAAAATAATTTAAACATACATATCAGTAATAAAGCAACCTTTCTTTCTAGCAACAACTAGTAGAGAATCTTGCCCAAGATTTTTCCAAAGGTATTATATACATCTCAGATAACAAGAAATACAGACACACACGGACACAGACACACACACGCACACACCTGTATTTACAACTCAAGTACGTTCCCGGTGCATTCCAGCTAACTGAGAGCTGCAGTGATCAAAACAGCAAAGCCTAACTGCCTAGCGTCCTCAGGGTTGAAGAAACGTGCATTGGAGAGTGGATTTAGAGACCTGCTAAGATTTCCCTCCCTGATCTCACAGTTACTAGCCCGTACTCTACAGTCTTACTGGAAAACGAATCTGCTCATTACAGTAGAGCAGGTGGTGTGGGTTTGGGACACCCCACTTGTTCTTGTTCCTGGTACCCCCTCATGGGATGGAAAGGGGGTGATTTCACAGGTGAAGCCCTCGGGTCTGATTACATCTGGCTGACCCTCTGCTTCAGGGCAAGAACCTCTCTCTCGATCTCAGCGGGGAGGTCGGCGTTAACCTGCTCCTCGAGGTACTGCTGGATGTCTTCCACCTCCTTCTCCCAGAACTCCTTGGAGATGTGGAAGAGCTCCTCCATGTTGATGTCCCCCAGGCCCGTCAGGTTCAGGGCCCCCTCCTCAGGGATGAGCCCGATGGGCGTGAGCTTGGCGCCAGCTTCCCCGCTGATGCGGTTGAACATCCACTCCAGCACCCTGGAGTTCTCTCCAAAGCCCGGCCAGAGGAATCTGCCGTCCTTGTCTTTCCGGAACCAGTTGACGTGGAAGATCTTGGGCAGCTTGGCTCCCGGGCGCTGGGCCATGCTGAGCCAGTGGGCCAGGTACCTGCCGAAGTTGTAGCCGAAGAAGGGCCGCATGGCAAAGGGGTCGTGCATGATGACCTTCCCTGTTAACAGAAAGGGTGATGCTGGTCAACGTTCTCACAGAACAATGTCCGTGCCATTTACCGGTGACATAATATTGTTGACATTATTGTTGACATAAGCTTGTGCAGTTCTGTCTCGCACTAAGCCACAGACAGGCAGAGACAGAGACAGAGCACACCGGTCACTCTCTGTGGTTGTGATTTCCTCTCTGCTTTACCTTGGTGTTCTGCAGCCGCTGTGGCCTCTGATCGCATGGCCGCCCCCACGAAAACTCCGTGTTGCCAGCTGACAGCTTCATACACCAGGGGGACACCTGCAGTGGAAGAAAAGAAATGTCCCTTAAAGGCTCTGACACAGACCCTTTGGCTGGCAGTGGCATCTTTCCAAATGGAAAGACACGGCCGAATGATGTCTCACTGAGCTAACTTTGGCTCCCTCAAAGCGAAAGGGTGCAAAACCATCATCAGCTTCACGCCACTGAGGCCACACAACAGAAAGTTAAACTGGATGGAGCTCCCTTAGGTCAAGGATCCAAAAAGGCTTGTGGTGCCTTGCCAATTATCTTGGCTTTTTGGAAGCTGGAGATCTCTGGCACCCTCTGACAAGGTCATGAGAAAGGAGAGATTCCACGGATGTCCCCTGGGAGCCAACACACCCACATTCCCAGGCTGAACGAAGGAGAGCCTCACCGGCAGGTCGGCGGCCCCCGAAGATGATGCCCTCGATGGGCACCCCTTCTGGAGACTCCCAGGCAGGGTCGATGATGGGGCACTGGCTGGCCGGGGTGCAGAAGCGCGAGTTGGGATGGGCACAAGGTTCTCCTACCACAGCAAGAGAGGAGAGACCCCTTAGCGTCTGGTCCAAACAAGTGGTGTTTCTGGGCTAGAGCCCCGGGGCCTCGAGGCAGGGCTCACCATCCTGGGGGGTCCACTCCTTGTTTTTCCACGAAGTGATCTTGATGCCTGGGGCCAGCGGCTGGTCGATACCTTCCCAGTAAATGTCCCCATCGCTGGTCTCAGCCACATTGGTGAAGATGGTGTTCTTCTGGATGGTCTTGATGGCATTGGGGTTCGTCTTCACAGAGGTTCCGGGAGCCACACCAAAAAAGCCATTTTCCGGGTTGATAGCCCTTAAGTTACCTGCAAAGTTTTAAACCAGAGAAGTAGGAAGCGCATGACCAAGAAAGCCCAGCATATATTCTCAGCTCTGGCCAGGCTCATTTTTGCACCAAATTCTCAAGTCTTTGCTTCTTTCCCTTGCCTCATTCCTGGAAGAGATTTCTCTCTTCTCTTCCAAGCATTATTTTCCACTTTGACACTTTGACGACCCTTTCTTCCTCATTCCTTTTCCACTAGTACTATTTTAACAAATGTATTGTGTCAACAAGCAACAACATATGGTTCGATTTCAATCCAGATTCTATATTAAATTAAAGAATGCTTACAGAATACATATTCCTAAGGCTTTGCAAGACGTAGCAATAACTTAAAAGATCCAAACATGATTTGGGAGGATCTGGCATGCTTTAAAAGGCGACAGTTCACTTAGCTCCAATGATTACTGCCCGCCGTTGGGCCTGAAAGAGTCACCTTGTTGGTCAAATTTCATCCAGGCGATGTCATCACCCACACACTCTATTTTCCACCCGGGGAGGCTGGGGTTCATCATGGCCAGGTTGGTCTTCCCGCAGGCACTGGGAAAGGCTGCTGCAAAGTACTTCTTCTGGCCCTTGGGGTTGGTGATACCCAGGATCTGTTGGCGACAAAATTCCTCCTTAATCCGTCCTTTGTGTCCCCGCTGGCGGTCAGTGGCTCAGTCTAGGAGAGTGCTCAGAAGTCCCCCAAAAAAGAGAGTCCCAAGATCTATGTCTTCAGGTATCAAAATGAACACTTTAAATAACAAAGCCTAAAGGAGTGCTACTGGCCCCACTGCAGTGGAAGTCTTCGAGAGAGGCATGAAGCATCATCAGTGGAATTTCTAAGTCTGTCCTCCTTGGGGCGGGTCAGGCGCCCGTGGGAGATGCACTTCCGTAGACACTTGGACCTCTGTGCCCCCCTCCACCCCATGCCCAAGACCCCACCGTGCGCCTGCAGAACTTGCTACGTCTTACCAGCATGTGCTCCGCCAGCCAACCCTCTTCCTTCGCCAGCCGGCTGGCCATCCTGAGGGCAAAGCACTTCTTCCCAAGGAGCGAGTTCCCGCCGTACCCGCTCCCGAAGGAGATGATTTCCCTGCGGTCAGGCAGGTGCGCGATGAGCGTCAGCTCTGGGTTACACGGCCAGTTGTTCACCAACGGCTCTGCAGAGGAGGACACATCCCAGATGAGCGTGTCACGTCCCCACCCAGGGATCCCCCAGGGCAAAGGCCCAGGGTTGAAGGCTCAGCTTATTTGTTGTTTGCACTTCTGATTCTGAAATAATACGCTTACTTTTTAAAGGCAAAGGGCATCCCACCGAATGGAGGCACTTGACGAACTCGCCGTCCCCCAGTGCTTCCAGGACGGCTGTGCCCATCCGTGTCATGATACGCATGCTGGTCACCACGTAGGGCGAATCGGTCAGCTCGACGCCGATCTTCGACAGCGGCGAGCCCAGGGGCCCCATGCTGAATGGGATGACGTACATGGTGCGACCTGTGGGGGCCAGTCCATGGCAACCAGTGAGAAATGATCCCGCGGCCACCCAGCAGGGGAGCCTAGTGTCAGGGTCCCCACTGTCTCATCACACTCTTGCTACCAGCAACCTCGCCCCGCTCCCCGCCCCACTGATTTTGAAAACTCCACTGGAAATCAAACGGAATGCCAAAACGAAAGCATTTTCATAAACATGCAACCGGGTTCTGCCAAGCTCTCCTGAATCCCAGAAAGGAGCCAGACATTTCAATACGCTGCAAGTTTCATACATGAATTTAAAGCTATCTGAGGCCACAGGAGTGTTCAGGGCTATCCTAATTATCATGAGGAAGACATAATAAGAGGTTTGCCTTTGCTTTTACTGGATTTTTCCCAGTCAAACAAACATCTCACTCACCTTTCATGCACCCTGGAAATCGGGCTTTGAACGCTTTCTCAAAGTCCTCCTCCGACATCCAGCGACCTAGTTGGCTGAGGCCAGTTTTGGGGATGGGCACGGTATCTCTTTGCTCTTGGGTAATGATGACTGTCTTGCTTTCAATTCTGGCCACATCCCTGGGGTCGGTGAGAGCCAACCAGCTGCAGATAGAAAACACACACAGGTTAGGAATGGAGAGGAAGTGCCACCATCTGTCATTGGATCTGTGCCTGGGATTCAGCCAAGCGACCTGTTGGAATGGGCCAGTCCCCTTCGTTACTGTGCTCTTCCCACACCTTGCAGAGGCCAGGCACACTGACAATGTCCCATAACAGTGGACAACCGCACCAGCTGGGGCACCGTCAAGGAGTAAATGTACTGGACTAGGTGCTTGGCTTCTAGGACAGAGCACGTCTGACTGTCACTTCTATCAGGGATTCCGTTTGCAAGGACTGTGTGTCTGTACCATCTCAACTGCAGACTTGAGCCGCTCGACGCCCGTCTTCCCATCAAAGGCTGCATGGTTCCTCCCCTTCATTAAGTTTTTCAAGAGTTGACAAGCCACCCCGCCGACCCCCTGCTGGGCGTGGACCCACCTCCGGCGGGTGCAGGTGCGGAGCGGCGTCTGGGGGCTGGGGGCCGGCTTACCAGTTGCTGAGTTTCTGCAGCTTCCGGATCATGCCCTCTCCTTCCATCTGGTCCAGCAGCTGCTGGTTCTCCCCCTCGGAGCCATCGCAGATGTGGATGTGGTCGGGCTGACACAGCCTGACGCTGCTCTCCACGAAAGCTCTTACCGCCTGGGGCAGGCTGTCAAGGGTGCCCTGGATGACTTTGGCTGAGAAGTTGAGGCCGTTTTGGAGCTGAGGAGGCATCTCTGCGGGGTCGTGCTAAGGGCCACAGGCGCCAAGGTTCCCTGAAAGAGAAAACACAGGCTTCATGACCAAAAAAACACATGCCCTCAAGGAAACTCAACATACTTCTTTGGGCGGCGTCTCACCAGACAGCCAGAGCTCTGAGGACAAGAAGAAATGAGTCTACGTTATTTCTAGAAACGGCAGTTAAAAATCTCGACCTACCTTTTTTCTTCTCGGATGATCCCGATCAGAGATCTGAGAGGGTCTTTCGAGGTTCTTCCCGCTGGTGAACCCGCGTTCCCAAGGGGAAGCCCGCGTTTGCTGGCTGGGGGTAGAAGCTCCTGGCCTTAAATCCCCTCGAGGAGAAAGGCCCCACCCCTCGGCTACACCCAGGGAGGCTCGTCTCTGACGTCAGGGGCCGGACTTTGGATCCAGGCCACAGTTGGTGGAGCTTCTGGACCATCTCACCACAATAAGCCCCAGGGAGATAATTATTGAACAGATAGTTGTTAATGAGTGCTGTGAGGCCTTTGTCCCCAGACCAGCCACAGCAAGTTCTTACACAACTTGCAATTGACTAAACTTTGACCCAGTTCACTGCTGATGTAAAACACTCCGTCCTCCCACTGACTGGCGGGCTGGATCCCACAAGGCTGGTGGGTGCCCCTCCTGGGTCCCAGGGGCTGTTGGCAGCACATTTTGTGTCCCGCTGGCTGGTGGGTGGCAGAACACCACTGTGGCGAGGTGTCACCATGCAAAGCGTATGGAAAGGAAGTCCCCAAGCGTAGGTGACTACATGGCTCACTGGCAAAAGTCAGACTTCACTGGGGGCTAATAACCTTACTGAGTGTCCCCCACGGGTCCCCCACCCCAAAAATAAACTCTGTGAGGACAGGAATCTCTGCCTATTTTGTTAATTCTTGTATGTACCGTTCCCAGCATAAAGTAGGCATAGAATGAGTCAATGCCAAGCATCGTTCTGAGCCGGAGCCTATGAACACACAAGGAAACTGTGGCACAGAAAGGCCAAGTGGCTACTTCCAGCTCCAACAGAAGGAAGACTGGAACATAAGCCCAAGGGGCTCTGGATCACCCCACCATACTCTCCCTTGTGAGGTACCATTTCCTTTTCTGGAATTTTCTACATATCATACTCTAAGCAGTTTCTGGGCTGGATGCAGATGCAGGTACCCACTGAGATGGCTGCACACTTCTCACTGCCTCTGCAAGTCTGACTGTCTGGGGAGTGAAGGGGGCTTGGTGGTTCTGAGGAATTACACTTGAGCAATGAGACCTTTATGCCCGCTGTAAAGAATTCGCATTGCAAGCCGTTAAGAACTCCAGTCCAATTTAATGAACTCTGGAGCTGCTTGCTGGCGTATGGAGAACACTGGGTAAGAAGTCAGGAGCACAGGGCCAAGCCCCCAGTCTCTGCTGGCAACCCAACAGTGCAGTCAGTGGGCACCCTGTCCCTCAGAGTGGGTGGGAGGGACTTGCCTGCCTCCACCATGGGACTGCAGAGATAATTCTGTGACTGTTTAAGGAGCTGTAGAAATCCAAGCCTCTGGGAATGGCAATCTCAGACGAGGAGTATGTAAGGGACTACGCAGTAAGCCTTGGCTCCCACTGCAACAGTGGCTGTGCACATGTCCGCATCTCCCACCAGAATTATCACCCCATTGCCATGTCTCATTTACTCAGATTCTCATTCAACCAAACAAATCTCTCAGTGTAAACAGCATATGAGAGGTTTTCATTTAGTTTAAAATTATTTCCCATTTAGGTCACTGGAATTCATTCTTAGTGGTGCTGTCGGCCATATAAATTTGTGTCGTGTCTAAATTCAACCACGACGTAATGCCCAGTTGCCGAGGGATACGTTCTCAGCGTCTGACACCAGTGAAATTAGCCATTCAAATGCACGGCCATAAACATGCAACACACGCATTTATGCCGGCGCCGTCCATTTCACCAAATGGGTAGAGATTCCCATTTTGCTGATAAAACTGTGATAGGTTTCGTTCCCTCCAAGAGCACATAGATTGAAAACAAAAATGAGGAACCCGAACTTATTTGCCGTTCTAAATGCTACCCATAAATTCTAGGTGTTTCTGTTTGGCGTCTTCCTGCGGAGAACCAGCCAGCTCATTTAAAATGCAGGAGAAGTGGACCACCACGGCCCCTCGGCCAATTGCTTAATTACCACCCTGACCTCAGGGAAGGCTGGCAGGATTCCCTTGCAACTGTCCCTCATCAAAATAATGTGAAAAGGCAAACACTGGGTTGCAGATTCACCTGAACGTACTGAATTTGTTAGAAGAGAGTGATGCAGACAGGGCGGAGGGCGTTGAGGACACAGGGCAGAAGCCTGGACAAAGTCCTCTCGGCCCTCTGTTGACCGGAAGGCAGGGAAGGGTCCCGGCCCCAGAGGGAACTATGCGAATTGTGATGGTCTCCGGGTGTGAGCTGCATCTGTCATTTCTGGAGCAAAATGCCATGGGGACCCCCTAATTTTTTCAACGGGGGCTGAAAGTGCAAGACTGCTCCTCTTTTGAGCAGCGTGCAAAAAGTGGAACCCAGACACAACTGCTTTTGTTGGAAGGAGAAGGAAGCAGTAGACACTGGAAAAAAAAAAGAGTTTCAAACCCCAGAGTTAACGTCTTCACTTCTGCGTGTGAGGTTCTGCACACCCTTGTCGCGGCTGAGGCCGCAGGCTGGCTGCCCTCAGGGTCCGAGGAGGGAGCGAACAGGACTCTGGAAAGGCTGTGCGGAGTGGGGCGGCCGAGAAGGCAGCACGGAAACCCGACGGCAGTCTAGAGGGGCCAAGACTCAAATGGTGTGAGCGGGTGAAGGTGGGGGTGGGGAACGGCTGCCTTCCAGGTAAACCGTGGAAAGGAAGCCCTGAACTCCGGTGGGATCTCACAAAGGATGCTGAGGACAGTTTGACTGAGACACAGATTGGTGGTTTTTTCATTAACTGAGAGCCAAAAATAAAAGGCAACAACAACAACAAAACCAGAAATACTCAAGAACATCAATATCGTGTGTGGACGGCCTGCAGAGCTAAGAGATGGCTTCCACAGTGTGCACTGAGAGATCTGGGGGGATTCCACTGAGCCGCCCCAGAGCATGGTGTGAGAGGCCCCGTGAGACATGGTCAGAGTCTTCTCATGCACAGCATTCCTGACATCATCTGTGGTGTGCATCAGGCTTCCATATTGGATCTTAGTTTGAACAAGGAATTCCACAGCCAAAACACACTGGGACTCCACCAATCACAACCCGCTCCTTCCATGGGGAAGTGAGACATCTGAGACCCAGATGATGCAAACAGAGCATTTTCCCAAGCTAAGGCTCTGAACTGCAAGACCATGACCTCCGGCCTCCACGCCACCCCCAATCGGGGTGACCACAAAAATGCCCCTCGGTTCAGGAATCTGAGCTCACAGGAAAGCATGACCCTTTCTTGGTAAAGAGGGAAAGGGACAGTTTTCCAGAAGGTGACAAACTAGCAGTGTGACTCACGTGTCTTGCGCTAGAGCCAAAGTTATATGCGCAAGTCAATGCTGGTCCCCGATACCAGGATGCCAGTCCATGGGCATGGACTGGCCCAGCCGTGGGAGTTTCCAAACAGCAAGAAAACATGTTCAGCTGCGCAACGATCTGCCAAAACCGTTTGCCAGGGCAATCCCAGGTGTGTTTGTTAGGGACAAATATTTACACGTTCTCCACATATGGGGTAATCCTAATGTCTTTGCAGTCTGAAGGGTGTTTTTACAGTTGAATGAGTTGAGTTTTTAGTTTGGAGCCACAGAGAATCCTGTAACTGAAAGGGTCCTTAAAATGTCATGTTACTCTAGCGTCACGGTTAGGGGGTCTTTTCTGGGGGTGATGAGAGTGTCTTGGAACTAGACAGAGGTGGCAGATGGTAAGTGTCCAAAATACCCCCGAATTGTACACTGTAAGATGGTTGGGTTTCTGTTGTGTGCATTTTACCTCAATTAAGAAACAAAAAAGATTCTGTAGCCCAATCTTTCCTATTTTGAAGATGTGGGAACAATGAACAGGTGTAGGGAGCAGGTGTTAGGGGAGGCTCATCAGAAGCCCTCCTAAGGAGGCAGGCAGGTATCCAACACCCTCCACCCAGCCCTCCGTGACCTAATCCTTTTCCCTTCTCCCAATGGCCTCACCATGTCTTAACACCTTGATCGAGGGCTGCGTGCGCCCTCACCCAGCAGAGACGACAATTTACATCATCCGGGAGTCTTCCCTCGGGAGGGTCACGGTGTTGTTTGCATCTTCTTTCCACGGCGAGGAGATAAAAATGAATCTGGAGGTAAACCACAGTGCTGGGTGCATGTTAATAAAGCCTGATTTTTGCGGCAAAGACGGGCCCACAAGACGTATTCAATGAATGTTAATAACCAGGTGTTAGAACCCTTTTAGAGGGCTGGTTATCTCCTGCTTCAATCATTAGTGACCCATGGAAATAGTGACTCCATAAAATCTTGTTTATTTTCTTTGGAGCTGTCTCTGTCGGGTTTATGGAGAGGCATAAAGGCTCTCCGGCCATGCAGAAAGGAGGCACGGAGTGGACTCCAGCGAGAGACGACACATCCATCCCATGAATGATTTCGCCCTTCAGAGAGCCGTGTCACCTCTGAGTCCCCCTCAAAGTCAGGACAGACAGATTCTAGAACTACCTGCGTGTCATACCTCCCTTTGCTTCTCTCCAGGGTCGTGTGAGACAAAGACACCATTTTGCCTCCGTCATTGGGGTCGGGTGTCCTGCAGATTGTAGCCCAGCATGTTCTCAGTGAGACAACAATCCCACTTCCGGGCAGCCCAGAATCCAGACTCGGGAGCCCTGGGTGGACTCCAGTGCCGGCTCCCCCAGAACTGAGCCACTCTCTTTGTCCGCCCAGCATGCAGGTGGGTAAGACATGCACCAAGGCCATTTCTGGCCGTAAAGTCCTGTCGGGTTGTCGCCGCTCACGTTGGCCACTACGGATTCTGAGGCCCATGGTGGCTTTGGTCTCATCTTATTTCCCTCTCACCTACTTTGGGAGACTGGTCACCCTGGGTTTCCTAAGCCTCTCTTCTTGTCGGAGGCCTTGTCTCGCTAAAATGGGAAGTCAACGGTCAGAGGCCAGGGGGTACAGGTACCCAGCTACACTGGGTGGGAAAACACAGCTGATCTGGATAAGACAACACAAACTTAAAAACTCACACTGGCCCTAAGTGTCTATAGCCCTGCCTTAGCTCTCCCTATCAGGCTGTCCGCTGTAGACCGCGAAGACCCAGGTTTTGGTCCAAACCACCAACGTCCCACCATCCCCTTTGTTCCAGAGTTTTGTTTGCGTAGGACTTTTAGGGTAGAAGATCCTAGCCATGTGGCAGGGCCCCCGTGGTGGGTCTGTGTACTCTAGTCCGTTCTCCAGAATGAGACTCATTCTAGATGACCAAAGGGACAGATGTCCCTGGGTGGGTCGCTTCTCCTTGATGATCTCATTTCCCCATTTCTAAATGGAGATGGCCCCTCTGCCTCCCAGGGCCCTGGATTTGGGGCAGTACAGAGGAAGCCAGCCCCTGTCCCAAGTCCGCAGCACGGAGACTGAGAACAGGCTCGCGGTGAAAGACGGCTCCCTGCACCCTCACCGAGGAAAGAGAGCAACGCCCGGCAAAGCGCGGGGGCGAGAAGAACTAATTGCACAGTTACCACAAAAACAATCCAACGCACTTATTTTGCCGCAAGAAAACGGATACCACTGTGCATGGCAGTTAACTCTATTGGAAATAATGATAGTCCCTCTGGGACCGAACGCCACCCTCCCCTGGTGCTCGCTGATAACTATGCAAATTCTTCCACTTGCCTGGAATGTGGCGGCTCTGAACGAAAATGCCTTTTCTGGTCCGTGCTGGGAATAATTCCTGAAACTCGGTAAATCTTAACACAGTCTCAGCTCCCAACGGGGGAGGATTCGTACCACGGAGACTCGATGACACAGTCCCCGGGGTGGGGGGTCCAACCAACCCGTCTCGTCAGGGGCTGGGCGGGGGTGAGGGGAGTCTCCTAACTTAGATGTGGAACCTTAAAACCTTTCCAAGTTGAATTATATAGAAATTGAAGCCCCTCAAGACTGTTGTCCTCATATCCTGGTACAGAAGCAAAGCCCATCTCACGTGCAGAAAACTCCATGTTTGTCTGAACAAGGACCCAAGTCTGGTGGGGAAAGATGCCTGTCCCAGCCTTCCCCAAACAGGCCTGCATTGCTTTGAAGAGATAGCCAAGTAAACTACGTGCTAAAGGGGGAAAAGCAACATTCGTTTTTGTGTTTTGGATATTTAAAGAGAATGTGTGATTGTTGGAGGCATGAGAAATCCGAGAGGGGTACATGGAGTCACGCGCCCACAGGGGCAGGGACAATTCATCTCCTTAGGAAGTCAGTGTCTGAGGCAGGAGCCTGGGAAGCCGTGGGTAGGGGACCCTCCGTACCCAGTAGACTCTGATTCTTTCATTTCCAATCAGGTTGACTTCTGTCCCGCAGTTCTGCTGATATCGGGCGAGATTATGCCCATTTTCTTTCCCTGGCTTGAGCAAGGAAGCTGTGAGGTAAGAGCCTCTTTCCGAACCCTGCTCTGCCTCATCCAGAGCTGGCGAGGGCCAGGACTGGCAGGGTCTAGGACCTAGTCACTTGTGGGGCCTGGCCTCAGCTGCCCAGCCCCCTGGGCTCAGTCTGCAGGCAACACCCCCCGGTGTCCAGGGCTGGAGAGGGGTGGCAGGGCGGGGCTTCCAGACACCCACTTCCAGACAGATGAGGATCAACCTCAGGGAGCAATGGATGCTACCTGGCCATTAAGGTCACCAGAAACAGGGACCGGCTCCACACTTGGATCTGTAGATGGGGTCCCGGTGTCCTGTGGGAGGTACTGAAATGGAGCCACGGCATGCACGTCGAGGCAAACACTTGCATGTGTTTCTTGACCACGTGACCCTAGTTAACTCGTACCCTGTCTGCTTCCGGCGGTCCCGTTGTTGTTAGCCGAGAACAACACCGGACTTGCTTCCTAGGGTAATTCCGCGGATCGGATCCGGTAACTCAACCACGGGGTTGGCACCATTAAGCCAACACTCATAAATGCTGGAAGGAACAAAACGCCATATTTTACGGGTGCAAATTCTCTTATTCTCTTATTCTCTCCTGTGTGGTGCGGGCCGTGGGAGGGAGGGACAGAAAACAGAGGCAGAGTCCCCGACTCCTAGGAGTCTGGGTTCTCCTTTGTTTCAGCACCTCCACACCTCGAGCCACGCCCCGCATGTAGTAGGTGCTCAGCTAACGTCTGCTAGGTAACCCCCCAGTCCCCGTGGAGGGACACATTCTGCACCCCTGGGAGGCCCGTTTGACGAAGTCCCCAGTGCCCTGTGCCGGCAGGAAATGCACGAGTGTACCCGCTCCCTGATAAATCCCTAACCACGGAGTCCAGCAGTTTCTCCTCGGGTCGCTATTTAACTTTCTCCCTACGCCGCGCTGTCCGCTCGCCTTCTCTCCCGTGTCCCTGAATCAGATTTAGGTCACCACGTGTGCGGAAGCGCCGGCTCATTTTTCACTCCGGAGGCTGCCGCTCCCCGCCCCCATCAGCTCCCCCCAGCGCACAGCGCCTCCGCCGAGACAGGTGCACCGGCCGGGCCTGCGCGGGGCAGGAGTCCCGAGTGAGGCCCCACGGGCTCCGGTTAGCGGTTAGCGGGGCGCGGGAGCTCGCGGTGCAGCGCCGCACACACCCGGGGCGGGAGACGGTCCTGACCGCCCTGGCGACCGGCTGGCGTCGTTTCGGCCGCGCGACTCGGCCACCCGCAAGCTGCTGACAATACCCTTTCTCGTGGCCCTTCCCTGAGTGCCGAGGCATGACCCCAAGTCCATTCCCGAGCTCGGTACCTAATTTTTATTAATAATATCTTCGCTCTATCAATCACTGTTAACTAACGGGAACATTTGAAGAAATTAATTGGAGCCTGGCGAGAGGAAGCCTGGCAGCTCCTTGCGGCCCCTCCCGGGCGGACGGTGCGGCGCAGGCCCGGCCGCCAGCGCGCGGTGACTCAGGCTGGCCCGACCTGACTTCCGCCCACAGAGGACACTTTCTCCTTCAGAGAGCCGCTGCCTCCGCCCGGCCGTGCAGAAACTGCTTAATGAAGGCTTAACCTTAATCAACCTGCTAATACCGGTTTCTCCAGATCCCACCCCCGCCCCCAGAAGCAGGGCGGTAGCCGAAGCCCCTGGGGACTGGGTTGCCAAGAAGGTGGGGGTTGGGCGGGGGCGGGGCGGGGGTGGGGTCTATGGGCGGGGCTCAGGTGCAGGGTCTCCAGAATTCACTCGACAGACAGCGAGGTGGGCCTTTTGCAAGTTGGCCTCGACATTCTTGCCCAAGGGTAGAGGAACAGAAGCTGGGGATGCAGGACAGGCTGCCCTCCAGGACCCCAGCACGCTCTTCTGTCCCACGTGTCCCCGGGTACCCTGCCCAGAAACCCGCTTCTCCCACCCAACCTGAACACAGCCCGCTGGAAAGCCAAGGGTTTGTCTCCCCAGAACTGTAGCATCTTGGGAACAAGAGCCGGCGCAGCAGCCCCCTAGAAGATCCTGTTTGATGTGGGCAACAAAGGCGGAAGAAAAAGATTCCGTTTCTTTACTATCTACAGCCCATTGACAAGTCCTTGAAAGAGGCAGTGACCTTCCCCAGGGACTTAACTGCCTCCCTGTGGACACTTCGCTAAGGGCAAAAGGCAATCTTAGCCCAACCACCAGGATCCTGTAAGTCTACTTTAACATATAAAAATTCCTTCGGAAACTTCCTTGATCTCTATCCCCCTAAGCTGGTGATCACGCTGGCAACTCCCCCCCCAAGCATGTGGCCCACTGATAGACATCTGAAGGGTCTCAGGACTGAGTTTTTACCAAACAATAATAAATGACCTTTCCTAACAATAGCCAGTCCCTTCAGGATGCTGGAAACCTTGTTTCCAAAATACCTGGGAGGCTTACAGTATCTCTAACCCGCTCCCCACTCGTAAGCATGTAACGGGCCCCTCCTCACGACACTGGTGCAGCTCTTTCCGCCCACAGGTCCTGTCCCCGCACTTTAATAAAACCACCCTTTTGCACCAAAGACATCTCAAGAATTATTTCTTGGCCATCGGCTTCGAACCCTAACGTCTCTTCTACATCGATGTTTATTTCTAGGCAACGAACTACAACCTCAGGATAAAAGTTCCAAGAGCTCCAGAAGCATTCGGAGCATTGAGCATTTTTCAGAAAAAAAACTGTGATGTGCCAGGCGCCAGCGAGATTGGATTTTCAGTGAGCTGCCCTGTGGTTGTAAATGAAAAATTCAGGCGCTTTGGGTCAAAACGCATTTTTTAAAATATGCGTGTTTGGTGATTTATATCAAGTCCTTCTGCGTTTAGACATTCCTACATACGTTTTGGAATGTGTGAAACCTATTCGAGCAGTCCTGAGGCTTTGTTTTTTTCTTTCAGGTGAAAAATCCCAGATGTCCTTCATGTTCAAATGAGTCTTCACAGTTGCCATTTGCCGGAAGACAGCAATGCGATCGTTGCATTCAGTAGGCAACCACCTATGAGGTAGCTCATGTGAATTATTAATGATAAATTCTTTGGGGGGGAGAAACTTCTTGGACTTTCTTTGCTGTACTTTTAACAATTGACTGAGACGCCCATCAGATGTCTTCTCGCGAGCTGTCACATTATTTAAATGAGGACACAGGCTGACATTTCCAGAGGAGCGAGCTCAGTTCGTACCGAAAAGGGAAGGGGCTCTCTGCTTTGATGGGCACCTCGTAGGCTTTTCAAAATAAAGGTTTTGAGTGCTTTAATTGTGGAGCGACTTGCCACATAGTTCAGCCCAGAGTTAAAAGATTCTCAGATACTTTGAAGAACAGCCAAGAAGTTTTGTGCTTCGCGACAAACAGGAGAACACTCATTAAGTGACACTTGAAAGGCACTGACGGAAGGTAAGGGCTGCTCAGAATAAACTTAGGAACGCTTCGCTCCTCATTGCTCTTTACATATCTCATTATTCCAGGTATTGTCATGTAAAAAAGAGAAAAAAAAAAGTTGCCCGTGTGACGTCTGTTGTTCCTCCAAAAAAGAAAGTCCAAGGCCAGAGGTGAAACCTACCAGGGCGAGGGAGGCCTGGACATCCTTCCCGAGAGCACAGAGACGTCATGACCTCTGGCAGCAGGCATGTTCACAAAAAGCCCACTTACTTGTGGCAGGCTTGCCCACCACAGGTCCCGTTGTAGCTCCGGCCGTGCCTCGGACGCTTATTGCTACGTATCTGAGTGCAATCCGGGAGGCCAGCCGCTGTGCTAACTGATTTGACGGAAGAAAGGGGCGTGGGAAGGCAGTAGAACAACCAGAAGAATCCTGACTATCTCAGTCCATTGTCCTAGCGGCCTGTTCCTGTGGCTAACCCCAGGGTCGGTATCAGTCCTTGGAAGCTCCAAGGGTAATCCCTTCAAAGTCAGCTTCTCTTTGGGGAGTTAAATGTGGTCGCAGCCTTGAGCCACTCTTGTTCCGACCTCAGGGCCTTTGCGCCTGTTCTCCCTCGAGCCTGGAGCACCCTGTGTGGTTTGTGCATGGCCAGGCCTTCGTCTCCATCAGGGCTCAGCACTTCCTGGCTCCCACCGACACACTGCCCCCTAATTGTGTTTCCTTCCTGGCTCTGATAATGATGTGACATTTGTGTCTTCATTTGTCTACCTGTTACATCGTGTTACATTGCAGAATTGAAACCCTGTTCTGAGCTCATCTCTTTGAAAACACAGCGCGGTGGCGCGGTGCTGTGAGTCACCTCGGGCTTGAAAGCATGAAGCAAAAGCATACTTTATATTAGTGATTCATTTGTGTTTTTGAAATTAAACAATAATTTCCCTTATGCTCTGTTCTTTTATATAACCATGCTGGTAAAAACTCTTATGAGTCAGAAAGTGGGGGGAGAAAGGGGGTCTTTTATCATAAGATGATCAGTCATCACTCACCAGATGTCAGCTCAGTGCCCCAAACACACACGGTTTTAATGGGATGTTTTTCTGGTCATTATTAATTTATTCCTTTATTCATTAAAACTTTCAGGGAAATTTACCAGCTGAAAAGAGAGATGACAGCAGAAACATAGGTGTGTTACAGAAACTACTCAATAAGACCCGAATGAGTCACTTTCAAAAATATGTTAAAGTTTTTCAACAGGAAAAGTATAAAAATTAGGGGGAGTAAACAAAGTCTTGGTGGTAATTGATAATATGAGAATATATACGAAATGCAGTTATTTCATCATTTGCAATAAAATGGTTATGATAATAGCATGGTATTATAAAAATAATGGGGTTATAATAAAATCATAGGGTATTTATCTTACCTTTTTTGCATTAAGATATAATAAAATTATACTCAGAAAGTAGATTATCCCTTCTATTATTCTCTTGAAACATTAGCTCTGCCTGGGCATTCCACTAGAAACTTCCTTCATTCTGCTGTGTGTTTCCTTCAGTGGGGACCTACCACCGAATGGCTCAGAGGTCCTGCTTCAGGGCAGAGGGACAGACAGGCGAGGGGTCTGAGCAGGGTCCTACCCCAGGAAGCGTACGGGCCCACTCTCAGAGCATGCTGACCAAGAAGCTGGCAATAATTCTGAAGTCAGCATCCCTTTCTCCATTTGGTCATGACCTTTGAGAACTGCAGAGAACCTTCTAGAAGGAGATCAAGTCCCTCTTCAATCAGCAGAGCCATTGTGGCTGATGATGGTGCGTGATTTGGGGTAAGCTCAAGAGCATGTTAACAGAGGAGCCCCATCTCTCCAGATCCCGACTCTTGGCCAGGACATGAGAGTCAAACTCTCCTGTGAATCCAAGGCACATCAGGTCTTTGCCAGGTCTGCCAGGCTGGTTGAGCACCACCAGTGTTTGAGCACAGCAGGGCTCCTTGTGCAATTTGTCCCCATGACGCACCAAGGTATCCTCTGCAAGGCATTATTTTGACCAAGAGCCTGATGAAGCCACTGTCAACAAAGAGAGCCAAAAGGCCACCAAATGCCAAAGAAGATTGAGTGTTCAGCGTGGCCCCAGCCATTCCCTTTCTGGTGACATGACCAAAGGAATCAATGTCGTCCGAGTTTAAGGGATTCATGAAAACCCCTCCCTCCAGCCCTCACAGGGAAAGGCAGGTTTAACCACTTGCTCTGTGGTTTCAAAACGATGCCCAGGGAGGGAGAGACCAGGGAGGCAGGAAGCACAGAGTCACCGTTGTATGAGCAAACAAGCTGCCTCAGTGTCCTCATCTGAAATAGAGGGATAAGAACAGTACCTGCTCCCTAGGGCCATGGCGGGAGACCTCCCGCGGCAGCCAGCACTGGAGGTACAAAGGCCCTCCAACGTGGTAGTGGTCTCCACCTTTATGTGCTCTCCTCTTTCCCAGAGGAGAAGCAAGGAGATCCAGCAGAACCTCCAACATCACCCTGGTCCTGCACTCCGCGGAGACCTGCAAACTTCGGCAAGTCCGGTCAGAGGGGGCGACCCCCAGGACCCCACAGCACCATGCCCCCCGTCCGGGACTGCCAATCTCAGACTCTCCGATCATGTTTCCAGATGAAAGTACACGTATCGTTTGTCTGGCTTCTTCATTTATCCTAAGTCAGAGTGACAGCTCCTCTGCACTCCCCCTCTGTGCTGGCTTTTAGCCTTTCTCCCTCTAGTTTCCATCTCGCCTGCTCTGCTCTCCTGCTCAGCCCCCGCCGTAATCAACTGTCAGCTCAGTATTAGCCCACTGTCTGCCTGGCAACCCGCTATTATGCACTTATTTTATTACTTGGTTTCCTACCCTGATCTTGTGATTCATTTCTAACCTTTACTGACGGTAACGTAATTCCTTTGCTGTTCCTCCCTTCCTCCTCACCAGCCCCCTCAACCTTTAACTTGCCGAGGACAGCTTCGGTGAAGGCCTGGAAAACAGGCTTATCTGCAGCCCGCAGCTGACAGTCTTGTTTTTCACTGAGCAATCAGTTTAATCAAATGAAGTGCTCTACTTAATACTTTCAAGTCCTGTGGAGTAAGATCGGAAGAGATACACAGGAATCGGGAAGGAAAATAAGATGATCCGTGGGTCCCACTGGCACATTTGGGACCCCAGACAAACGTCAAGACACGTCCGGCATTTAGCCTGAACTTGCCCGGTGGTACCTCGGGGTCACGACAGTGTAGGTTCACAGTCACCATCCCCATGATCTGTGCAGGTAGGGTTTCTAACTGTTTTTAGAATCATATGGGACAGTTTAAGAAGAAAGAGGAATCTTGTTGTTTTATGGATGCCCCACCCAAAGGAGACCCAAAATATACACCATCACAATGACAGAAGGCGGTGGGTTCTCTTGCTGTGGGTGTCAGCAACACGGCGGCAGGTGGGATTTCTCTTGGAGGGAGGGATGCTAAGGAAGAAAGAAGACAGCGAGAGATCCGTGGAAGTCCACGGGTAGTGAGGGCTGGAAAGGGGCACGTGAATCATCTTCCCCGATTCCCCTGCATTCAGAAGAGGAAACAGGTCCTGGGAGGTGGAGAAGCTTGTGTGATGACTGCAGCCAGGTCTCCTGGCTCCAAAACCCAGACTCTGTCCAGCCACTCAGCACCTGGAAGCAGAAACCCTA